>NC_045434.1:104940970-105246793 GCF_002776525.5 Piliocolobus tephrosceles | reverse complement strand
CCAAAACAGTCTTTAAAAATATGATAAAACTGGCGGGGGAGGGGGGGCGGTGGCTCATGCCTCTAATCACAGCACTTCAGGAGGCCGAGGTGGGTGGATCACTTGCCATCAGGAGTTCGAGACCAGCCTGGCCAAAATGGTGAAACCCCGTTTCTACTAAAAACACACAAAAATTAGCTGAGTGTGGTGGTGCACCTGTAATCCCAGCTACTCAGGAGGCTGAGGCAGGAGAATCGCTTGAACCCAGGAGGCAGAGGTTGCAGTAAGCCAAGATTGTGCCATTGCACTCCAGCCTGGGCAACAGAGCAAGACTCTCTCAAAAAAAAAAAAAAAAAAAAAAAGATGAAACTTACAGTGAGACTTAAAATTGGGTCATGTAAATCCTCCAACTATTTTATTTTTAGCAAAAAATCAATTTCTACCAAAAAAAAAAAAAAACTGCTGGGAATTTGATTGCAATTGCATTTAATCTATGGATCGATTTTCTGAGAATCAGCATCTGTACAATACCGATTCTAACCATCCCATAAGCATGGCATCTCTCTATTAGGTCTTAATCACTCTCAACAATGTTTTATGGTTTCAAGTGTAGAAGTCTTGTACATCTGTTTTTTAAAAAAGTTGAAAGTATTTGTGATACTGTCATAAATAACGATTTTTAATTTTTTTCCAATTGTATGTTGATAGTATATAAAAATAAAATAAAAATTTTCTGTATTAACTTTGTACCTTAAACCTTGCTGAATTTACTTATTAGATTTAGTAGGATTTGGGAGTAGATTCCTTTGAAGTTTCTACCTGCAAAATCATGTCATTGTAGAGAAAGATAATTTTGCTTCTTTCTCAGTCTTTATGACTTCTATCTTTTTATGCCTAATTGCAAGACCTCAAGTACAATGTTGAATAGCAGCATGAGAGTGGACATCCTTACCTTGTTTTTGACCTTAGAGAGAACGTGTTCCATATTTTATCACTAAATAGGATGTTAGGTATAAGTTTTTATAGATGCATTTTATCAAACTGAGGAAATTCTGTTCTATTACTTGTTTGTCTAGAGGTTTTATCATGGAATAGTGTTGAAATTTTCAAAATCTTTTCCTGGATCTACTGAAAATGTTTGTATTTTTCTTTTTTATTCTGTTAATGGGATGAATTACACTGATTATTTTTCTCATATTTTAATTGATCCTGCATTTTTTGTGATAAAACCTACTTAGCCATGATGTGTTATCTTTTTAATATATAGATGGCTCTAATTTGGTAACATTTTGTTAAAAATTTTTGCATCTCTATTCATGAGAAATATTGGTCTGTAATTTTCATTTCTTGTAGTGTATTTGTCAGGTTTTGGTATTACGAATATGTCAGCTTCCTAAAAAGCGTTGAGAGGTGGTCCTTCCTCCTCTGTTTCTATAAGAGATTGTTTAAGATTGGTATTATTCCTTTCCTAAGTGTTTGATAGACTTCACCATTAAAGTTATCTGGGCCAGATATGTTCTTTGTGAAAAAAAGTGTAATTGTGAATTTAACTTCTTTAACACATATTCAGGTTACTTATTTCTTCTTTTGTCCAGTTATGAAAAGTCCTGTTTTTCCAAGGATTTATCCATTTACATGGTCAAACATGTTGGCATAAATTTGTTTCCAATACCCTCTCATCAGCCTTTTAATGTCTGTAGGATTTGTGGGAATATCCTTTCTTTTCTCTTTATATTGGTAATTCACATTTTCTCTCTTTTTTTGGTTTTACCTTCTTCAGTTTAGGAGCTTATCAATTTTATTGATCTTTTCCAAAATCGGCTTTTGGCTGTGTTGATTTTCTCTATTGTTGTCTGTTTTCTATTGAATTGATTTCCACTCTTGTCTTTATTTCCTTCCTTCTACTTTGGGCTTACTACACTGTTCTAGCTTTTTTTGTTGTTGTCTTTGTTTGTTTGTTTTTTTGAGACAGAGTCTCACTCTGTCACCCAGGCTGGAGTGCAGTGGCGTGATCTCGGCTCACTGCAACCTCCGCCTCCTGGGTTCAAGTAATTCTCCTGCCTCAGCCTCCTGAGTCGCTGGGATCACAGGTATGCACCACCACGCCTGGTTAATTTTGTATTTTTATTACAGACAGAGTTTCTCCATGTTGGTCAGGCTGGTCTCAAACTCCCGACCTCAGACCTCAGGTGATCCGCCAGCCTTGGCCTCCCAAAGTGCTGGGATTATAGGCATGAGCTACCACGCCTGACCTTTTTCTAGCTTCTTAAGGTGGAAGCTTAGCTCATTGATTTCAGCACTTTCTTATTTTCTAATAGAAGCACTGAAACTCTAAATTATATTCTTAGCATCACATAAGCTGCATCTCACAAATTTTCATATGCTCTACTTATCATTCAGTAAAAGGTATCTAATTTTCCTAGAGTTTTTTCTTCAGAAGTATATTGCTTAAATTCCAAATGTTTAAATATTTTCTAGATATCTTTTTGTTATTGTTTTATAATTCAATTCTAATGTGGCCAGAAAATATAATCTGTATGGTTTTTATGTTACCCAAAGTTTTCTTGGTGTTACCATGGGGATGAAGGTCTACTAGAATCTTTTACTTGCTAACCAGAAACAGCTTTTCTACTCCCTTTACTCCAACTAACTTCGCTTCTCCAAGGCAGGAATGATATCTTACTAGTTTCTCTATGGCAGTGCTTGCCACATAACAAAAATTCAATAAATGTAAGAATGTATTTATTTATGCTGAAAATTGAACAAAAGGAGGCTTATGACTAAAACATGGACTTGCCCACGAAGGCAATGTGTAAACACACGTTTCTTTACCATTTTTAAAGAAACTGTAGAAAGGCAGAAGAAGGGTATGAAATCTAAAAATGGAATTTGAACAGTATGATTGAAATGTATCTCAATTTGTAGTGATATAGTAACTATCACTTTCATCGTGCTTTACAGTTTATAATTTACAAGACTTAAGGAAGGGAAGGCATAATATAGAATGATCCATATGATTTTTAGGAACCCCACTATTGAGTTCACAAATTGAATTAACTTAAACAAAAGAAGGAAAGATGGGTGCATAACAAAGAGCAAATATTAAAGAATCTATTAAGAAAATGAATGCTATCGGGAAAGGTGAAGTAGGGAAGGATGATGATAATGATGCTGATAATAATACCTACCATTTATTGAGTATTTAAGGTTTTGTAGGCATGGTGTTAAGCAGCTTATGCTCCCAACAACCCTACATTGTTATGCTTACCTCATGGAGGAGGAAACTGAGACTTAGAGAGGTTAGTTGACTTGCCCAAGATTATGAAGTTAAAAAGTAAAGAAGTCAGGATTGGATTTGTGAAAAAATTGAGGAGTGTTCCTTATTCACTGGGACTTGTCATAGATGGGGGTCTGCACCACGCAGGTAAGAAATGGGCTTTACACTCATATTTTGTCTGTTTTTCCAGAAGTAGAGTCAGTAAGGGATTTTTCCATGTACACAATATACTGTCAAATACCAGTATGTGTATGTTTTGGGGTGGGTCAGAGAGCAGTCAGTTTTCAAAGGGCAAACTGAAAATTGAAGTTTGAGATAGAGCTAACATGAACTGAAAGGGGATGGACAAGGGACTAGTGAGAAGAGCAGAACCAAACAGGGATACAACCAAGGCAGAAACCAGAAGGTGATAACAAACCACCAGTATTCTGCCCTAAGCATGTGCCAGGCACTGTGCATGGCACTTGTAGAGCTATTATATCATGTGATACTCACAACCACTCATGAAATAATTACTGTTGTCCCCCTCTGAGAGATCAGCCCAAGGTCACATATATAGGATGTAGTGGCATTAGGTAAACTTAGAATTCCAAGATCTTAAACACTGTTTCTCTCCAATGGTGGTTGGATGTTAGAGACCAGGACCCAAAAATGGGACATGGGGGTAGGGGACAGTTAGGAAAGGAACCTAGTGACTGGGACCGATTCCCCTTGTTCAGCCATTGCCATTGTAGGCTGGCTGATATTGATCCATCTATCTCTTTGTTGATACTGCTCCCAGGACTTCTAAAAGGCACCTGTACTTTTAAGGCAAAACATAAAGGGACTTTAAATTATCTTTGGCACAGGATGAAAAATATGTCCATTGCTTGAGATCAATATTGTAATTGGCACAATATTAACAGATGGCAGAAAACAGATTTTTTTCAGTATTTATATCCCTTCCATAGTTCCTATCAAGGAAAGCAACTTGATGTTGGAAAAGGTTCCCACAGATACTGTCAACAGATAATGGAAGCCCAAGAGAGAAGGTGCTAAATGAATGCTTGGGGCCCAGGGGCCTGGCCAGACAAGTTGTATTCCAGGAGACTTGCTCTCTGCCTTGAAGCACTGAGACTTTGAGGAAAGGTGCTGGAAGCCCAGCCATGGAAAAAGGTGGAAGTCTTTGACCTTTTAAATAAAGGTCAGGCAGTGTGGATGATCTTTTTCTGGTGAGCTGGATGCTGTTCCCAGGTGAGAGGCAAGGAGTGAATTGTCACAGACTTGCCATGTTTCTTTCTTAAGAGACTTGCTAGACTGGTTTTCCAGGTATTGTGTGAATGAAGTGTATTTGGATTGCAGCATGCATTTGACAGATAAAGTCTCTATCTTTGAAAATGAGATATACCCATGGACAAGGGCTGATGGCAACCAAGTCAGGTAGATGAGTAACTGATTGGACTCAGAGTACTAATGAATGAGTTGATGTGGATCTAGAGAAAGGATCTTTCACACCACAGTTTTCTGGCCTCCGTCTTGCCTTGTTAGGCATTTTTATTAATGTCTTGGATGAAGACATTGATGGCCCAGTGATAAAATTTGTGGGTGACACAAAGCTGGAAGGGCTAGCTAATACATTGGACAGTAGAATTGCAATGCAAAAAAGATTTGACAGGCTGAAACAATGGACCAGATCTAACAAGATTATGTTTAATGGGGATAAATGTAAAGTCTTAACATTTGGTTAAAATAAACAAGCAAATAAGATGGAATAAGCAGCAGATGGGAAAGATGTGGTTTGATAGGAGCCTGTGTGAAAATAATAGAGATGTTTCAGCTGATTATAAGCCCAAAATGAATCACTAGTGCACTATAAGCTCAGGCTGTAATAGAAATGTGGAGTACACTATAAGGAAGGCAGCGATCCTTTCATAGTCCAAAATAACGGCTCATATTTACAGAGTGAGTTCTGTATGGCAAATACCTTCATATGGATTCTCTCAGTTATTCTCACTTCTGGCCTTTGAGTAGGAAACTGGAGCTCAGAGAGATTAAGTTACCTGTCCAAAGTCACATGACTAGAGCAAGGATACGGACACAGGTGTTCTGACTGCATGTGGATGCTCTGTCCTGGAGGGCAGAGCCATTGCCAATGAGGTGAAGAGACAAGGAGGTATACCTGGGTTCCAACAAGACTGAACTTTCTAATAATGAGAGCACTCTGACAATGGACTGGGGTCTCACAGGGAATGAGGCCCTGTCAAGAGATGGCCTTAAATACAGGCAGATTGATCATGTGTCAGCAACAAACACTGGACCAGGTAACTGTTGAGTTCTCTTCCTACTAAGGGCTGTTGAGCTTCTAGACAGA
This sequence comes from Piliocolobus tephrosceles, assembly GCF_002776525.5. Classification (NCBI taxonomy): domain Eukaryota; kingdom Metazoa; phylum Chordata; class Mammalia; order Primates; family Cercopithecidae; genus Piliocolobus; species Piliocolobus tephrosceles. The sequence continues at coordinate 105,241,187 of NC_045434.1, read as the reverse complement.
TCCTAACATCTGGAGTGCAGAGTCTGGGCATTTTTAGGTATGAGGGAAATTCCCAGGAGGTTTTCCATTTATTGCATTTCAACAATGAGCTTTAATAACCTGCTTTCTTCATAGAGTTGTTTATTTGGTTTTTAATTTTTATTCCTTAGGGATTTTTGAGTTATTTGCTATCCTTTACCCATATAACAAAAGCCCCTAGAAAGCTGCCTCAGACCCACTGTGCCAGGATTAAAGGAACAAAGAAGAAAAAGAAACAAGCACATATGTTTTATACTTCATTGTAGTATCTGTTTCCTCTCACTGTCAACAGATATCACATTTTGATACTATCAGGACTTTATATGTATGTAACAGTCTTTCACTCCATCCTCCTTATCCCAAAGCTGGCCTTTCTAAATTATTTTTTCTATTCTGCAGTGGTCTAGTGAAAGAGAGACCTATAACATTAATAGTTGGAATTATAAGGAGAAGACAGTAGAGTAAATAGGTTAAAAGCAAGGATCTGAGAACATATTCAATCAGGAATTACTTTACATAATCCATAATACATGGACTTTGGTTCATCCACTTTGATTGCTGAGAGACCTCCGTCTTCTCTCTTTCAAAATTCTAGAATATTTTAATCTTTGTTTAGGATAATTAGGATTTGTGGACTTGTGGCCCCATATATAAGATGTTTATAAATTATAGTTTCCCACGTTAAGGGAAGAAACAATGACCCGGCAGTAAGGCTGACATTCTGTTATGCACCTAGCCAGCTAATCCATCTGAACAGCTCCTATCACTCACCCAGTGGTGGAGAAAGCCAGCACTGCCCAGTATAATGAGACAATGTCAAGCATTGTAAGTAAATATGCTTGGGCCTGCACTCAACAGTCTCATGCTGCAGTCGCATTTTCAAGGAAGCCCACACCATCTTAATCATGCCTGCCAGGGAGGAAATTCTCTTTTCTCTGTGTTTTCTTTTCCCCTAGACATATTTCCCCTGTATCATTTAAACATATTAAATCACTCTTAGTACGCAGAGTGGGCATCATGTTAGCATAAGATCTAATCAGATGGAGTCTGCTGGTCTCCAAAGGCTTTATTCTTTTTGTCTCTTTCCTCTGTTTTCTTGTTAGACTGAAGAGCCTTTTCTGACATCCTCATTTGTTCTGCTGTGTAATAGCATGGAATCTTTCAGAGCTGTCGACATCTGCTCCACTCTAGAGAGCTGCAGAACCAAGCCAGCAGAGCAATAATAATTATGCCCGAATGGACTGAAAAGGATGCAAGAGATGAGAAGGAAGACAAGGAAAAATACACCCAGTGCGATGATGTTCTAACCTGTAAGTGGGTGTGTGTGTGAGTGTGCATGTGCTGAAGCCATACGCTTATGTGTGCACTGAGGACACAAATCATTTTCCTGAGAGCAGTGGACTAGAATTCAATCAGGCTCAGACTTCTCCAAAGTCCCCAGTCCTTGCTCCTTCCCCTAGACGGCCATGCTCAGTGTGGATGCAGCTTTCTGCATGTACAATGGTAGTTTGCAGGACACTGGGGAAAGGAACTTTCTCCCCTTTCCCTTACTCTTATATCTAGTGGGGTAACAAAGGCAGCAGATGTGTCTTCCTCCCTAGATACTACTCTCTGGGAATAAATCAGGCTCCTTGGGAAGATGCTGTAAGTCTTCCTGATTGTCAAGGTACTAGTTTTAAATAACTGGTATGTTGGTTTTACGCTAATATTAAATATTACAACTGGCATCTATCGGGTGCTCAGTATTTGCCAGGCATTGGGCATTGTGTAGGCCCTTCATATGCACTATCATTCATCCTTAAAGAACTGTATGAACGGGCATGGCAGCTTGCCCCTGTAATCCCAACTTTGGAAGGTTGAGGTGGGAGGATGGAACCCAGGAGTTTGAGACCAGCCTGGGCAAACTAGGGAGACCCTATCTCTACAAAAAATTAAAAATTAGTCGGATGGGCTGGGCATGGAGGCTCACTACTGCAATCCCAGGACTTTGGGAGGCCGAGATGGGTGGATCACCTGAGGTTAGGTGTTCAAGAACAGCCTGGCCAACATGGTGAAATCCCATCTCTACTAAAAATACAAAAAATTAGCTGGGCATGGTGGTGGGTGCTTGTAATCCCAGCTCCTTGGGAGGCTGAAGCAGGAGAATTGCTTGAACCTGGAAGGCAGAGGTTTCAGTGAGCCAAGATCGTGCCATTGCACTCCAACCTGGGCTACAAGAGTGAAACGCTGTCTCAAAAAAAAAAAAAAAAAAAAATTAGTCAGATGTGGTGGCGCATGCCTATGGTCCCAGTTACTCAGGAGGCTGAGGTGGGAGGAGTGATTGAGCATGGGAGATTGAAGCTGCATTTAGCCATGTTCATACCACTGTGCTCCAGCCGGGATGACAGAGTAAGACCCTGTCTCAACAACAAAAAAAGAACTTTACAAGGTAGCAGTTACTATGATCTTCATTTGCAGATGAAAAAATTAGGACTAGGCCATATTCCCAGAGGCCCCGCTGACACATTAAGAGAACCTGGTTTTTCAAGGCTATGGTTACACGCGAACAAAAGAACTGGTCATGTCATTCATTTGTGATTCTTCAGCAAAACAGCCAGGCTGCTCAGTGACTATACTTAGCCGGTTCCAAGAAACAATTGTCAGTTCAATAAAGAACTAAAATTTAAAAAATAAAATAAATCCCCAAAGCAAAGAGCCCAGTATTTTTTCATTGAGTTAACTAATTACTTTGCAGAATCCAAGAATCCTACGGAGGTCTTGAGGTCATCAGGACCCAGGGTGAGTCCTGCCCCTCCTGTGAGTCTCAGGGCCCTGCTTCGTCTTGGAAGCCAATGTATCAATGGTGGACTCTTGGCAAAGGTGGGAAGCAGATAAGACTTATCAACAGAGAACACATCCTTCCCTCCTGTGCCATCCACTTCCCCCAACCTCATCCCCACTCTTGCCCCACTCCAGAACTTATTCAAAATGTGCTCTCCTGACATGCTTTACCTCTTCAGAGCTTTCTTCTTGTGGGGCCCAGATGACTCACTTACACTAAAGTGACCCATCTTTACAAAATTTATTTTAACCAGATAAACGTCTTATTTAGGCCAAAGGAATGCATCTCAAGTGGTGGCATTTTAAGACTTTCTCAAGGTAACAAGATGGCTTGGGGTTGGACAGAAAGTCTCCATGGCATTTTTATAATCATACCCCATGGAAAGAGAAAGGAGCCTTTTTCCATCAACGATATAGCTGGATCATGCTTGGAATGGAGTAGGAAGAGAAGGATACAGAACTTTATCCGGCGGTCAGACCGCTCCAGACTTGGGAGTCGTAAGGTTTTCTGTGGGAAAGCACTTTTTCTCCCTTTCCTCCCTAAAATTTCACTAAGTGTTACTCTACACATTACAATGTTAACTTTGCAAAGAGAGAAGGAGACTTACCTGAACAATTGAAAGCTTGGGCAGAAGAAAAAGCAAGCAGGGATGACTCTTGGGAGGGAGAATAAAACCTAGAGCTAAAGAGAGAAAAAAAAAAGCATGTGACACAATGTTTGTTAGCAGCTGTGCTGCTGAAAGTCACCCAACAGGAAGAGCAGGCAGCCAGCGAGATGGAAACTGCCAGTGCAATAAAGCATCAGTGAGAGTCAGGGCTGACTGGGGCTGTGGATAAAACTGGAGCACACCTGGGACCAAGGACTAGCATAGTCCCTCCCAGTGTGACTTGAGCATCAGCATACATACTGTCAGGCCCAACTTGGGCCAAAATTAGCATCAGTCACCCAATAACAGTAATGGTTACTCTACCCTTACAGATGGTAGCTCATATGACCATAAGATGTTGACCAGTGAAGTGCACTCAGCCAGCCAAGACTTGGGCTGCAGCATGCCACATAATCTTTGTGGCTCTTGGTTTTTCATTCCAATAAAACTTTTTTGACCTCTGTAGAAAGCTGTAACCCATACAAAAGTTCTTATGACCATTTAGGAATTCATAAGATCTTTGGAAAATTCTACATTGCCTTCCTAAGTCCCTCATGTTCCTCAAGTGCCATCTGCAGTTGATCTTCCCAGGTGAATTGGAACAATGTATCCAGAGCACCCCTCCCTTGGCCCCACCCTGAAGGATGGAGGTCTCTGAAATCTGTAATGGGTGAGTGGACCTGTAGTCCTTACCGGGAGGTGTACAGATGAGCACAGAGAGTTGGCCTCTGAGAGCATCCCTTGCAGCTAAAGGCCACTGCCTGGCTCAAGTCCATCCACATCAGCAAATCTGCATGTTGTAGTTCTACAGAGACTGCTGCTCTTGATCTAATTAATAGTTTGTTTGTTTGCATAATTTTCCACAGGAAGGACTATTAGCACATCAAAAGGATGTTAAAAGTATCCTCAGTAATGACAGAGTAAATACAAACCTAGTTTATCAAGCTGTCAGTTTTAACAAACACCACTTTGATGTGCTAACCTTTTCCCAGGAGATGCTCCTCTTAAGTCAATAGCCAGCAACAGGCCCAGTCTGTGAACTAGTTGATGGTGAAAAACCAAAACAATTTCTATAACAATATAAATTTTTTAAATTCCAAAATATCTGAAAAATGCTGGAGGCATGTGTTTTATTTTTCCTTCCTTCCTCCTCCAATTTAAAAGCTTTTGTAGAAAACCTGTGGGACTGATAGCACTTTTCTTCACATCTCAAGGGAGCAGTCTGAAAAATGTTTTTAGAACTCTTATTTTCATAACACTCCAGGGAAAGAAAGAAAGGTGGGTCATTTACATAAAGTTAAGGATTTTTGTATACCCTATTTTTGTCCTCCCTCTCAAAGAAAAGAGAGGGGGAACACCAAATCTCCTTGAAACTTTAAGAGCCCTCTGAGGTTTAACTCAAGAAAGAAAATGCCTCTGAAGGCAGAGAGCAGAGAATGAGAGTATGACCAAGCACCTCAGCTGTCCAAAACACCTCAAGATGCATGTTAAACCCAATAACTGTGACCCTATCATGTACACCTTGAGACGGGATTGGCAAAGGCTCCTTCTGTATGGAAAGTATACTCAGTAAAATCACTCAGGCCTTTCAGTGGGAAGTTTGGCAGCTAAGTCCTGTGGAATGTTTGCAGTAACTAAAATTTAACTCCCTAAGCTTAAACAAATTATTTATTTAGTCACCTACATACTACATTCAGTCTCATTTTCTTAGGCAGAAGATACTGAACATAATTTTAACTTATTTTTTACGGTTATTGATTGGCATGAGACTTGTCTTATCACCTGGAGGCTGGAGAAATAAGTTCAGAAATTAACAAAATATCACTGAGTCAACTAGAATGACTACTAAAGTAAAAGGATGCCTAGGATCTGTTTCCATTACTCCTTCTTATGAGGAGTCTGATTGTGTCTGTCATTTTCCTCCCCCAGGAAGCCCATGTGCCTCAGGAGAATCTGTCTCGAGCCCTTCTTCCCACCTAGATCATATTCCAGGGAGGGCCTGATTTGGTCATCTCAATGCTTTGTCAGTGGTTGGTTCAGAAATAATCATGTAAAAAAAAAAGAAAAAGAACAGAAATGATCATTTGATATGTGATACTTTGGGCCAATGAGGCAAAAGGAAAGGTTTTCTAGGAGCCTCTGGGGAAAATGTCCTTGTTCATCAGGGACTGCCATGGGAACAGTCTGAACATTGCTATCCATGGATGTGAGGCCATTTACTACAGCTGCCTGGCTGAGGATGAAGCTGTGAGTTGGGAAAGGAATGAGCTAAGAGAACTGCCGGGAAATGGAGCCACAGCACATGACTCCATCAACCTTAAAGCCTGAAATACCTATGGACTTCAGCTTTGTGAGCCATCTATTATCTTATTTTAGAAGCCAGTTTAAATTTTCTGTTGCATACACATCAAGAAATCGTAACTAATACAAGTTGTCAATAATGAAGAACTTCCACACAGTGCTAATAATGAAAATTTTAAAAATTGCCTTTACAAAGAAAGAATGTAATATTGACAAATGGGTGAAAAGATGAGCAACTGCATAGTAATAGAAGTAAGAGGACTTCCTCTAAAGTGTGAATGACTGTATTATGAAATGTTTAGCACTAAGCCTAAGACACTGTCATTCATGTGGGGTAGTTTGAATAAGACCAAGAAAAATGATCTATATTATTAGAAACAGAGATCTACCATGGTCATATTTAACCTTAGCATGGGACCTTTTAAAGAAAATAAGTAGATACAACATAGTGTACAGTTTAAAACAGTCCTCAAGATGCCCTGGTCAAGAGACCAGAGACTGTTCTAGAGGTTCTAACAATAATAACACAGTTCCAAATGCAGCAGCGTGGGCTGGAGGATGGCCAGCCTAATTTGTGTACACCAAGGCCAGTTTTGTACATAATAAAAATGGAAAGCTCCAAGGAATTGGGAAAGTGTTCCTTCCCCATCTGAAATACTCCCCCAAATGCCTGCTGACTGAAATATGTTAACTCTGAAATAAAGACACTCCTTTAACAAGAGGTAAATGATTTCAAATGCAAATTTCCATGGGAACACTAATATGGTACTAAAAACTTGGCCATGCTAACATGAACATTGGTTTACTTTCTGTCGCTGTATCTCCAGACTATAACCTTTGTGAGGCAGAGATGTTTTTGTCTTTTTCACTGCTTTATCCCCAGTAAATGACTAAGTGCCTAAAATGGTGCCTAATCTTTTGTATAGGCAAAATAAACATTTGTGAATGAATGAATGGCAAATATCTGAGCCTTTACCAAGAGCAAACTTTTATAGGAAGGAAGGAAAATCTCCAGAGGGCACTATACGACTGAAAGAGATAAAAGGAAAAGTGAACCCTTAAGAAGTGAAAGGGGCAAGAAAATGAACAAAAGATGGGAAAGATTTTTTTTTCTTACTTCATTTAGTCTAAGACAGGCCCTGATTGAGTTCCCACACTAGATCCCATGTCAAGGAGTTGGAAGACTCTGACGTTCTAAGGGTAGAGAGTCACAGTATTTGAGCCACACAGCAGAACCAGATTGCATCTTCACTCTCCGCTGGCCCACCTGTCTCTTGTTCTCCAAGTAGTAATTCCCTCCCCAGACTCTAGAGGTGGATTTATCATGAAGCTCAAGCTTCACCGCCCCTCAGTTTGCTAGGAGGAACCCTAGCAATGTATTTACTTGCCATATGTTTTGGCAAAACTTGTACAAGTGGGATACTGTAGTCACAGTAGGTGAGACTGTTGTCTCTTTGTACTCCAACTTCTCCTTATACCAAGTGGCATCTGAGGGGCTGCAGGCATTTTGGGGAGGGGGGCAGCTAAGGCAAGTAGAATTGGAGATACATTCTTTCGGGTTGAATGCTGTTATAGGAATGGCTTTCCGGAAGATACCAACAGCCCACTGTGGAAACTCACCTGGTGTCATAACATAAAGGGGCAGATCTACAGGTTAAATCACAATATGAATACATCCGAGACCCTAGCAGAGGAAATGCAAGGTTTGAAATGGATTGGAACCAGAAGCTGGTCTGTGGAAAATTCTTTCCAATCAATTGTAGCAGAGGATTTAGTTTCTACTGACGCCTAATTGAAAGGAAGTTCTCTCCTACTGGGAATGCACATGCAGATGCAGTGTACATGGCTGTGTTTTTGTACTGTACAATAAAACTATTTTTCATAGATTTACATATAAAGTCAATAGAAATAATTTTGATATCTAGGGCTGGGCGCGGTGCCTCATGCCTGTAATCCCAGCACTTTGGGAGGCGAAGGTGGGCGGATCACCTGAGGTCAGAAGTTTGAGACAAGCCTCAACATGGAGAAACCCCATCTCTACTAAAAATACAAAATAAGCCAGGCGTGGTGGTGCATGCCTGTTATCCCAGCTACTCAGGAGGCTGAGGCAGGAGAATCACTTGAACTGGGGAGGCAGAGGTTGCGGTGAGCCGAGATCATGCCATTGCACTCCAGCCTGGGTGACAGAGTGAGACTCCGTCTCCAAAAAAAAAAAGAAAAAAGGATCATTCAAAATTAGTAAATCATTAAAAGGAAGAGATAAATTGCTAATAGAAATAATAGACTTTTATATTATTTAATGATCTAATCAATAAAAAGAATGTGTTATATGAATATATTTTTAAAATATTTAAATTTATAATTAGACAGGAATGTTTATATTGACAAAGATAATATAAAAACCATAATACACCATTAGAAAGAGGACATTGACCACAAATTAGTTAATAGTGAGTGCCATCAATTCAAAGCATATTTAAGATTAGTCATTGAGAGACTGAAATGCCACCTCATCACAGGAGGCGCCTGGCAGGGATGGTGCTGGTGTGAGTCTGGAAGTAGATGTCCTGGTTCTACTACCAATACCTGCTGGTCACAATGCTCTGCATGCTGGAGCCTGGGGAGCAGACGGTGTTCAATTCCACGCTGGTTTCCATTGGTACTCAGGATACATCTTCATGCCCCAGCACATCATGGCGATATTGCACTACTTTGAAATTGTACAATAACCAAGATCAGAGGTTCCCTGGGGAAGACCCACCCTATGAAGTTAGAAATGAGACCATCAGATCTGATAAGAAACCCTTCTAGATGTCAACCTAAGCAACCTTATAAAGACTAAAATTCATGAGTAGAACAAGAAAACCACCCTGACTCATGTGTTGTGTTCTTTATTTTTCATTTTAAAAGAAGCTCTTGCATAGTAGTTTTTGTCTATTTTAACATTGCAGCCATTTGTACTTTGATATCACTATTTTCTTTCTTCTTTTTGAGACGGAGTTTCGTTCTTGTTACCCAGGGTGGAGTGCAATGATGTGATCTCGGCTCACCACAACCTCCGCCTCCCAGGTTCAAGCGATTCTCCTGCCTCAGCCTCCCTAGTAGCTGGGATTACAGTCATGTGCCACCACACCTGGCTAATTTTGTATTTTTAGTAAAGGTGGGGTTTCTCCACGTTGGTCAGGCTGGTATCGAACTCCCAACCTCAGGTGATCCTCCCACCTCGGTCTCCCAAAGTGCTGGGATTACAGGCGTGAGCCACCGCGCCTGGGCAATATCACTATTTTCTTAACCTTTGTGACTGTTTCAATATTACCCCTGTGAAAGCTTTTCTTAATGTACCTTTGAGTACATTTTAATTGTCTTCTATTTTTAAAACCCAAAGTCATTAGTTGGGTTTTACTGTTCTTGCTATTGTATGACATATACATCTGCCTGGATATAATTTTACTCTTGACGAAAGTTTTGTAAGAACAATATAAGATTTAGGATAGGGGCATGGGGAGGGAGGATATTAAGAACTACTTAAAAGAACTACTTGCCGGGCACGGTGCCTCACACCTGTAATCCCAGCACTTTGGAAGGCCAAGGCGGGTGGATCACGAGGTCAGGAGCTCCAGACCATCCTGGCTAACATGGTGAAACCCCGTCTCTACTAAAAATACAAAAAAAATTAACCGGGCGTGGTGATGGGCGCCTGTAGTCCCAGCTACTCGGGAGGCTGAGGCAGGAGAATGGGTGTGAACCTGGAGGTGGAGCCGAGATCACATCACTGCACTCCAGCCTGGGTGACAGAGTGAGACTGTCTCAAAAAAAAAAAAAAAAAGGGCCAGGCGCAGTGGCTCACACCTGTAATCCCGCACTTCGGGAGGCCGAGGCGGGAGGATCACGAGGTCAGGAGATCGAGATCATCCTGGCTAACACGGTGAAACCCGTCTCTACTAAAAAATACAAAGAATTAGCCGGGCATGGTGGCAGGTGCCTGTAGTCCAGCTACTGGCTGAGGCAGTAGAATGGCGTGAACCCGGGAGGCGGAGCTTGCAGTGAGCCGAGATAGTGCCACTGCACTCCAGCCTGGGCAACAGAGCCAGACTCCCTCTCAAAAAAAAAAAAAAAAAAAAAAAAAAAAAAAAAAAAAAAAACTACCTATATCAAAAGATATTTTATTAAGAGGTACTTTTCTGTAAACTTGAACTCACAGGTATAGTTTTAGTTATCTAGACTCTGACAGCTTTTGCTTTAAAACCATTAAAGCATTTGTGGTTTTTTTGTTTTGTTCTTTTTTGAGACCGGAGTCTTGCTCTGTTGCCCAGGCTGGATCTTGGCTCACTGTAACCTCCACCTCCCAGGTTCAAGTGATTCTCCTGCCTCAGCCTCCCGAGTAGCTGGGATTACAGGCATCCACAAACACATCTGGCTAACTTTTGTATTTTTAGTAGAGATGGGGTTTCACCATGTTGGTCAGGCTGGTCTTGAACTGCTGACCTCGTGATCCGCCCACCTCAGCTTCCCAAAGTGCTGGGATTACAGGCGTGAGCCACTGCACCTGGCCGGGTAATGATTCTTGAGGCAAGAGGTGGTTGAGTATCATTATTATGTAATGTTTATATACCATAGAGTTTTTAAAAGAAGATAAATCTGTTTCTTCTGAGGGCCACTATTAACAACATACTTCCTTAAATTTAGTTAAATGATTGTAATGCGTGCTGCACTTGCACATTGCATTAAGTTATGATGAGATGAATTATTGTTAAAAATTATAGCAAAAAAGTGTAAACTTGGCTAAAATCCTTTCATTCATTGTATTTTTTAAAGATTTTTATACCTTAAATGCAAAATGACTACCTAATTTTTTGATGTAAATTCATTAAATTCAAAGAGAAAAAAAGATTAGTCATTGAACAGTAACAACAAAGAAAATAAATTAGAAATACTCTGAAATCTTAGAGTTCACATATGACAAAAATTTGATGGAAATCCCCTAAAACTGACTATAATCCCAAGCATTTATGTGATAGTACAAATAGAGTTATGAAGCTTACAGAAATTTTTCCAAATTCTTAACGAAAAATAAATGTGATCAACCATGCTACTGGAAAGATTAATCTATCTTTATATGTACCCTCTTGATAGAAAATACTACAAAAATCTTTATTATATGAAGTCGTGACCCAAGAATATAGAGCCAAAAAAAATTAAGGCATAATTATATAGGGGTGTCAGGGCAATTAAGTAGCAAAAATATAAATATATTTTATTTTGTGATTCTTGTGGCAGTTAAATATTTTTAAAATGTGTAACTGATAGCAATGTATTTTCTCACTTTAAATCAACACTCACTCAAACCTAATTTTGTATAAATATTCTTGTCTTCTTTTTCTTTTAAAAGGATTCTAAAATTACATAAGCTTCAGATGCCAAAAGGAGTAACTTACTAAGAGGAAAAGATCCTAGATTTGCTTCTGCTTCTACTTATTCCAATTCTGGATTTATTAAACCATTACTCAGATTTTAAAACACACCACACACAAAGAAAAGTTTCTAAAATAAATGAGCTAACATGGATTTTGTCATATTCTCAATCTTCTTGATAGCCCAGAGATCCTGATACTCTTTGGATTTTGGTAGTGGAATGGTAGATGTGTGTTGAGAATGGAAGGGAAGGGAGTTAAGGATAGGGTTCTAGAATTCAGACGCCCTCTTAGGGTTTGAAATGTGGGTGGAGGGGGGGGAAGAGAATCACTGCTTATTTTAATCTGTTCAGGCAGCTGTAACAAAATACCATAACTGGGTGACTTACAAGTAATAGCAATGTTATTTCTCACATTTCTGGAGTCTGGGAAGTCCAAGATCAAAGTGCTAGCCGATTTGGTGTCTGGTAAAGGCTAACTTCCTTGTTCATAAATGGTGCCTTCTTGCTGTGTCCTCACATAGCGGAAGAGGTGAAGGAGCTTTTGGGGGCAGCTCTCATAAGGACGCTGATCATTCACGAGGGCCTGCCTTCACAACCCAATCACCTCCCAAGGGCCCCCAGTTCCTAACAGCATCACATATGGGGGTGAGGATTTCAACATATAAATTTTAGGAGGATACAAACATTCAGATGATAGGCCAGAGCACTGACCTAGGCAATGGCATCTAGAGAAAAGAGAAAAATAATTTATTTTTGACTTGGGGTGTCTTGTGTTTAAATCCCAGTCCCACCACTTAAATCATTTGTGACCCTGAGCCCCACGGAGCCTTGATTTCTGTCTGCACTTGTAAAAATAGGCAGAATATTAAATAACTTCAGAATTTTCATGAAAATTAAATGCTGCCTCTGAAGTGAAACAAAGATATAAGAATTAAATAAATAGGGCTGTTTTAAAGAGTAAATGTGCTCAGTAATTGGGGTTCTGTAAATGTTAGCTTCGTTCTGAAATATATAGAGCAGGATGTCAACTTATGGAAAGAATGTAAATATTTTTTGGTTATAAATACCAATGAATTTTTCTTATAATGCCAATGGATCTGTGCATACTATATGGATTATATTTCAGCTTTTTGCCTTATCCTAAAGCTAATAGCAAACAGGGTAATGATGTATATGGGCAATTTACAAAAGAAGAAACAAGAATATCTGGTAACATAGCAAGAATTTTTTAACATCTTCTTCGTCATCAAACACAATATAAACAATCAGATACCATTTCGTTTCTCACACTGGCAAAGATTAAGAAGAACGAAAATGCCCACTAGCTGGTGGTAAGGAAGGAAGGGGAAGAGTACACTCTTGACATTGGATAGTTGGAGTTCAAATTGGTACAGATGTTTTGGAGAGCAATTTGAAAGTAGGCCCCCTTTCTAAAAACAAAATAAGACTTTAAAAATGTTTACCCTGCATTTAAAGCTAAAAGTATGCCTGACTCTATGATTTAGTTATGCTTCTTCTAGTTTATATTTTTTGAAGTATAAAAATGTCCTCCAAAAGACATGTGTAAGAATATACATAACAACTTTATTCAGAATAGCCTAAATGTCTATCAGGAAAAAAAATCAATAAATTGTAGTATTTTTTTTAAAAGGATACTATGCAGCAATAAAAAGATGAATTGCTGCTATACTCTACAGCATGGATGAATCTCGCAGACATTATGTTGAGTGAAGGAAGCCAGAAACCAAAGAATACACACCCTATGATTCCGTTTATATGAAGTTCAAGAACAGGGGATAGCTACTGACTGGGAAGAGGCATGAAGAGCATTCTGGACCACTGCAAATGGTTAATCCATTGATCTGGGTGGTGGTTATAACCGTTGTCTATACACATGTAGAATTCAACTCGCAGTACACTTAAGATTTATTCACTTTGTTTTATATATGCTATACCTCAATTTAGAAGTTTTGAGAAAACATACACTTTGACTTAGCCAATATGTTTTCATTCTAAAGAAAAAAGTCAGAGTAGCACAAAAAAAGGTTTATATGCAAGAATGATCACCATAGCATTATTTATAGTAGAAAAAATCTGGAAATAAAATCCAATAATAAAGAAGTAGTTAAATAAAATTATGATATATCAGATAGTAGAATGCTGTAATCATTAAATCAGATAAAATAGAAGAGTCAAAACTATGGAAAGTTTTTCATAATATAATGTTCCAAAAAATATGTTAACCAAACAGTATTTAAGATTTAATACTATATTTGCTTAAAATATACATGCCTGTCTTCCTCTCTCTCTCTCTCTATATATATGTATATTACATAATCCACATGCTTATCACATGTATCTCTGACTAATGGGAATGTAGATAATTTTCCCTTTCTTTCTCTTGTTTTAAGCAGTTTTCTATATTGGACATGTCCTATTTTGTAATCTGCAAAAATCTGAAATAAAATGGAAAAGGGAAAAATGCTAGGTGTGGTAGTGCATGCCTATAGTCCCAGCTACTAGGGAGGCTGAGGCAGGAGGCTCACTTGAGCCCAGGAGTTTGAGACCAGTCTGACTGATATAGCAAGACCCCATCTCAAAAAATAAAAAATGAAAATAAATAAATAAAAAGGAGGAGAAGGCCAGCGCAGTGGCTCACACCTGTAATCTCAGCACTTTGGGAGGCCAAGGTGGGTGGATCACCTGAGGTTGGGAGCTGGAGACCAGCCTGGGCAACATAGTGAAACCCTGTCTCTACTAAAAATACAAAAACTAGCCAGATGTGGTGGTGCACACCTGTAATCTCAGCTACTCCAGACGCTAAAGCAGGAGAATCACCTGAACCCAGGAGGCGAAGGTTGCAGTGAGCTGAATTTGCACCACTGCACTCCATCCTAGGTGACAGAGTGAAACTCTGTCTCAAAAAAAAAGGTAGGGGAGGGGATTGAAAAAGAAAGCACAAGAGTGAGCAAGTCAACTCTCTGTATAAGTAAGCTGTTCCGTACATTTACATATTGCATTCTAGGCATGCCCTTGATGAAGGTGGTTAACCTCTCTAAGTCTCAGGTCCTCTCTGTAAAATGGGAATCATTATTGCACCTATCCTATGGTATTGCTATCTGGATTAAATTAAATATTCTGTATGTAGTGCTTAGCAGTGTCTGACATATCATAAACACTTCATAAATATTAGCCATTACATTACTCTGGGACACTGGCTAAAACTCCTAGGTTACCAGAATTGACTTAACTGCTCTTGTCTTCTTTTCACCTTAGGTATCTACTGACCTGGTTATCGCTTATTCCTTTAAGGAATATTAGAACACTGCTGGGGAGGGGCTGACAAACATACCAGTATTGACGCATCCAGTCCCCTGAAAGGTCTCATCTGATTAGGGACATTCATTCTGAGAACCAGGTCTCAGAATTCTCTTTTGGATGTATCAAAGTCCACCTGATTCTGACAGCCAACTTTGTGTGTATCCCTCAGAGAAGCCTTGGGGCCCAGGTTCCATACCATTCTGTATAAAGTGGAAAGTTAGGAGATAGCTGATTCGCTTTCTCCATAGAATTATCTTCCTCACAGAATTATCAACTCACTATGGGGGTCTATCGCACAGTGGGTTTTAGTTTCTTTTTTTCCATTGCTTTCCTTGTTTTCTATTTTCATTCTTTTCTAAAATTTTCATTTCCAGAGATGCTTCTGGGCTCTCTTCTCCCTGCGCCAACCCACCCCCACCTCCTCCCCTTTCTCCCTCCTTCCTTCCCTTTCTCGCTCTTCCTCTTCGTCTCTCTTGAGACAGGTCTAGTGGCCTGGTTGCCATCTGCTGCCTTTTTTTTTATGAGGTTGAGATCAGATGGCATCTAATCGATCGTCATGGTCTCCATGGTTACCAGGGTGACAGAGTACTTGGGAGAGACACATTCTCGAGCCTGGGGCTGTCAGACCATTCCTGAGAGGGGAAAGGAAACAAAACCTCTTCCATCATATTTACACCTTTACATCTTTCTCAAATGCAGCAAAACACAGACCCTGTTTATGTTTTACATAGTGACCTAGTGGCTTGAGGCCAGGGAATGCAGAGTGGCTTTTTTCTATTTAAAAAAATGCAAAATGCACAAGGACAGAAGTAAAGGGTTTTTGTTTTTTTTGTTTTTTTAGCCTCAGAACCATCCCTTCCCCTCCTTGCCCCATACAGACCATCCATTTGATCACTTTTTTTCTTTCCCCTTTAAATGTTTGGGAATTAATTCAGTAATTCTACTGAGCTGTTATTCTTCCAATAAATCACAGTAGTTTTAAAACTGACAATTGACAGCTATTTGCTTTAGGGAAAGAAACAACCCTCATAAAATTACCAACACTTTAACTTTTGATTAGAATCAGTGTTAATGTTAATGTTAGTTGTTCTTTGGCCAAGCATTATTTGTAATATAGGAAGCCATTTTTCCCACAAAGAGCAGCTTCATATTATAAAATATAAACAAAATGACCCTTATTGTTAATGCAAAAAGTGCTCAGGCATGACTGTGGTCTGCAATGCTTTAATGCCTAGGGGCTGGCCAATCTGGCAGAAATACATCCAGGCCTTATTCTAATAGAATATGATGGCGTTGACAGCCCAGATCTGGTTGAAAGAGACATGAGAAAGATCTTGGTAATAAGGATATATAGCTAATGGGAAAAGGGCTAGATTTCTGGAGTAACTCAGAAACAAGAAAATAACCAATTATCATACCATTAAATCATGTTAAAACTGCATAAGGAATACCACCCTTTGCTTATTAAAACACCTTTAACATTAGGCACAGATGACTTGGGCTATAAGCTGCTTTACTTCCTTTTCTGGAAATATGGTATGCTTCTTAACACTTATTAGAAATTCTCCTCTTTTTTTGTCTTTGTCAGAGAAAACTAAACTTAAAATTATAGCACAGGTACAAGGCCTATCTATAGGTGATTTTTTTTTTTTTTTCACTTAAAGAAAAAATGTAATGCCAAACCATGAGCAGTGCTTGCTTCCTTCCTTCCTGCTTTTGTCTCTGACTTCCCTTCGGACCTCCTGCATCTTCTTCTGTACAGTTTCTAGTAAGATTCAGATATATTCATTTGCAGTGCCTTTGGCTGTTAAGCAAATAGCACGCTGATATTTGAAATAGAAATGATCCCATCAATTGGAGGAGAGACTTTAATATAAAGGGAAAATAATGTATCAAGAACAAAAACCGTCTTATTCATTTTGCACCTTTGCATCTTAGCTAATGCCTGCCTCTCCTTCCCTCTCTGCAGTTTCTCCTATTCTCTCCCTCTTTCCTGGTGAGTTCAATCATTGAATGGCCAGGGGAACTGCTTTTATTTAAGTCTCACCTCCCCAGAAAAGCTTTCCCCAGATTCCCCATCACAGACTTCTGAACTCCTAGTGTTCTTTTGGTCTGTGCCTCTCATTCAGGACTTAGCTGTGCTGCCTTTCACCCCGGCTTATGTATTTGTCATGTTTATCTCTTGCCTCTTATTTACATTGTAAGCTCCAGAAGGGAGAGACCATTTCCTCTGCTTCGGGGCTTCTCCCTTACTTTGTACCTAGTTAGCTCTTACTAAATGTTTGATAAAGATAACAGCAGCCTGTTGTGCCTACAGGGCCAGCGATAGCTGTTTTTTCTTTGAAGACCAGGAACCAAATTTGATTCTTAGCATTTCTTCAACTGCAGGGATTTTACTTTGTGTCAGCCAAGGGGCTTTCCTTACCTCCTTGTCTTCAATACTCTTGTGCATAAGCTTGCTTCTCAGAGAAGGTGGGTTCTACCTTGGAAGGAAATGAGTCGTTTCCTCCCATCAGGACAACTGCCACAGCATGGTGTCAACTCACTCTTGCCTTTCGTAAATTGAGTTTGTCAGTGCTCAGCGACACAGCTGAGTGAAATGTTGTGTGATGCGGGCTGTCTCCTGGGAGAGAGAAACTGGCATAAACCACATCCTAATGGGATCCAGAAACAAAGAAGCGTGAATGAAGTGTTAATTGCATTCATAAAGACATTAACAAAGGAATTAAAATGGCAGAAGCTTCCGTCCCCCACTCAAGATTCACAGAAAAATATGTTATCCAAAGAATGTTCCAACAATAATCGTGAAAGTTTATTGCTTGCCCATTGGGGAAATAACTCTTGATGCATATGAACTTTTCAAAGAACATTTTGTGTCCGTTATTTTGAGTATATTAACTAACAGACAGTTTAATCCACCCCACCTTCAGTTCTTTGCTTGCTTTTGTATGATTTAAGTTTCCAAAAAATCCAGAGGCATTTTCAATGCTGCTTCATTAACCATAAGGATGTCTGTTAACAGTTTGAACCTAATCAATCCTACAATTCTTATTAGAGCAAAATGCTCATTATCTGGGAGATTTTTTGCTTTTTGAAATAAAATTACAAGACTGGGGGTTTATTTTACAGTCCCTCTTGAATATTTCTGAGATGATCTGCAATGTGGGCAACCCGGGGCTCCCTCCCCAGCCCTGTGGCAGGGCCCCCAACTGCTGACAGCAGGGCTAAGCTGGCAAAAGGTCAGGAGGCTGCATTTCACTGAAGATGGATCGCACAGATGAATATTGCGCCTGCTTAATGAAGTCAAGGCCATGGATTTGGGGCCTTTTATGGTTTTTCTTGTTTCACTCAATTTCACCTTCACAGACCACGCCACTAATTCCAGCCAATCATTTCGTAGATATGTGCAACTGGTGACTAAGGGACGAGATGAAAGTAAATGAATCTAAAAAAGAGTGACCAGAAATCAGAAATCTCTGTGCATATGACAAACTCAGAATTAAAAAAAAAAAAAAAAAAAAAAGCATGCAGAGTGTCTCATGTGATCCCTGCAGAAACTCTGTGAGATACATAGAGCTGACATTCCTACCCTCATCCTGCAGATAAGAAAGCTAAAACTAAGACATTAATTAAAGTCTCAGGATTAAAATTCAGATTTTTTTTATCATCTGACTGCTCTTTCTACTGTAGTCATCTAACCCTCCCAGGATCTCATTTAATTCTCACAAGAATCCTATGAAGTAAGACAGGCTGCATAAACAAGTGGGTCGATTTTTCCGGAGTCATTTTTTTTTTTTTTTTTGAGATGGAGTCTCACTCTGTTGTCTAGGCTGGAGTGCAGTGGCGCAATCTCGGCTCACTGCAACCTCTGCCTCCCAGGTTCAAGCGATTCTCCTGCCTCAGCCTTCTGAGTAGCTGGGACTACAGGCGCAAACCACTATGCCCAGCTATTTTGTATTTTTAGTAGAGACGGAGTTTCACCATGTTGGCCAGGATAGTCTTGGTCTCTTGACCTTGTGATCTGCCCCCTTTGGCCTCCCAAAGTGCTAGGATTACAGGTGTGAGCCACCATGCCTGGCCTCCAGGAGCCATATTAATGCAACTAGAGGAGCAGGTGCTATAAAGCCCCTCCTTAGAATTCGGCTGAACCCCCTGGTTATCTAAAACGCTATATTTTTCAGCCTTGTCTAAATCAGTCATATTCATGGATGTGGCATCAACTCAGTGGTGCATGTTTAAAAGTGATGAAATTCTAGTCAGTTGTATGTATCTGGGCTCATCAACACAGACTGGTGAGTGGAAGGGGGCTCAAAAGTGTACATTCAGCATCTTAGGAAAGCTCCTGCATAGTTATTAGAATCAGACCAATTGAGTCTCTGGTTGCTTCTAATTCTGGTGCAAACATTGGGAACATTTCCTCCCAGAAATGAGCTATACATAAAATTCAGGGTATATGCTGTTTTGTATTAGTTATGCTTAGTCTCATACACGTTACCATACTCTCAAGAGGTGATTATTTCTTATTAGAACACATCACTTATAGTACTTGATTTCAGAATTTTCAAATAATAGCAAATTTAGCTCCAGTGTAGCCATGCCACCAAGTTGTTCAGAAGTCTCATTCAAACAGCGTTTTGAATTATCTACAGAATTTATTAATATTATTTGCATTTATTTTATTTTTTATAATTTTGTGTCCTAATTAGAAGGTCCTATTATGTGTTCCTGAGATGGAAGACTAATTTAATCTTACCTATCTATGGCCAGGTGTGGGATGCAAGATGTATAATAAATGGAAAAAAAATCAAAGTGAGCAGTTGGCCAGTTATATATTCAATCTAGACAACTGAAGTTAAAGCCTTACTTTTTCATCAATAGCAGAAGGGTTGAAATTTCATTCATTATATTTATGTCAAAATTAAGAGAATTAACTCATGTGCCTAAGTCAGAACTGTGTCATTATCATAGGGTGGTTATTTTCCGTTTCCATTTATAAAATCAAAATGGATGAAGTTACTTTCTAGGACTGCACTGTCCATTATGGTAAGCTACTAGACATATGTGGCTATTTAAATTAAAATTATGTAATCAAAATTAAATAAAATTAAAAATCCAGTTCCATATTTTAAATCCTCAATAGCCATGTGGTTAGTGGCTATTGTATTGGACCATGGAGATTTATAGAATATTTTTGTCACTGTAGAATGTTCTATTGAACAGTGCTGTTTTAGAGCAAACAATTGGAATTCACACATACCACAGAAATACATTCTATATCCAATCATATAGTTGTTTGTAAAACACCATATACAAGTTAGTGACAGTGACTTGGAGCACCATCCTGCTGGGGCTTGGGCATCAAGGAAGGACGGTCTGCAGACTTCTCTCTGAGTGTGGACTGGCCCTGTGTGTCATGGGAGAGGATGATGAGACAAATCTCTGGAGAAAGGGCAGGTGCAGATGAACCATTTCCATTTTCCACTCCTGCAGCTCCTACAACCTCGAGCCCAGACCTGCCGCCAAGACGTGCTTGTACAGAAGCCCAAACCAAAGCACATTTTGGATTAATTCTCTGGCCGTAATTTCTTTGCAAAATCTATCTTGTGCCTTTGATTAAGGACCTTCTTTCATTTTTGCCATTAATTTTAATGAATCTGAACTTAACAGTATTTTCCACCAACCAGAACATTTAGCACAGGTATTGACCAAAAGAAATAAGGCTACAGACAAGCAAGAATCATAACAGAACTGAAAAATATAGTCCAGAGCTCCCCGCTGAACACTTCAAGTGAATGTCATTGGCTCATTCTCATTGACAATCAGCAAGTAAACATCCACAGACTAAAGTAAGGTCTCTTCCTACTCTGGGAAAGGTGGGACCGTTCTTCGGTATTTCTCATATTAGCCACTTTAAACTTGTAAAAACTGGAAAGTAATAAATCACCAATCATCTTCTGTTCTCCGATGTACTAGGACTCTGCTATATTAAGAAAGAGATTGAGGCAGAATGTTTTCACAAGATTGCTCAAAGTCATTTGCAGCAAGCACATGAGATATACAACTCTCATTGCTTTGATCACATAATTCTTCAAAGCGGCCTTATTGGGCACGTTTTATTTTCTTGGTAGACTGTAAATCCCTTGAAACTTCTAATTATACATATTTGCATCCCAAATTATCTTATACAGCAGGAGGTGCTCCGTACCTTGGTTCAACCTTAGCAATATTCATTGAACAAATGAATGAATGAATGCATAAAGGAGATCCTGGTAACAAATTTGTCTAGCCTAATTATGGTAAGTTTTGGCTGATAGGTATAGAAGAGTGGGAGGTAGGGGGAGAGGTGCAAAATTTGAGAAGAAACATAGATTGTGAGCTCATTGAAAAGGTATCATTTCAAAGTTTCCTTTGAATCTCCATAGGGATATGATGAAAGAGAAAATATTTTTAAGGGCAACTGTGAATTTCAATTACTGGAGCAAAGGATCAGAGAAGAGTTGCATCCAATCTATTGTCTTTCAAAAGAATTTCTTTGCTGACATTCTGCCTGGAAGTAGGAAACATAAAAATATTGTATTAATTTGTAGTGTATAATTTTGTATTAATAGCCAAGTGGCACGATAATGGAATCAATTGACATTGAAAATAGGATGAAAATAGGATAAACATAATTGAACTGAAGCCCATATACTTTTTCACAAACTTGAATGAAAATGAATCCCAAAATGAAAGTGACCACTTTGTAATCTATCCTCATACTCAGATCACCCCGATAAGTCAGCATTCAACCCAATCTTCAATATTTCCAAGTAAAGAGAACCGCAGGGGTATGTTAAAGGCCGTAAAAGGGAGTTTAAGCAAATATTTCTAACCTCTTTTGTGTTTTAACAATGCCAGTCACCAACTTAAGCAAGTTTTTTGATGCAACTTTCTAGGTCATGTATCTTTAAATCACCATGGCTCATATTTGTCTCTGTTCCAACTGTTTTCTGGTGTCTCTCTTGCTGAAATGGTTTCAATTAGAGCCTGGAAAGGGTTGATACAGAACTCTTGCACAGTGCTTGCCAACATGGGAATTGGTTTTAAACACTGCTGTTTTTCATCCAGAAAAAAATTCTCCCTTCCCGCCCTTGAGTTAGAAGAGATTATTCTCAGACAGGCGTTTAGCTGATTTTTAATGTCAAAGAAACTTAATTTGCAAACTCGTTAGAAACTCTTTAGTAAAAGCCGCCTAGTAAAACAGATGATTAATATTGGTAAGCTCCTCATTTGCATATTAATTAGTCTCCATACTCAACTAATTAAAACTGCACTGCCTATTTGTGGACTTTCTTCTAGACTGCAGCCTTGTTTCTGTGAATAAGCTTGTATTTTAACTAAAATAAGGGTTAGTGATTATGACTGTACTTTTCTTAACATACCGATTTTTCCATCTGTGACACTTAGGACTCCTCAAGGTCCTAGAACCATCTTGAAACTACCTTTGCACAAATTATAACAGTGAGAAAACTGTGACATAGGAAAATTATGACAGCAAAAGAAATCTGTCTCAACCTACTCCATCTTGTTTTTAACATCCATGCTGTCCTTGTTCATTCCAGGGCGTAGGCCAGGCTAACCATAAAAGGAATTTCGTTTATAGTTTAACTTTGAAACAAAGATGGTAATAGTCCCTTCCCAAAACAAACCCCCTTTTTGCCTGGGAACCAGACCACCTTTGTAAAACTAACAAATTAGCCACGAGATTAGAAATTATGGCTCAGGAGCATGCAGCCAGAGGCCACAAGATTCTAAACTTCCTGATATGCTTTGTATCTGTGTTTCCACCCAAATCTCCTGTCAAATTGTAATCCCCAGTGTTGGAGGTGAAGCTTGGTGGAAGGTGATTGGATCATGGGGGTGGATTTCTCATGAATGATTTAGCACGATCTCCCTTGGTGCTGTTCTTATGACGGTGAATCTCGTGAGATGTGGTTGTTTAAAAGTGTGTGTTACCTCCCCCTACCCATACCCGCACCCTCTTGCTCCTGCTTCTGCCATATTAGATGCCTGGTCCCCTTTGGCCCTTCAGCCATGATTGTGAGCTTTCTGAGGCCTCCCCAAAAGCAGAAACCATAATGCTTCCTGTACAGCCTGTAGAACCATGAGCCAATTAAATCTCTTTTCTTTATAAATTACCCAGTCTCAGGTATTTCTTTAAAGCAATGCATCCTCCACAACTAACATCCTCCACAACTGCTCCAACAAATAACATCACTATTGTAAAACCTAAGACTGGTGTTTGAGATATTTTTCAGACCCTGCATTTTGATGAACAAACTGGCACCACCCAGACTGGTAAACTGGCCCAACTAGTTCTGCGATCCCATCCAGAAACTGAAGACAGCAAGAAGAACCTGCTTCGACCCCTCTATGAAGAACCTGCTTCAGCCCCCACCCAACCAAAGCATTCGTCTGCTCCCTAGCCCCCTGCCCACCACATTACCCTTAAAAAATCCTAGTCTTCAAATTTTTTGGGAGGCCGATTTAAGTAATAAAACTCTGGTTTTCTGTTTAGCCAGTTTTGCATTTATTAAACTATTTCTCTGTTGTAATAATGCTGTCTTAGTAAATTGGCTCTGTCTGTGCAACAGGCAGGAACAACTGTGAGGCCAGTTACAATCGCTAAGCAGCCATTTTATTGGGCCAAATCACTTTTGTCCCAGTATAGCCATATGTTGCTTAATGACGTGAATATGTTTTGTGAAATGCATCATTAGGTGACTTTGTCATTGTGTGACATCATACAGTGTGCTTATACAAACCTAGATGGCACAGCCTACTATACACCTAGGGCTATATAGTTTAGCTCATTCCTCCTGGGTTACAAACCTGTACAGTATGTTACAGCACTGACTACTGTAGGCGATTGTAACACAATGGTAAGTATTTGTGTATCTAAAAGTATCTAAATATAGAAAAAGTGCAGTAAAAATACAGCATTATAATCTTATGGGACCACCATGAGAGCTGTGGTCTGTTGGTGACTGAAACCATATTGTGCAGCACATGACCGTATTTGTGAGCTTCTTCAGATTTTGATGGGAAGAAAACAGTTCGATGACACAGTGACTGGCAATAATTAAAGTAAAAAGGTACCAAATTGTATCTTAATATTTGATGTTTTTAAGTCTTGTTCTAGGCCGGGTGCAGTGGTTCACACCTGTAATCCCAGCACTTTTGGAGGCCGAGGTGGGCGGATTACCTGAGGTCGGGAGCTCGAGACCAGCCTGACCAAAATGGAGAAACCCCGTCTCTACTAATAATAAAAAAATTAGCCAGGCATGGTGGCGCATGCCTGTAATCCCAGCTACTTGGGAGGCTGAGGCGTGAAAATCGCTTGAACCCAGGAGGCGGAGGTTGCGGTGAGCCAAGATCACACCATTGCACTCCAGCCTGGGCAACAAGAGCGAAACTCCTTCTCAAAAAATAAATAAATAAATAAATAAATAAATAAATAAATAAATAAATAAGGTAAATCTTGCTATATAAATGAATATACCTTTCCAGTATAATTTTTTATATTTAAACTTAGCTACTTTAAAATTATTTAATCATTATTTTACTATTTAATTTTTAGTAAAGAATTATTGGGTGGGAAAGCAGGCTAATTTATTGTTAAAAATTATGCTTGCAGAAAACCTAGTGGTTTGGATCACAAGACCCTAGCTTTTATTGATGAGAATTAATTTCCACTGTAGACAAAATAAAACCAACTAAATAAACAAAAATAAAAATACCTATGAAAGGCCAGGCACGGTGGTTCACACCTGTAATCCCAGTACTTTGGGAGGCCGAGGCAGGCAGATCACGAGGTCAGGAGTTCGAGACCAGCCTGGCCAACATGACAAAATCCCATCTCTACTAAAAATACAAAAATTAGCCGGGCGTGGTGGTGGGCATCTGTAGTCCCAGCTACTTGGGAGGCTGAGGCAGGAGAATCGCTTGAACCCGGGAGGCGAAGGTTGCAGTGAGCCAAGATCCCACCACTGCACTCTAGCCTGTGTGACACAGCGAGACTCTGTCACAAAAAAACAAAACGAAACAAAACAAAACAAAACAAAACACCAGCTATGGAAAGAAACAACCTTTATGTATAGAGTTGTCAAATGAGATTCAGGAGAAATTATATCAGTCCAATAATTGAGTGACATTGACCAAATTGCTGAATTTCTCTTTCCTGTGTTACAACAGAAAATAAATATGCACAGAATATCGACATCAGGCATTTTCCTGTGACACCCTCTCCCCAAATTGAGTAAGGTGTCACTGTTAGATTCTTCCATAGCCCCCCGTGTTTACTCTTCTCATAGCCTGTACCTCATGGTACTATAGTCACATCTTTATTTGTTCCTCTTTATTGGATGCTTCTTCACAGCACAGTCTCTGTCTTGTCTATCATTATATCTCCCAGTGCTTAGCATTATCACAGGCATTATATATCCCAGTGCCTGTGATATTTAAATAATTGCCAAATAAATAAATGAATAAACAAATGTATTAGTACATGGATAAAATAAATAAGGCACGCGTTTTAATTATTTATGACTGTATGACAAAAAGCTCCAAAACTTAGAGACTAATAACAATAATTTACTACTTCTCATGATTCTGTGAGTTGCCTGGAAAGCTCTTCTGCTGTTTCACCTGAGCTCACTTATGGTACTGTATTCAGTTGGGGGATTTCCCAGGGGTTGAGCTCAGTTGAGACAGCTGAGGATCTGGACCTTTCTCTCCGTATGTCTTTCATCTTCAGGTTGGCTCCTTGGACTTCTTAACGTGGTGAGAGCAATGTTCCAATGTGCAGACACTGAACTTACATCATGTTTGCTGACGTCCCTTAGGCCAAAGCAAATCATTCAGCCAAGCCTAGAATAAATGTGGGAAGAAATTACACATGGGCATGAATACTCTATTTGGGAGACCCTGAGTGTAATAATGAACCACAAATGTCTCTACCTTAAGGGATTTCTTAATCCAGGGGTGTTCAGTCGTTTGGCTTCCTTGGGCCACATTAGAATTGTCTTGGGTCACACATAAAATACACTAATACAATAGCTGATGAACTTTAAAAAAATCACAAAAAAGGCCAGGCGCTGTGGCTCATGCCTGTAATCCCAGCTCTTCGAGAGATGGAGGTGGGCAGATCACGAGGTCAAGAGATTGAGACCATCCTGGCCAACATGGCGGAAACCCACCTCAACTAAACATAAAAAAATTAGCTGGACGTGGTGGCGCGTCTGTGGTCCTAGCTACTCAGGAGGCTGAGGCTGGAGAATCACTTGAACCCAGGAGGCAGAGGTTGCAGTGAGCCGAGATTGCACCACTGCACTCCAGCCTGGGTGATAGAGTGAGACTCCATCTCAAAAAAAAAAAAAAAAAAAAAAAAAAAAAAAAAAAAAAATCACAAAAAAACCTCATAATGTTTGAAGAAAGTTTACTGATTTGTGTTGGGCCACATTCAAAGCCATCCTAGGCCACATGTGGCTCACAGACTGCGGGTTGAATAAGCTTGTCCTAATCAAAGCAGATGAGTAAGTATACAGCTAACGTTCTGTAATAAATGTTATGCCAGAGATAACAACAAACTGCTTAGTATACAGGTATAGACAGCATTAGAGGCAGGAGGTCTTATTTTGAACCTCTCTCCTTTTATTAATTGCTGTGTGACCTTAGCTAAGTTACTTAATCTGTCAAAATAGTGGCTTTATAATTCTAAAAATAGGTATAAGGCCTACTTGGTATTTGTCGCAACTTCCTTCCAATATGACATACTGTTCTACAGAGGCTTGAAAAGCTAAAACCTGTATTTATCAGACTCCTTTGCAGCTAAAGCTCTTGACGTGACTTAGATCAAGTGATTAAATATGTACTATGAGAACTGACTTTGAAACTGAATCAAATGGGAAAATATGAAGCGGCTTGAAGGGCAGTGAAGGGCATCAACTTTTGCTGGAAGGATCTAGCAGCTGTAGCATAACTCAGGGGCCAACAGTGCTGGTGATGGAGTCATGTTCCAGTTACATGGCTTTGACATTACAATCTATGAGTTTGCAGTAGGCATGGCACCTTCTGGACGCCTAGTGTTCCACCTATAGTAGAGAGAGCAGTCCCCTGGGCAGGCTAATTCTTTTTTTTTTTTTTTTTTTGAGATGGAGTTTTGCTCTTGTGGCCCAGGCTGGAATGCAATGGCACCATCTCGGTTCACCACAGCCTCCGCCTCCCAGGTTCAAGTGATTCTTCTGCCTCAGCCTCCCGAGTAGCTGGGATTACAGGTGCCCGACACCACGCACAGCTAATTTTGTATTTTTAGTAGAGACTGGGTTTTGCCATGTCAGTCAGGCTGGTCTCAAACCTCAGGTGATCCGCCTGCCTCCGCCTACCAAAGTGCTGGGATTACAGGCGTGAGCCACCACGCCTGGTCCCTGGGCAGGCTAGTTCTATGGTAGTGAACTGGGAGCCATTCCTGGAGGTCTTGTCTAAAGCCACTTCATTTAGACCTTTCAGCGCTTTTGTAGGCATCAAATTCCTTTTCTGCTTAAGGTGCCGAGAGTAGTTTCTGCTTTCTGGACTCAGCCCTTATGGACAGGTTGCTTTCCAATATTGTTGTGAAGTTTACTAGAGACACTTTATGTAAAATTGATTCATGCTTGGGAAGTGCTTATTTAGTAAATACTAATGTTCCTTCTCTTATAATTTTTATATACAAAATAACAGATGAAACCTCCAGATGTTTTTAAAGATTCTGACTATCTCTTAGTGTTTAGTTGGCATGCAAACACAATCTTTAAACAAAAACTTCCAGTCACACTAATATACAAACATGGAAATAGATTCAGAGATGCAAAATACATCCTATTCTTAATCACCTTTTAACAAAGACTATGATCATGTTTTAAGATCAAGTGCCTGATCTTAACCTTGGGCAAAGCATTTTACTGCCTCAATTTCTTCATTAAGGGCCTCAGTGTCCTCATTTATCAAGTAAAGGAGTTGGATTTACATAATTTCTAAGACTTCTTCCTTCCTTGCTTGCTTCAAAACTGTGTGTTCTTTAAAGCACTAAGCAATTACCTCCCACTGCTGGCCTACATATATGCAGTCAAAGTTTATCACTGGTTTCTAGGCTTTGCTAGAGGTCTGAAATTGCATAAAAAGAGTTGACCCAGTGTCTTTATGAACTTGTTAGTTCTCAAGTAAGCTAGGATAACCACTCCCTCTCATAAATCATGTTTTAGCTCTTTTATCGATAATAATATATTTTCCTGACCAAACGAATATGGATCCAACACTCCTAAACATAATTCCTCTCCCTCTTCTAACACTTAAGCAAGCACTGTCATCATTATCATTGATAACCTTGATTACACAATTGCTATCTGTTAAGCCCTTATATTTTCTTGTTTGCATGACTTATTGCCAATTTAACTTCCACAACACCCCATACACTTTTTTGATATGATGAGACTAAGGCTGAAAGCAGTTAAGCAAGTTATCCAAGGTCACAGAATTACCAAGTGGCAGAGTTAGATCTTGACTAGGTTTATTTGAACTGAAAGTTTCTTAACAACTACATTAGATGACTTCTTAATAACAATACTAAGTAGTAGTAGTATTGAAAATAGTATTATTTTAGCTAATCTTTATTGAGTGCTTACTATATGCCAAGTACTCTGCTGATTTATTCATATCTGAATTCTCATAATCTATAGCTTAAACCCTATTATAACCTCCATTTTATAAATGAAAAAAATTGAAGCTTGTTAATTTTAGGTGTGTCTTTTTTTTTTTCTTTTTTTTTGAGACAGGGTCTCACCCTGTTATCCAGGCTGGAGTACAGTGGCATGGTCCCGGCTCACTGCAATCTCTGCCCTCTGCCTCCCAGACTCAAGCATTCTCCCACCTCGGCCTCCCAACTAGCTAGGACTACAGGGGTGCACCACCATGCCTGGCTAACTTTTGTATATTTTTTGGTATAAGCAAGGTTTCACCATGTTGCCCAGGCTTCAAACTAACAGGCTCAAGTCATACACCCGCCTCAGTCTCCCAAAGTGCTGGGATTACAAGCATGAGCCACTGAGCCTGGCCTAAGTGTGTCTTGACCAAAATTATTCAGCTCCACTAGTGGAGCTGGACTGTGAACCTCAGCAGTATGTAAACCACAGTGTTTTCACCTGCCATGCATTGTTGCCTCCTGTCTCCTTATAGTGATGATATTGAAGGAAAAATCTGGACTCTGCTTTAATTTATGGACAAAGTAATTTGTTTGCATATTTAAAAGCTGTATAAGTAACAAAGTACTCATGGCACTCCCCCACAATTGATTCTGCCCATGAGTGTGCCACCACACCACGCCTGAGACTAATGAGTACAAAGAGAGGGAAAGAATGTGTAGGTAAGAAAAGCCATGCCATGAAGCCGGTTGCAGTGGCTCACGCCTGTAATCCCACCACTTTGGAAGGCTGAGGTGGGTGGATCACTTGAGGCCAGGAGTTTGAGACCAGGCTGGCCAACATGGTAAAACCCCTTCTCTACTAAAAATAAAACCAGATGTGGTGGTGTGCCCTTATAGTCCCAGCTATTCTGAAGGTCGAGGTATAAGAATCACTTGAGCCCAGGAGGTGGAGGTTGTAGTGAGCCAAGATCGTGCCACTGCACGCCAGCCTGGGTGACAGAGTGGAACTGTCTCAAAAAGAAAAAGAAAAAAAGAAAATCTTTGGTATGAACACACACTCCCCTTCTTCTTTCTTTCTTTCTTTTTTTTTTTTTTTTGTGTGTGTGTGAAGACCATCACAACCTTTTTAATTAATTTATTTATTTTTAAGCTACTTCTGAATAACATAACAACCTTTATTATTTTCCTGCTAGAGCTACAGAATTTCTGATCCTATTTCTATTAGGGTGGCAGTGATTATGGGAAACCACTTTATATATCCCTACCTTACTATCTTTTTTTTTTTTTTTTTTTTTTTTTTGCGATGGACTCTTGCTCTCTGGCCCAGGCTGGCGGGCAGTGGCACAATTTCGGCTCACTGCAACCTTCGCCTCCCAGGTTCAAGCAAGTCTCTGCCTCAGCCTCCCAAGTAGCTGGGATTACAGGCGTCTGCCAGTAGGCCTGGCTAATTTTTGTATTTTTAGTAGAGATGGGGTTTCACCATTTTGGCCAGGCTGGTCCTGAACTCCTGACCTTGTGATCCACCCGCCTCGGCCTCCCAAAATACTGGGATTACAGGACTGAGCTACCACATCTGGCCCTTAAACATAACTTTCCATGTTGTATAGACATTAGTTTATAATTTATGGGTTTTTCTGGAAAAAAAATATAGCCCTTTTAAAATCTGAATCAGTCTTATAAATGAATAAGATGCCTATTAGATTTAACAAGAAAAGAAGTATAAATCTAAGCAATTAATTATTAAGCACCTAACAGCCAAATACAGCACCTGTGGGCAGAGAGGCCCTCTCCTTTGAGGAGGTGAAAACTAATTGCAATAGCAGACATGCTGAGAAGTCACACTGGGAGGCATGGAGTGCACATAGCAGTTGTCATTTTCCATTTGCTGAGCCACATTAAAAGGAAAGGTAGAGATCTAAGGAAAAGGTATTTAAAACACCTTGGGAAATTTATTTAATAACCAAGCATGATAAAAAGATGGGTGATAATGAAAGCCAGTAAGAAAAGTGGTAAGGGGATATTTAATCTGGGTTTCAGGAACTCTGAGCCTTGAGGCTTTTAATCTCTGAAAAGTCACAGGTGTAGCACACAGTAGGTGCTCAAACATCATTAAAATAACCAGCTAATGGATGAATGGATGGATGGCTTTTTCCCCTAAGTTTAAGAAAAGAGGAAGTTTGACATTTGTAAATATTATTGAAGATAGTACTTATTATAGACTAAATGTTTATATTACTCCCAAACTCAGATGTTGAATCCCTAGCCCTCAGTGTGATGGTCTTTGAAGACGGGGCCTGTGGAAGATATTTAGGATTAGATGAGGTTATCAGGGTGGGGCCCTGCTCCAATGGAAGTAGGGCCATTATAAGAAGAGACATAAGAGAGTTTGTTCTGTCTCTTACTGTATGCATACAACCTGAGGAAGAGCCATGTGAGGACACAGCAAGTCAGATGGAGAGCCCATGCCAGGAACTGAATGGGCCAGCACCTTGATCTTGTACTTCCCAGTCTCCAGAACTGTTAGAAATTAATTTCTCAGCCTGGCCAACATGGTGAAACCCCATCTCCACTAAAAGTACAAAAATTAGCCGGGCACAGTGGTGGGCGCCTGTAATCCCAGCTACTCAGGAGGCTGAGGCAGGAGAATTGCTTGAACCTGGGAGGCGGAGATTGCAGTGAGCTGAGATAGCACCACTGCACTCCAGCCTGGGCAACAAGAGTGAGACTTTGTCTCAAAAAAAAAAAAAAAAAAAAATATATATATATATATATATTTTCTGTTGTTTAAACCACTCAGTCTGTAGTATTTTGTTATGGCAGCCCACACAGGCTAAGATCATACCTATACCTAAGTCTTCACATATCTTTAAAGCTTGTGCTACTTGGGTACACATATAATTATAGAATAGTACATAGATTATACATTGTAAATATACGTACATATAAATATTGGTCATTTTAATTTCTAAAAAATAGTTACTTTTGAATGTAAAATAACTTACCAATTGAATGAAAATTATACTATTTCCTATGATTTAGAGGACTACATCCAAGAAGCAGCTGGAATTCAAATCATGGGGCCATACCTAGGGCCCCTCAGTTAATGTGGTGCTATAATATCCAACCTGTAAGCAGCATATCAAGGGAGGAATCCAGGTCTCTTGAGTATAGGCGAGGCACAAACCCATACTTCATAGTGCACTTTCATTTGTCTCTCTCTTTATTTCTTCCTTGGGACACATAATGATAGAAAACTAATCAGAGGCTAGTGGCCACGACCTGGGGTGTGCTAGATGCAATATCGGGGAGCCGTAAGGGCTTTCAGTGGAGATTCAAAGTCCTTGGGGACTGTTTCTGGGGACAGGGCCTTGCTGGCAACTTCAGAACTGGATTTCTCTCTCATAGTAAATACAAATCAACTCTAAGCATCGGATAGACAGAGTGCTAATTAAGTCCCTAGTTATGAGAGCTCTTGCTTTATGCGTGGGAATAGGAGCAGTTCCTTCCTTGGGTTTACGTAGCCAAGAGCTGATAGCTTTTTAAAAATTTGTCATAAAGGTGAATATCTCCCTGAGAGCATGGTATGATAAGAGTACCAAAATCCTAGAGACAAGGTTAGAGCTCATCTCTGTTTCTTATTAACTATGATCCTTAGAATGTTGTTATAGTTAATACTGAGACTTTTTGCTTCTCTGCAAAATGGGGCTAATAATGGAGCTAATAATTTCTGCTCTACCTGCCTCAGCAGGTTAATCTCAGAAACAAGTGAGGAACATTTGGGCATGAGAAAACCTTTTAGGAATATAATTATAATTCTTTACACCAGCAGTTGGCAAACTCTGGCCCACAGGTCAAATCTGTCTCACTGCATGTTTTTGTATGGTCTACAAGCTAAGAATAGTTTTCACATTTTTAAATGGTTGAGAAGAAGGATATATTATGATGTGAAAATTATATAAAACTCAAATTTCAGTGTCCAAATGAATGAGTATAAATGTTCACTTGTTTACATATTATCTATAGCTTATCTTATATCTTAACACTACCATGTTAAAGTTGAGTATGGCCCATAAAATATTTTCAGTCTGGCCCTGTACAGAAAATATTTGTCAAGCCCTGCTTTACATAAGTGTGTAAATCAAGGTTTTTCAGAGAAATAGAACCAGCAGGAGATATACATTAGGCTGTTCTTGCATTGCTATAAAAAATACGTGAGGCTGGATAATTTATAAAGAAAAGAGGTTTAATTGGGTCACAGTTCTGCAGGTTTTACAGGAAGCATGGTGCTGATGTCTGCTCAGCTTCTCATGAAGCCTCAGGGAGCTTTCAGTCATGGAAGAAGGCGAAGGGGGAACAGGCACACCGCATGGCAAAGGCAGGAGCAAGTGAGAGGGTGTGAGGAGGTGCCACACACTTTTAAATGACCAGGTCTTGTAAGAACTTGCTATCTCGAAGGCAGCACCAAACCATGAGGGATCCATCCCCATGACCTAAACACCTCCCACCAGGCCCCACCTCCAGCACTGGGGAATCACAATTCAACATGAGATTTGAGTGGGATGAATACCCAAACTGTATCAAGGTATATCTCTATATATCCCAGTATGGGATACACACACACACACACACACACACACACAAGGAGAGAGAGAGATTATGGGAATCTGTTCATGCTATTATGGAGGCCAAGAAGTCCCATGATCTACCATTTCTAGGATGGTGGTATAATTTAGTTCAGGACTGAAGGCCCAAGAACCAAGAGCGCAGATGTCCAAGGGCTGAAGATAGATGTACCAATTCAGAAAGAGAGAGAATCAATCCTTCCTCCACCTTTTTGTGCTATTTGGGCCCTCAGTGAATTGGGTGATGCCTACTCATATTGGTGAGGACAGATCTTCTTTACTCAGTCATCTGAGTAAATGTTTCTGTCTCCCAAGGCTAGTTCAATAGGTTCATGAATAACCATCACGGGCCCCAGTGATAAAGCAAGTATATTCATAGGCTTACCATCATGGACTTTGCTTCTGTCCTCGGGGAAGAGGTGCTATTGTCACTGGCTATCGGCACTTCTGAGCGACCAACTTGTTCTCAGTGTTAACTAATCCTGGGGTTTGAATATGTAACCATATTCCCTAGGCACCCAGCCAGTCCTCAGTAACACTGGACTCCTACTGCAAGTGGGAAGGCAGCAGTCCATCCTCTCTGGAACAAATCTATGCCCTGGGCTCAGAGTTGCCGTCCCTGTTCACCATGCTTCATGATTCTGCCCTCATGATCTGTAGAAGCAATGGATGCCGAGGACACCAACAGGCGTCCCACCAGCCTGCTTCTGGCCAAAGAGCTGACTGCTCTCTGAAAGAAGTAAGGCAATAAATGGAATTTACAGGACTTGTTCCTCATCATTCGAAGCTGCTGGCCTTACAGAACAGTAATGACAACGCACATTTACACGCTGGGCACTCCTCTGAGAACTTCCCATGTGACAATTTATTTAACCCTTAAAACAGCCTTTTGAGATAATTACCATACTTATATTAATTTCTAAGAAGAGGACACTAAAGCAAGTATGGTTAATAGACTGACTCTTGTCACTCAGTAAGTGGGGTCTGAAACTTGAACCCAGACAGTTCAGCTCCAGAGCCTGTGCTCATAACTGCTACTACTCATAACCACACTGCCTACAACAGAGGAATGGAACTGCCCTTCAAAGGAACCGTTATGGTGCCTTATTAGAAAGAAAGGCAGGTGAGGTTACAGTGCGGTTCTAGGGGGTGAAGTTTAGTTTTTGAACAAGTTGTCAATTCTTGGTGCCATTTCTGTCATAGCAAGAATATACTCATCTGTGGATCAAGAGGGTGGAAGCTAGAGTTATGCCCCACTTCCACGTGGGAGGTTTTGCTTATTTTCTCCATAACTCAGGGCTCCACTGATAGAGAGCATTTAGAATCAAAGGAGGAATCATCATGGGGAATAAAGTAATGGCTCCACTGAATTAGCAGCTGAATTATTGGCCCATTTTAGGCTTCTCATGACAGTGGTGAAAACGGGGAGCTCTGGAATAGATCAGGCTGCTTTAGCTCAACTATTTCAAGGGAATATATTAGTTAGGGTGCAACTGGCTTTAAGTAACAATGACAGCAATACATTTAAAAATGACCCAATCATAACAACCTAAATCATTGCGGTCTGGAGGAAGGCAGTCCACAGGTGGATTCAGTGGCTCAAAGATATCATCCAGGCCAGGCGCGGTGGCTCACGCCTGTAATCCCAGCATGTTCCGAGGCCGAGGCAGGTGGATCACAAGGTCAGGAGTTCAAGACCAGCCTGACCAATATGGTGAAACCCCACCTCCACTAAAAAATACAAAAATTAGCCAGGCATGGTGGCGTGTACCTGTAGTCCCAGTTACTCAGGAGGCTGAGGCAGGACAATCACTTGAACCCAGGAGGCGGAGGTTGTGGTGAGCTGAGATTGTGCTACTGCACTCCAGCCTGGGTGACAGAGTGAGACTCCATTTAAAAAAAAAAAAAAAAATCATCCAAGAACCAGGTTCTTCCCAGCACCCTCCTCCCTTGGCTGCTTGGTGATGCCTCTGCTAACAGTGCCAAGATGGCTGCCACAGAACCTGAAATGAGTGAATGCGTGAGTGAAGCAAAGGACTGGGGACAGTGCGGAATCTATTTCAGTGACTGGCTCCTGTAGTTTCCAGGCCAACAGTTCCCTGTGGCAGCATCAACCATCCAGCGCTGGAGGTGGTGCCGCCAGGATGTCCACGACTCAGCTGTGCAGCAGTCTTCTCACCAGGTAGTCCCACTGGTGTGATTTTGGTTGTGGCTCTCACTTCCTCATCTCCATTTGTTCCTAGTCACTTTCTGACCCTGATTCTCTAAGCCCTCCCAGTGAGTCAGTGAGCTACCTGATATCTCTTTGGGTTCTCTTTTCCCTGCTTATATAAGCAAGAATCAATTTCTGATGCTGTAGCTAAGAAATCTGACTGATAACATGGCTGTTTAATTGATGTGTTGAAAGTAAGGTCTGCTTTCTTTTCGGTGTTTAAAAATTTTTTTTAAATTATTTATTGATGTATTTTTTTTTTTATAGATAGGGGTCTTGCTATGTTGGCCAGGTTGGTCTTGAACTCCTGGCCTCAAGTGATCCTCCCACTTTGGCCTCCCAAAGTTCTGGGATTACAGGCATGAACACTATACCCTGCCTCTTTTTGGTGTTTTCAGTGGGTTTCAAAAGATTGCCAGAGGGCAAATACACCTTTACTAGAATGTAGGCTTTACCAAGTCTCTAGTTCATTTTAATGGTTTCCTGCCAGTGAAATTCAGGCCACACAAGTCCTGAAAAATATTCTGGGAAAGAGGCACAGCTGCTCACAAATACCATTTATTTAGGACTTACTATGAGCCGGGTACTATGAAAAGTAATTTAATATGGATTTAATTCTCATTGTGTTATCTACATTTTACAGATAAGGAAGCTGGTATGTGGATCAGTAACATAGGGTACAACAGCAAATGATCCTGTGCTACTCGACTGCAAAGGCCTGAGATCTTTCCAGTGTACTAGATCATTATTTTCATTTACTTACGTTGTCAGAAATTAAAGCAATAGATTGTGCCCTTCCAAAGTCTCCATAATACTGCTCAGCCAACTGAAGTTGAAGTTGATATCAAAGACATCTATCTTGGAATCTATCCACAGGATTTTATCTATCCAAAGGACCATAAAGACATTGATCACTTTTTAATGTATGGTAAGGTCAGTGGCACAAACCCTGAGGTTACCTTTAAAGTGTGGCTCGGAGTTACCTAAGCTGGACCTGCCTTGCACTGGACTTGTTTATCATGCTGGATCACCCATATATCCTCTAAGAGAAACTTCACACCTCCATCCAATCCCTATAGCTGAAGCAGGTATGTTTTATACTAATTTGCATAATTAATGAGCAAGGAACTACTTGCCTGGAGGTCATCAATTTATCGACTGGCCTGTGGCTTATGCAGCCTGTCTTAGAAAGATGGGTCATTCAGATAGGTCTTATCTAAGTTAGGAATTGGGAAACTGAGAAAGAGAGGGTGTTAGCAGTAGAGGTGAATGTAAAAGGATGCTTTGATGTAAAATTGATTCAAAAGTCACATGAAAGATAATGCGAGGAGGAGGTAAAGTTTATGCTCTCTGAAACAGAGGATGAGGAAGCTGTTTGGTGGAGAGAAGAGGATGCAAAAAATGGGCAGAGAGACATAGTGATATTCTGAGAGAGGGAGGAAAAACAGGAAGGGGAGGGAGAGAACGACCTGGGGCTTCCTGGATTTTCTGAATTTTCCAGGAAACTTTAGTGGATCCCTGTTCCTTAAACCCACTACACTTTTTGAAATTCTCTTTCTCATCAACCTTTAAAAAGGAAACTTGTGAACTAATTTATGTTTCATCTTTTTAGTTTTCCCTCATTCTTCCTCCTGTGACCTAACTAATCTAACAACTAGAACCAAGAGAAAAGTGAAATAGAAAGCAAGCCTGGATAATCCACAAACATAAAAACCAGATACTGAAGGGTAAAACTTGATTATTTTGTGCTAAACCCAAGGTTTTTATAACCCCTCTGCTCCCCTCTGTGGATAAAGGCAGAATTGAGAGGATTTTTCATTCTATAAAATCCAAAAGCAGAAGCAAAATGAAATTCTTTTCTATGACATTTTTTTCATGACTATGAAATGAAAACATCAGTGTACTTCCTGATAAAAAATGTGTTTTTTTTTTTTCCTGATTCAACAGCCTCCCCCTCTTAAGTCTAAGGTGTTCTAAACACACACCTGGATCTCACCTCTAAAATGCCAGGCAGATGGCTTGAGTGGGAAAAGCCAGAGGGGGCAGTTGTTTTTGCATAGGTTAGCTAAAAGACTAACACCCCTCCTCCACATGAATCTACTTCACACCAAAGTGAAGAAAGGGAGGGCCTCTCTCCCTTGTGACCCAATGATAATAATCCCCTATAGCAGCTGAAGAGTTGATGGAGGCTCTGAGAGTAGTTTCATCTCAGGCTGTTTGGCTTTCAAAGCTCCGTCCACCAACCTGCAGAGAAGGGTCTCCAGGATTCCTCTGTTTTTATCTCCTATTTACTATTTTCCCTTGCTCAGCATTGCACAGAATATAGGTTAGTAATGAAGAAACTGTGGTGCAAAGCTTAAGCCTCTGGACTCTAGAGACAAACCTCTAGGGTTCAAACCTTGCCCGCGCCACTTACAAATAATAGATTGATCTCTCTGAGCTTCAGTTTCCTCATCTGTAAAAACGCGGATATTATTACTTTCTACCTGTAGGACTAAGCGGGGTACTATTTGTAAGAGGTCCAGGATAATGTCTAGTACATAGTGTACCATAGTAAGTGCTTGCAAAATCAACAAACCTGCTCCAAGGAAAGGAGACTCCTCTACAAAAGAAGACCCAGGCTGGTGGAAATAGAGCTTTCTTTGAAAAGAAATGAATTGTGCTTCTTGCTGTAGTGATTTGTTTTCTTTGCAGTAAATTTCCATTTCATAATTAATCTCTCTACACCACTGAATATTCTAAAGTAAGAGGGTATTTCAAACAATAGGTAATGTGGTTTTGGAAAAAAGAAAAATTAAAACCAGAAATGTACTGTTTAAATATAGTTTAATTAACTGGCAATTTTGGGCATGGAAATCAGCAAAAATAAAAGAGAATGAAAGAGTTCAAGGTAGTTGTGCCAAAAGACCTGGGCTGAATTCCAGCTCTGCAGCCTTTTAACTATTTTACCTCTGGCAAGGCCCTTACTGCCCCCGCTGAGCTTCAGTATCTGCAAAACGGGGACACTTGTACCTATCTCCCAAGGAGGTCCTGAGGATGAAGTAAGATAACCTGGTACAGTAGGGGCTACAGGCTATGCATTCAATGACTCAACAAGTGTTAGAATTTACATTTGAAAACAGTTTCCACCAAGCTCCTACACAGAGTCCTTCAGAGTTTGGCTGAGGACCCAGCAGCCTCTTTCGGCACACTTCTACCAAGCTGAGTCATCTGGTTTCCAACAACTGGCTGAGATGATGGGCAGTTCAAGAACACTTCAAGGAAAAACACACCGACTAGCAAGTGATAAAGGGGACAGGACTAAAAGAGACAATAATTACGTAAAGAAAGAGAAGGTAGAACATTTTGTAAAAATAAGACAAAACAAATCCAAAGTTTAATAGTTTGGGTCTTTCAATGTAGACCATGCTCTCCTCTGAAGGACTACTACATCACAGCCCAGTGCAATGATTGGCATTCACATGATCCCAAGCCTGTTGGGCACTAAGATATCATTCAGACTCAAGTCTGAAAGATCCTGGTAGGGTGGAATGTGCTTGCACCCCAGGAGAAAGGGACTTGGAGGAAAGCACCAGACTATCTCAGGTTATTTGGAAATGAACTTCAAGAAGACTAGGAGCGAAAGAGAGGCTGCTTGAGGTCCCAGCTTCTTACAAGATCTTCAGAGATTTGAAGGGCCTGGAAGGATAGGGTTGTACTGACTATACAGAGGAAGAAACATTTGCAACCTAGCTGAGGTGTGCTCCTAGCTACTGGAGGACAAGTTGAAACTGTTTCCCTTTGAAGAAGAAAAGAAGGTAAGTAATAGAAGGGGCTAGGTCGAAACATTTTTATTAACAATGTTTAGATTTATTTGTTGAACAGATGCACTGTGGTGCACTGAAGGTACTAAACTCAGCTCAACTCCTGAACAGATCAGACCACCTTCTTGCAGGGACATGCAGTACAGAAGGTAGGCAGCCCCTCAGCATGGGGGATTCAGAGCTTGGCTGTGGAAGCCAGGTGCCTGGGTTCAAACTCAACTCTGACTCTTACTGTTTGCATGACCCCCAGCTTAATCTAACTTAATCTCTTCTATCTAAAAGAAACACCCTATAGCATTGTTGTGAGGATAATTGTGTTAATACACATGAGGCACTTAGAAGACTGCCTAGCACACCGCAGTATTTTCACCAGTGTTAGCTATTGTCAAATACATTCCTCACATCTGTTTTATCTTCTTGCGCTTCTAGGATTAGACGATTGGGTTGCCTCAAGTCCACTCACTACAAACAATGCTGTGATGAATACTTTCATGCATTCGTTTAATATGCATTTTATACAGGCTGCGCGCAGTAGCTCACACCTGTAATCTCAGCACTTTGGGAGGCTGAGGAGGGTGGATTACTTGAGTTTGAGACCAGCCTGGCCAACATGGTGAAACCCTGCCTCGACTAAAAAGACAAAAATTAGCTGGGCATGGTGGTGGGTGTCTGTAATCCCAGCTACTTGGGAGGGTGAGGCAGGAGAATTGCTTGAACCTGGGAGGCAGAGGTTGCAGTGAGCTGAGATGGTGCCATTGCACTCCAGCCTGAGCAACAGAGTGAGACTCTATATCAAAAATAAATAAATAAAAAAGGACATTTTATTCAGTGCTTAATATTTGCTGGACAATGTTTCTTTTAGTCCTGTGCAAGAGTTTACCCAAGGCTTATGCCCAGGAATGGGTTGTTTACTCACCATAGACTGGCTATCTGCTCACAAATTTACACGTGTGCTAGCAGCTCTTGTTTCCCCAAATGTTTATCAACACTCAGTGTTATTAGACTTTAAAATTTTTGCCAATCTAGGCTGGGCATGGTAGCTCATGCCTATAATCCTAGCACTTTGGGAGGCTGAGGAAGACTTGATTTTAGGAGTTTGAGACCAGTCTAGCCAACATGGAGAAACACCATCTCTACTAAAAATATAAAAATTAGCTGGGCATGGTGGTGCACACATATAATTATGGCTACTCAGGAGGCTGAGGCACAAGAATCGCTTGAGCCTGGGAGGTGGAGATTGCAGGGAGCCAAGATTGCATCACCGTACTCCAGCCTCGGTGACACACCAAGACTCTGTCTCCAAAAAAAAAAAAAAAAAAAAAATTGGGAATCTGATTGGTGAAAAGTGGTATCTCAATTCTCAAGTCTGTTGAAAGATTGAGCATGTCTTCATATCATTAGTTATTCCAATATCCTCATCTAAGAAGTGCCAATATGTCTATTTTATTGCTTATATGTTATTTTTCTATGGAATTTCCTGACTTCTTGTTGTTTTTGATTTAAAGTTGTTTTGTATATATCTTAGATATATAGCACTTGCTAGTGTTAGATATTGGGGTATTGGGAATATCTTCTCCCAATTTACCACCTTTTTACTTTAATAATTTATTTTCTGTTTATGACTTTGGAGATGCCCCAAGAGGCTTTTTGTTTTGTTTTGCTTTTTGGTAGACATAGAGTCTTGCCATATTGCCCAGGCTCATCTCAAACACCTGACCTCAAGCAGTCCTCCCATCTTGGCCTCCCAAAGCACTGAGATTACAGGCATGAGACACCATGTCCAGCCCACTTTATCACTTTTTATTACCAACGTTTAGATTTTTTTTATTTAACAGAAATCCTGTGATGCACTGAAGGTACCAAACTCAGTTAAACACCTGACCAGATTGATTTGACTCTCCTTATTGATAAAAAGAAGCATACCTATTTTTGGACATAAATGTTATTTATCTCGGTCTCCACTGCTCTTCTACATACAATGTCTAGCATTCTTTCAAAAATTATAAGACAGAAAAACCAAGGGGAAGACATAAAACAATCAAAGATCTGATTCAGATATGACTCAGATGTTTAAACTATCAGGCAGGAACTTTAAATAACTATGAGTAGCATGCTAAAAGTTCTGCTTGGCTGAAGAGCA
The DNA here is from genome assembly GCF_002776525.5 of Piliocolobus tephrosceles. Classification (NCBI taxonomy): domain Eukaryota; kingdom Metazoa; phylum Chordata; class Mammalia; order Primates; family Cercopithecidae; genus Piliocolobus; species Piliocolobus tephrosceles. The sequence goes on along the minus strand of NC_045434.1, from coordinate 105,200,176 downwards.
AGAAGTGTTGAGAGATTTCAGCAGAGAGATGGAAACCATAATTAAGAGTTAGAAATTGGCCGGGCACAGTGTCTCATGCCTGTAATCTCAGCATTGATGTGGGTGGATCACCTGAGGTCAGGAGTTCGAGACCAGCCTGGCCAACATGGTGAAACCCTGTCTCTACTAAAAATACAAAAAATTAGCCAGGTGTGGTGGCACATGCCTGTAATCCCAGCTACTCAGGAGGCTGAGGCAGGAGAGTCGCTTGAACCTGGGAGGTAGAGGTTGTAGTGAGCTGAGATCGCGTTGTTGCATTCCAGCCTGGGCAATAAGAGTGAGGCTCCATCTCAAATAAATAAATAAAGTTACACACTCTATTTTCATTCTTCTGGTTATTTTCCTAAATCCTTAAGACCTTTGCTTATGTTTGTTTTTTTCTGTCTTGATTTTTGTTGTTGTCCGTTTGCTTTGATAGTTTGGGCAATTCATCACTCTCTTTCCCTTTTTGGCATCTCCGGGGCTGAGATTGAGGGTAAGAAATAAAGTTTACCAACTCATCAGATATAGGAAAACTTGCCTCCCATGTCTCACCAGTAATCTTCAGGTAGGGAATGCTTCGAAGAAAGCAGTCTTCAGTGAAAACCTCAGGAAAATACCACAAGGCTTAATTAAATGGAGAATCTACATGGTTTTTTAGTAAAAGGATTATTTGGGTTTTTGTTTAAGTAGAATACTTCATTCTCTGGTAGTGCTACAAAGTGAAATATTGCCCAAATTTATAATATTATCAGGGCCGGGCGTGGTGGCTCATACCTGTAATCCCAGTACTTTGAGAGGCTGAGGCAGGTGGATCACAAGGTTGGGAGACCGAGACCATCCTGGCTAACACAGTGAGACCCCGTCTCTACTAAAAATACAAAAAATTAGCCGGGCGTGGTGGTGGGCGCCTGTGGTCCCAGCTACTCGGGAGGCTGAGGCAGGAGAATGGTGTGAAGCTGGGAGGTGGATCTTGGCTTGCAGTGAGCCGAGATCACACCACTGCACTCCAGCCTGGACGGCAGAGCAAGACTCCGTCTCAAAAAAAAATAATAAATAAATAAATATATATACACACACACACATATATATATATATAATCAGGCAGCAGATTAGGAAAAAAAAAGAAAAGTTTATCTCCTAATGATTGCTATTTGTCCAATAATTAGACATATTTTTTCTTAGTAGTATCAAAGTCACATATTATTTATTATGTCAACAGCCACATATCCTAAAATATCCAGGTTCAGATCAGATATTTTTACATTTACTGAACTTTGGTTCTACTGCAATTTTTATACAACACATATATCCCTTTGCTCATTCATTCATGGTTTTGATATCCTAGATTAGTTATCTTTATATTCTAGCTGTAACAGGAATTAAAGAAGAGTTGCAAAAAGTAGCCGGGAACAGTGGCTCATACTTGTAATCCCAGCACTTTGGGAGGCTGAGGCAGGAGGATTGCTTAAGCCAGGAGTTGGAGACCAGTCTGGGCAACATAGGGATACCTCGTCTCTATAAAAAATTTAAAAATTAGCTGGGGATGGTGGCAAGTGTCAGTATTTCCAGCTTCTAGGGAGGCTGAGGCAGGAGGATTGCTTCAGCCCAGGAGTTGAGGCTGCAATGAACCATGATGGAGCCACTGCACTGTATTCTGGGTGACAGAGTGAGACCTTGTCTCAAATAAAAAAAAGTGGCAAAAAGGAAAGTAAGGATTTTGCACATTAGCCCATGGGTTTTTTAAGGACTTTTACAAATACTTGAGACCTGAAAAAAAAAAAAAAAAGTCTCTAAAACAACAAAGCAAATTAGGTATTTGATATGCTGTAGGGTAGGATAGTGGGGCTCCAAAGAAAATGTGCTTAGAACCTATGCAAGTCTCCTGGGGAAATGCTCTCCTATCTACTTTGTGCTTAGTCTACAGCTTGAGCTAATTGGGAGTATTGGCTGATACAGCACAATGCAGAATGGCAGAGAATTAGAATGCTTAATGCTGAAAGCTATAGTGGAGACTCTGTATCCACGTTTTCAAACTGTGCCTCAGATGCAAAAGGAAGACAGAGGCAGTAGATTGCTTGTCCAATCCTTATAACTTCCTGTCATTACTGGTATCAGAGAAGCTCTACTTGGATCTATTTGAAGTACTGGGATTCTCTGTAGTTTTGTTTGAAAAACGAGTTCACAGCTTAATGTTAGAAAACCACTGACCTATTCTAACTTCATCATTTTAGTAAAGAGTGCTCTGAGGTTCAAATAATTTAAATAAAAAAATTACCCAAGGTCTCCCAACTAGCTAGTAAAGCCAGATTTCCAGAATCCCATCCCAGTTCAAGAGTATTTCTTCATGCAGAGACTGAGCTGTCCCGATCTCATGTTGACAGGTGTTGCTGCTATCTTGGGAGGCATTTGGGTTTTGCTAGAGCAGTTGAAGTATAGTTTCATCACCTGTTCCCATGTGCTGTTTTTCGGGCCAAGGCCACATTCTGGAACTTTGAGGATATCTTTTTGAAGGGCTCAGAGGGCATCTGTGACATTAACTAGGGGAATAAAAATCATTTTATCTCATTTTTAGTACATGGGTTACCCTCCAACTTCCACCCCTTAACAGAAAGGGGTGTTCTCTTCTCTTAAAGGGTGGAACTTCCTGTTTCAACTTCCTGTTTCCCAATGAGGAAAATAAAAACAGCTAAAAAGAAACCTAATAGCAAAAAATACAACAAAACCAGAAAGTATATAAAGGAGTAAAAGAGTTTATTTATGATGGCAGAAGAATAACTAATGATCAAATATAATTTTATTAATCGACCATAAAGGCTGTAACTGTACTGTCTGATATGATAGCCACTACCCACTTGGGGCTAGTGCACACATGAAAGATGGCTGGTCCAAATCAATATGTCATAGAAGCATAAAATACACACCAGAATTATGACTTAATATGAAAAAATAAAATAATATAAACTCTCTCAATAATTATTCTTTTTTGTTTGTTTGAGATGGAATCTTGCTCTTGTTGCCCAGGCTTGAGTACAATGGCACCATCTCAGCTCTCTGCAACCTCTGCCTCCTAGGTTCAAGCGAGTCTTCTGCCTCAGTCTCCTGAGTAGCTGGGATTACAGGAACCTGCCACCACACCTGGCTAATTTTTTGTATTTTTAGTAGAGATGGAGTTTCACCATGTTGGCTAGGCTGGTCTTGAACTCCTGACCTCAGGTGATCCACCCACCTCAGCCTCCCAAATTGCTGGGATTATAGGTGTGAGCCACTGTGCCCACCCTCAATAATTATTCATTTTATTGATTCATGTTGAAATGACAGTATTTTGAACATACAGAATTAAACAAGCCATATTACTAAAATTAATTTCACTTGCTTTTTTGCTTTTACTAGAAAAATTTCAATTACATGCCTAAATATAATGCTTACATTATATTTCTATTGGACAGCACTGGTCTGAGAGTAACTAATATATGTCCATAACAACTGAGCTGAGAAGGCCGGGGCTCATTACAGAAATAGCTTCCTACCTGCCTGGCCACAGACTAAGGTCTCCTTCAAAGAGCAGCTCCAGGCTCTGCACTCAGGCTTTCAATGAAGGCCAGACACTTGTGTACCTTCAGGGAGTGGTCATTACAGTTATTTCCTTAAGCGTAACTTGACTTTTACCTGGGGTTATGCAGTTTGGCTGGTTTTCAGGGTTATTAAATAACAGCTTAATGAGCAAACACCATTCAAATTGATTTTCAAGTTCCAGTTCTGTGGAGTGGAAGTAGAAAAACACAACACTCCCTGCAGTGAATTTCTACTGCCTCTAGACAAACAGAACTAGATCTTATAAGACCCAAAACAAATTAAAGGGTGTTGCTCAGAACTTTGCCAAATAGAAATCTCTAGAAGTTTTATTTTCTGACATCTCTAAAACAGATTTTTAATCAGGTAAAGACTTAATTTATGTTTAGATTCACTGGAGACCCTTTTCGAAAGAGATGCTGATATGGTTTGTTCTGTGTCCCCACCCAAATCTCAAGTTGAATTGTGATCTCTACATGTTGAAGGTAGGGCATGGGAGGTGACTGGATCATGGGGGTGGTTTTTAACATTTCAGTACCATCCCCCTAGTGCTGTCTCATGACAGAATTCTCATGAGATCTGGTGGCATTTAACAGTGTGTGGCCCCTCCCCATTTGCTCCTTCTCTCTCTCCTACTCCACCATGGCAAAATGTGCCTCATTCCCCTCTGCCTTCCTGATTGTCTGTTTCCTGAGGCCTCCCAGTTATATTTCCTGTTAAGCCTGCAGAACTGTGAGTCAATTAAACCTGTTTTCTTTATAAATTACCCAGTCTCAGGTAGTTCTTTACAGGTGCCTGAGAGGAAACAAAGTTGAAGTTGGCTTACAGTATACTTTCTCTCCCTTCTAAAAATCAAGTTTTGGATCTAGGAGAAATATGAGGCATTATACCGACAGTTGAAGTTTGATTAGCATTGAAAATTGCTAGAGCTCTGAAGGCAAAAAAATAAATAAATAAATAAAGAAGTTATTAGAATTCTAAAAAACAAACAAAGCCAATACCCCAAACAAACAAACACATGTTGGTTTGAGGAGGCAGTGAGATAGAAATTCACATCTGAAATAGACCTGCAGTAGGCTCAGTAATGGGCCTTGAAGCTATTCATATCTTAATTCCTGGAACCTGTGAGTACACAGCCACAAAAGGGGCCTTGCAGATGTGTTAAATTAAGGATCCTGATAGCAGGAGATGAGCATGGCTTATTCAGGTGGGCCCTAAATGTAACTGTGTAATCAAAAGGAAGCAGAAAGAGATTTGACCACACAGGGAGAAAGCGCACACAGAGAAGGTAATGGGACCGCAGAAGCAGAGAGTGGATGAAGTAACATAAGCCAAGAAATGCTGGCAGCCCCAGAAGCTGAAAGAGGCAGAGAAGAATTCTCCCCTGGAGCTTCCAGGAGGAACCATTCCTGCAGACTCCTTGATTTTTGCCCTGTAAGACTCATTTCGAACTTCTGACTTCTAGAACTGTAAGAAGAGTAAACGTCTGTTGTTTTTAGCCACAACATTTGTGGTGACTTGTTACATATAGCAGCAATAGGAAATGAATACAGGAGCCCAATGACTTACTTGGCAAAATTAATCTACAGGCTGAATATTTTTTTCCTTCACGTTAATTTGTATAGGCTTAAAGCATAGAAAAAAGAAATTTCTAAGACAAAGTTCTTGGGAGAACACATCAGAGTAAATGTTCCAATCTGCATTTGCTCCCTTACTTGTACTTATTTTTTATCCCATTCTCTAGACTTCCCATTCCTTTCTTTTCTCTTTCCTTCCCTTTCCCTCCACCTTCAGCTAAGTAATCTTTCAGATGCAACTTTAGATTTACTTTTATGTCTGGCTTGCCAAACCTCCATAATATTAACAAAAACATTCCAGTTTCCCTTATGGCGTGATAGTCAATAAATTTATCAGCTCTGCTTTATTGTAAATATTCATTTATTCAATAAATAGGATTTACCAACTATGTCCTAGGCCCTGTGCTAGATTCTTGGCAAACAACAGTGAACAAAGTAGATGTTGTCCCTGCCTTTATTTACAAATTAGTAAAGGAGATAGACTAAAGTAAGTAAATAAATAAATGCATGAAATTACCAACTGTGGTTAAATACTCTGACAGGCACAAAGAGAGTGCAACAACAGGGAATAACAGAGCTGGCCTCTCTTGGGCGGTGGCATTTGTGTTGTAAAGGTGCTCTCCTTGTAAAGAGCAAGATGGGGGTGGAGAGAGCATCCCACATGGAGGTACCAGTGACCGGTAGGGAAAGAACTTACCAGTCAAGGAACTGAAACAAATCCCATCTGGGCAGAGCACAGGAGAGGGGAGGAGCTGTGGGACAAGATGAGGTGAGAGAGGCAGGCAGGGGACAGATGACACAGGGATTTAAAGGACATCTCTGTTCCCTTCTCTCTTAGTGAACAGACTGAAATGTCAGGAACTAGGAAGCCTCTAGCAAGAAATATGCTAATAATTGAATCTTTGCCGGTAGAGATGCACTCCTTAAAGTTTACAAAGTTTACCTGGATATCCTCTACCCTTTAAGAAGTACTCTAAACCACTATCAATTAACACTTTGGTGAGAATTAGTTTTCTGGACTCCTTTTATTTATTCAACATTTATTGCATGCCTTCTTTGTGCCAGACAACCGTATGGGGTGCTGTATGTCTTCTGGGTGTTGAGGATTGGCACGCCCCATCTCTCCTCTCATGGAGCCCAGGTATGGTAAAGTGCTATGAGGTAAAATGACAGGGAGCCAATAAAAGTGTGTCACAGGTTCTGGCCTGACCTGAGCAAAGGAAGAAGGCTTCAAGGCAGAAGTAGCACTTAAGCAGGGAAGTGAATGATGCCAGGCTGGTTAACAGGTTGGTGTGGGTATAGAGGGAGAAGGAAGAGGGGTATTCCAGGAAGAAAGGGTCCTATAGGTTCAGCATACTAGAGAAGCTTCAAGAAGTCCAATGCACTACCCCTGGAGTGGGGAGAGTGAAGGAGAGAATGGAGGAAAGGGAACCTGAGGGGTAACTGCAGTGGAGTGCAGGGTTTTGGAGGTGCTGGTAAATGCATTTGGACTCTAGGAACAGTGAAAGTGTTAACAGGTTATAAGCAGATGAGTGATAGGATCAAGTCTGCATTAAAAAAAACACACACACACACACACAAGCCGGGCGCGGTGGCTCACACCTGTAATCCCAGCACTTTGGGAGGCCGAGGTGGGTGGATCATGCGGTCAGGTGACCAAGACCATCCTGGCTAACACGGTGAAACGCGATCCCTACTAAAAATACAAAAAATTAGCCAGACGTGCTGGCACGTGCCTGTAGTCCCAGCAACTTGGGAGGCTGAAACAGGAGAATTGTTTGAATCTGGGAGGTGGAGGTTATAGTGAGCTGAGACCATGCCACTGCACTCCAGAGTGGGTGACAGAGTGAGTCTCCGTCTCAAAAAAAACATCATTACATATTGGTGTGGAGAAGGGGACTGGAGGTAAAGAAGAATGAACTCGAGAGAACATTCAGGAGATGATTACTGACATCTAGGCAAGAGACGATGGTGGCTTAGAAGAGAATGATGGCAGTGGAGATTCCTAATTGCAGAACCTACTTGATCTTTGCATCTATGCTTATTCACAATTCAGGTTAAATATAAAGTATTTAGCAATGGTATTTGGTATTATTCACATATTGGGTATGATTTTTATTCCTTTTCAAGAAGCAGAATTTTATTTTTTATATAAGTGAAGCTAATTTCAACTTCAAGCCCCCATTCTTCTGGAAGCTGAACATTTGCTTTTAGTCAATTTGAGGTCTCTCCATTCCTTCCTCAGTATTACAGCTTAATTAGAAGAGGGAGGTCTGTTTGGATCTTGTACAAGGTGGGTGTGGGTGGATACTCTGGTCTCCTTGCTCATGCATCTACTCTGGAATCCACTGACACACCCTTGGTCCCATGGAGCCTATGGTTTACTCAGACTTCTGCTGTACCCTTTTTGTCCCATCTTGATACTTTCTCAGGTCCACTGATCCCTACACCATGTCTCAACTATTCTCTAAATGCTTAGAAAATGTCCTACTTCTTATAAAACAATCTGGCTGTGGGTAACATCGGAGGCTGTCTCAGCCCTGCTACATCAACATGCCAAGTATACCTCTTCTTCTCTAGAACCCGGCTGGTGTGCAGGACCAATAGTTTCTTACTGGATCTTGGGAACAGATTCAAGAGATATTTAGAAGGAAAAAAAGGATTATCTTTGATGATTCATATATATCAGAGGTGAAGTTTCAGGAATGAGTCCCCCCCCGCCTTTTTTTTGTATGGGGAACAGGATGCTATCTTTTAATAAAACAGGAACCTTGGAAGAGGAGCAGATGTAGTGCATGGGCTGGAGTCATGAGGTCACTTTTGAACACAATATGTGTGAGATATCCAAAAAGAGAGACTGAGGAAGTAGTTGGCATTGAGGGCAGGGATCTGAAGCTTGGACGAGAGGTCTGGGGTTGAGAATACATAGGTTTTTTGTTTGTTTGTTTGTTTGTTTGTTTTTAGTGTAAAATAGGGGGTAATGGGAGCCATGGGACAGACATCATGGGATTCCCTGGAGAAAGAGAATATAGAACAAAATGAGAAAAGGGATTGAGGAAATATCTCTGAGTAATATTTAAGGATTGGCTAGGAGATGGAAAACCTGCAAAATAATCATGGAGGTAAGAGGAAAACAAGGAGAATGTCACGAAACAAAAGCTACAGAAGTGAGTGCTTCCAGAACGTAGGAGTGATTAACAATGTTAAATGCCACCGCCAAGAAGTCAAATAAGATGAAAACTGAAAAGTATCCTTTGGATTTAGAAGTTACTGGTTATCTCAGAAAAAGCAGTTCCAAGGTATGAAAGAGGCAAAAGCCAAACTGAAGAGTCTACTTTGAACATGTGGGGCATTCATGGAAACTTCAGAAATCATGCCTTTCTAGGAGAAGTAAACTGGCCCTGTAGTAAAGGTTACTCTAAATTCACTCCAACAAAGCTTAAGAACAAGTTTCAAAAGACTCAAGCTAATGCACAAGTAAATTAGTTGCCTGCTAGAAAAAAGTCTACCACCCCTTAAGACAACAAATTCCAATGCTCAATAAAAAAATTTCAGTATCCGGGCCGGGCGCGGTGGCTCAAGCCTGTAATCCCAGCACTTTGGGAGGCCGAGACGGGCGGATCACGAGGTCAGGAGATCGAGACCATCCTGGCTAACATGGCGAAACCCTGTCTCTACTAAAATACAAAAAATTAGCCGGGCGTGTTGGCGGGCGCCTGTAGTCCCAGCTACTCGGGAGGCTGAGGCAGGAGAATGGTGTGAACCCGGGAGGCAGAGCTTGCAGTGAGCTGAGATCAGGCCACTGCACTCCAGCCTGGGCGACAGAGCGAGACTCCGTCTCAAAAAAAAAAAAAAAAAAAAAAATTTCAGTATCCAATAAGAAACTTACAGTATCCAATAAGAAATTACTATATATCAGAAGAAGTAGGAAATTGAGACCTATAACCAGGAGAAAAATTAGTCAATAGAAACAAACCCAGAAATGAAGAGATGATAGAACAGCAGCAGATGAGGGGACAAGGACTTAAAGTTGGTTATTGTAAATATGTTCATGTATTTAAAGGAAAATGAATATAATGAGCAGTGGAAGCTATTAAAAAAATACTACAAGCAATCATACCAAAGTTCTTTTGTCATAAGACTCCCCCCTAACCAATGCTATAACCAGCCCTCTAGCCTCTTTTCTGTAAAGTATTTTGTTTCATGTAACTTTGTATTTTGGTTCTCTGTATGCAAGTATTTTAAAATTTTCTTGGGGAACATATCATATATATTCCTAAAGAAAGAATATATATTCTCTTGAAAGGTGCCAGAGAAGTAAGGAGGTGGGTATGATTGTGATTGAACTCCAGATGCCCCTCTGCCCTAAACAGCCACTGTTTGTAGGAAGTTTGAGACTTCCTGGTCTCCCACAGAGCAGCTGGCTGGGGCTCAAGGGTTACACCTTGGTGTTTCAGGTCCATCTGTCTGATTGGCCCATCTGACCCTGAGGTGTAATAATCCTGAGCCTCACTGAAGCAGGTTGTCATAACTCCTTTTTTCCTCTTTTAAACCCTTCCTTGGGAGCTTTAAGGGCACCTTTTAAGGTACCCTTAAAATTAAAAGAGCAATATTAATGAAAAGGAAAACATTAAACTTCAAGAACTCATATGAAATATTTGTGAAAATCTTTATCACAGATAAGTTGGGCTTAAGTCAAATCAAACAATTTAGGATTAAAGGAGAAGGGCTGAGTCTTCTCTCCTTGCTGTGTATCCGCATCAAGGAGGTATAAGTTTTTCCTAAAGATATTCATCCCATTAACATTGATCTCAAAGATGAATTTGCAAATTTGAAATCTCTCATATTGTCAGCTTTTCTAAATATGTTAATATGGTGGAGAACTCATGAGGCTTACATTACTTTAGTCCGTGGATCACTTTATAAACACTACTAAGCTTAAACTTTAAAATCGTAAATTATTGGACACATTTTTACTTAGAATTGTTAACTGGAAATTCATTTATTTCTGCCCTGTTCCATGCCAGTAAGGGAATTAGAGATCATGTTTTTAGCTACTCCTGGATGAAGGAAAATAGAAACGTGGGTCTCAGTTGAGTGCACCAAGCTGTCATGCTCATATTTGGTGCCAGCTGGTCACCTGTTGGCAGTGCCAGTAGAGAGCCCTGGGACTAAATTCATCCTGACTTCTACATCCAACATCAATAGACCATCTCTGTCAGAACATCTATTCCCCGTGCAAACCACTTCATTAAATAGAAAACCTCTCTTTTTAAGTGATGTCTAGTTATCAGCTTGCATTTTAATATCTAACAAATTAAAAACTACATTAACTTTGAGGCAATATTTTTCCATTCTATGCTGTTTTAAGAGACACCCATCTTCTTGCAACAGAGCACAATTTTGTCTCACAAACACACAGCTGAAAAGGGCAGTGACAAAAATAAGAATACAAAAATGAAACAAGTCACTTCAAATATCTTTATTAGTTATTACTTCTATTAGTGCATTTTATGTCATAGATATTTTGTTCCTAAAATCTCATCTTCTTTATTTTTCCTTCACCTACCTTAGTTCTTATTTTATCCTCAATGGGCATATCTCCACCATGGAAGGAAGATGAAGAAATAGAAAATTGGTCACCAGGACACTGTAAAAAGCAAATGACACATCATTAGAAACACAGTCATTTAACAGATCAGGCTGAGAATATATCATTAACAACCCAGACAGAAGATCATCATCTTCCATCATCATTTGAAATTAAAAAGTACCTCTAAAGGAATTGTTTACTACTTCGCCTGCAAAAAGTGCTACAAACAGTAAACCAAAGAGACAAAACAGCCTTTAGTGGATTGTTAGAGCACTTAAGGAGGTGTAAATTGTAATTAGCCATATGCTAGACTTTCACAGTCCAATAAGAAATATGCCTGATGGTACAGCATCTCCCTGGCCCAGTTTTTCAGGTCAAAAGCAGAATGGCTGTTGAGTAAGGAATAAGCCACAAAGGAGAGCTACAAAACTATTCCATTCTCTGGCTTCCAACACAACAGGTCAGAACTCTTTCTGCACATGTTTGTGATGGCAGTCATGTTGCTGAGTTGCTCTGGACGCCCACCCAGAGTTTCTGCGTTGGAAGATGGGAGGGAAAGCTCAAGTGGCAACCCTAAAATCATTGTGGGTCACAGGATACATTAACCCTGTTTACAAAGGAATCAGAGTGCAAATGTGTTACAAAGATAATGCTGTTCTATGTTAATATTGGCAAAGTGGTTCAGAACTGGGAACGTATATATCTGAGAGCAGTCTCAGGTACTGGCAGAACAAAACACAAACTTTTGAGAACTTGGTTTCATGTACTTCTCTGTTGACTGTGTGACTTTCAGTATGTCTCTTAACCATCTTTAGCATATTTTTTTAACTTCCCATGGCCTTAATTTATCATTTTTATCATATGGGGGTTGGACTTCGTGATTTTTTTAAAAAGCGGCATTCAAAATATGTTTGTGTATGAGTGCACATTTTCCTGTACCCTCATATTTCTGAGAAATCCTATAACTTTCATTGGCTTTGCAAAAGGTTCAGGGACTAAGAAAAGGTGAAGGAATAATCTTGGCTCTGGCAGATTAACTGTAGGAGTAGAAAATGAAACAGAATATTCAAAGTCTTGTGCTGGAACAAATAATTTTCAGGATTTGATTTGCATTGTTTGGCTGAGAATAAGATGCTTCTTATGCAAATGAAGACTGATAAAGGATGAGTTTACATTGTTTAAAATGCAATATGATCTTTTGGCTCAAAGAGCTGTATGACAGTAAATTAGGGATTAATTTGGTTCTGAAAATCATGCAAATTCTCTTTGTGAATTTGTGCATTAATGTAACTTTCTACTAAGTGATTTTCACCAGAGGGAGGTAAGATTTGGCTACATTCTTAAGGCAAATAAACACAGGGACAAAAGCCATGAGAATGAAGAAGACTTAATGGATATCATCCTTATAAAAATCTATTTGGTTCCCATTACTATGGGTTTTTTTGGTTTATTATTTTATTATTATTTTTGAGACAGAGTCTTGCTTTTGTGACTCAGGCTGGAGTGCAGTGGTGTGGTCAGGGCTCACTGCAATGTTGACCTCCCTGGCTCAAGAGATCCTCCCACCTCAGCTTTCCAAGTAGCTGGGATTACAGGTGTATGCCACCATGCCTGGCTAATTTTTAAAAATATTTTGTACAGATGAGGTCTCATTATGTTGCCCAGGCTAGTCTTGAACGCCTGGACTCAAATGATCCTTCCACCTCAGCCTCCCAAAGTGTTGAGATTACAGACGTGAGTCATAAGGCCTGGACATCACATTGCTTATGTTTTTATTTCATGATCATAGAGCAAGTGTGCAATTTCCACAATCTACAACTTAATTCTCTTTCTCCTTGCCATCACCCCACCCATCCCACCTGGAACTGCTGCCAAGAAGGATAAGTCTTCACTGGAATGCAAGCTCCACAAGCAAGAATTTTTGTCAGGTTTAACACTGTAGTATCTCTAGAACAGTGCTTAGTACAGAGTAGGTCCTCAGCAACCATGTGCTGAATGCATTCTAATACTGATGATTTTCAGAATGGTTTAGGATTTGTGACCTCTCCTTTCTGAGCCTGAGTAGATTAAGTGTATCAAACTTGATTCTCTGTAATCTACTTAGGTTTCCTATTTTCTAAAAGCAATGGAGAGGGAGACAGATCATTATGGCAGACAGGAGGCAGAACTAGACGATTCAGATGGACAGAGCAGCTTGCGGAGGCTTGCATTGTGAATTTCAGCTCCAGACCGACTGCAAGAACAAGCCAGCAATCCCGAGAGGACCCACAGACCCTCTGAAGGAAGCTGACTGCTCCTGCGGGACCCAGGAGATATCCCAAATACTCAGCCACAGCAAGATCCCCACAAGAAGAGTCTGAACTCAGACAGGCCTAGCCCTGACCCCACCTGATGGTCCTTCCCTACCCACCCTGGTAGCTGAAGACAAAGGTCATATAATCTTGGGAGTTCTAGGGTCCCACCCACCATGGATTCCTCTCCATACTACCATAGCTGATGCTCTCTGGAAAGCACCACCTTCTGACAGGAGGCCAACCAGCACAAAAACAGAGCATTAAACCACCAAAGCTAAGAACCCTCACGGAGTTCATTGCACCCCCACCGGAACAGACTCTGGTATCCACGGCTAAGAGACCCAGAGACAGTTTACATCACAGGACTCTGTGCAGACAACCCCCAGTACCAGCCCGGAGCCAGGTCTCCCTGGGTGGCTAGACACAGAAGAGAGACAACTATCACTGCAGTTTGGCTCACAGGAAGTTACATCCATAGGAAAAGGGGGATAGTACTACATCAAGGGAACACATCGTAAGACAAAAGAATCTGAACAACAGCCTTCAGCTCTAGACCTTCCCTCTGACAGAGCCTACCCAAATGAGAAGGAACCAGAAAACCAACTCTGGTTACAAGGTTCTTTAACACCCCCCAGAAATCACACTAGTTCACCAGCAATGAATCCAAACCAAGAAGAAATCCTTGATTTACCTGAAAAAGAATTCAAGAGGTTAGTTATTAAGCTAATTAGGAAGGCAACAGGGAAAGACAAAGCCCAATGCAAGGAGATCCAAAAAATGATACAAGAATTGAAGGGAAAAATATTCAAGGAAAATAGCTTAAAGAAAAAACAATAAAAAATTCAGGAAACATTGGAGACACTTATAGAAATGCAAAATGCTCTGGAAAGTCTCAGCAACAGAATTGAACAAGTAGAAGAAGGAAATTCAGAGCTCGAAGACAAGGTCTTCGAATTAACCCAATCCAACAAAGACAAAAAAGAATAAGAAAATATGAACAAAGCCTCCAAGAAGTCTGGGATTATGTTAAGTAACCAAACCTAAGAATAATTGGTGTTCTAAGGAAGAAGAGAATTCTAGAAGCTTGGAAAACATTTTGGGGGAATAATCGAGGAAAGCTTCCCCTACCTTGCCAGAGACCTAGACAACCAAACACAAGAAGCACAAAGAACACCAGGGAAATTCGTCAGAAAAAGCTCATTGCCTAGGCACATTGTCATCAGGTTATTTAAAGTTAAGACGAAGAAAATAATCTTAAGAGCAGTGAGAGAAGCACCAGGTAACTTATAAAGGAAAATCTATCAGATTAACAGCAGATTTCTCAGCAGAAACCCTATAAGCTAGAAGGGATTGGGGCCCTATCTTCAGCCTCCTCAAACAAAACAATTATCAGCCAAGAATTTTGTATCCAGTGAAACTAAGCATCATATATGAAGGAAAGATATGGTCTTTTTCAGACAAACAATCAGTGAGAGAATTTGATACTACCAAGCCACCACTACAAGAACTGCTAAAAGAAGCTCAAACTCTTTAAACAAATCCTGGAAACATATCAAAACAGAAACTCTTTAAAGCATAAATCACACAGGACCTATAAAACAAAAAAACAAGTTAAAAGGCAAAAACATAAAACAAAAAATCCAAGGTACACAGGCAAAAAATAGCACAATGAATGCAATAGTAACTCACATCTCAATACTAACATTGAATGTGTACGGCCTAAATGCTCCACGTAAAAGATACAGAACCTTAGAATGGATAAGAACTCACCAGCCAACTACCTGCTGCCTTCAGGAGACTAAACTAACACATAAGGACTCATATTAACTTAAAGAGCAGGGGGAAAGGCATTTCATGCAAATAGACACCAAATGTGAGTGGGGTAGCTATTCTTATATCTAACAAAACAAACTTTAAAGCAACAGCAGTTAAAAGAAACAAAGAGGGACATTATATAACAGTAAAAGGCCTTGTCCAAGAGGAAAATATCACAATCCTAAACATATATGTACCTAACACTGGAGCTACCAAATTTATAAAACAATCACTAATAGACTTAAGAAATGAGATAGACAGCAACACAATAATAGTGTGGGACTTCAGTACTCCACTGACAGCACTTGACGGGTCATCAAGAAAGACAATCAACAAAGAAACAATGGATTTAAATGATACCTTGGAACAAATGGACTTAATAGATATATACAGAACATTTCATCCAACAACCACAGAATACATATTCTATTCAACAACTCATGGAACTTTCTCCATGATAGACCATACGATAGGCCATAAGAGTCTCAAAACATTTAAGAAAATCGATATTATATCAAGCACTCTCTCAGACCACAGTGGAATAAAAAGGGAAAAGGGAAATCAACTCCAAAAGGAACCTTCAAAACCATGCAAATACATAGAAATTAAATAATCTGCTTCTGAATGAGCATTGGGTCAAAAACAAAATCAACATGAAAATTAAAAAATTCTTCAAACTGAATGACAGTAATGACACAACCTATCAAAACCTCTGGGATACAGCAAAGGCGGTGCTAAGAGGAAAGTTCATAATACCAAATGCCTATATCAAAAAGACTGAAAGAGCACTAACTGACATTCTAAGCTCATGGAACTAAAGAAACAAGAACAAACCAAACCCAAACCCAGCAGCAGGAAAAAAAAACAAAAAACAAAAAAAACAACCATGATCAGACCAGAACTAAATGAAACTGAAACACACACACAAAAATACAAAAGGTAAATGAAACAAAAAGCTGGTTCTTTGAGGAGATAAGTAAAATTGATAGACCATTAGCAAGATTAACCAAGAAAAGAAGAAAATCCAAATAACCTCATTAAGAAATGATACAGAAGATATTATAACGGACACCACTGAAATACAAAAGATCATTCAAGGATACTATGAACACTTTCACACATATAAACTACAAAACCTAGAAGAGATGGATAAATTCCTGGAAAAATATAACCCTCCTAGCTTAAATCAGGAAAAATTAGATACGCTCAACAGACCAATAACAAGCAGTGAGATTGATATGGTAATTAAAAAATTACTGTTTGTGACCAGCCTGACCAACATGGTGAAACCTCATCTCTACTAAAAATGCAAATTCAGCTGGGTGTGGTGGTGTATGCCTGTAATCCCAGCTACTTGGGAGGCTGAGGCAGGAGAATCGCTTGAACCCGGGAGATGGAAGTTGCAGTGAGCTGAGTTCGCACCATTGCACTCCAGCCTGGGCAACAAGAGCGAAACTGTCTCAAAAAAAAAAAAAAAAAAGTTACCAACAAAAAGTGTCTGGGACCAGATGGATTCACAGCAGAATTCTAGCAGATATTCAAGGAAGAATCGGTACCAATCCTTTTGACACTATTCCACAAGACAGAGAAAGAACGAACTCTCCCTAATTCATTCTATGAAGCTTGCATTACCCTAATACCAAAACCAGAAAGGACAAAACCAAAAAAGAAAACTACAGACCAATATCCTTGATGAACATAGATGCTAAAATCCTTAACAAAATATCCATCCTGGCTAACACAGTGAAACCCTGTCTCTACTAAAAATACAAAAAATTAGCTGGGCGTGGTGGCAGGTGCCTGTAGTCCCAGCTGCTCTGGAGCCTGAGGCTGGGGAATGGCATGAACCCAGGAGGCGGAGCTTGCAATGAGGTGAGAGGGTGCCACTGAACTCCTGGCCTGGGCGACAGAGCGAGACTCCAAAAAAAAAAAAAAAAAAAAATACTAGCTAACCAAGTCCAACAACATATCACAAAGATAATCCCCCACAATCAAGTGGGTCTCATACCAGGGATGCAGCAATGGTTTAACATATGCAAGTCAATAAATGTGATACACAACATAAACAGAATTAAAAACAAAAATCACACTATCATCTCAATAGATGCAGAAAAAGCATTTAACAAAATCCAGCATCCCTTTATGATTAAAGCTCTCGGCAAAATTGGCAAATGAGGGACATAATCTCAATGTAATAAAAGCCATCTACAACAAACCCACAGCCAACATAATACCGAATGGGGAAAAGTTGAAAGCATTCCCTCTGAGAACCGGAACAGGGTAAGAATGCCCACTTTCACCACTCCTCTTCAACATAGTACTGGAAGTCCTAGCCAGAGCAGTCAGACAAGAGAAGGAAATAAAGGACATCCAAATCAGTAAAGAGGAAGTCAAACTGTTAGTGTTTGTTGACCATGTGATCATTTACCTCGAAAACCCTAAAGACTCCTCCAGAAAGCTCCTAGAAATGATAAAAGAATTCAGCAAAGTTTCTGGATACAAGATTAATGTACACAAATCAGTAGCTTTTCTATACAACAACAGCGACCAAGCAGAGAATCAAATCAAGAACTCAGCCCCTTTTCCAATAGCTGCCAAAATAATAAAATATTTAGGAATATACCTAACGAAGGAGTCAAAAAAATCTCTACAAGGAAAACTACAAAACACTGCTGAAAGAGATCATAGACGATACAACAAATGGAAACACATCCCATGCTCATGGGTAAGTAGAATCAATATTGTGAAAATGACTATACTGCCAAAAGCAATCTACAAATTCAGTGCAATCCCCATCAAAATACCACCATCATTCTTCACAAAATTAGAAAAAACAATTCTAAAATTCATATGGAACCAAAAAAGAGCCTGCATACCCAAAGCAAGTCTAAGCAAAAAGAATAAATCTGGAGGCATCACACCACCTAATTACAAACTATATTATAGGGCCATAGTCAACAAGACAGCATGGTACTGGTATAAAAATAGGTACATAGACCAATGGAACAGAATAGAGAACCCAGAAATAAACCCAAATACTTACAGCAACTGGTCTCCAAGAAAGCAAACAAAAACATAAAGTGGGGAAAGGACACCCTTTTCAACAAATGGTGCTGGGATAATTGGCTAGCCACATGTATGGGAATGAAACTGGATCCTCATCTCTCACCTTATACAAAAATCAACTCAAGATGGATTAAGGACTTAACTCTAATACCTGAAACTATAAAAATTCTAGAAGGCAATACTGGAAAAACCCTTCTAGACAGTAGCTTAGGCAAGGATTTCATGACCAAGAATTCAAAAGAAAATGCAATAAAAACAAAGATAAATAGTTGAGACTTAATTAAACTAAGGAGCTTTTGCACAGCAAAAGGAACAGTCAGCAGAGTAAACAGACAATCCACAGAATGGGAGAAAATCTTCACAATCTGTACATCTGACAAAGGACTAATATCCAGAATCTACAATGAACTCAAATGAATCAGTAGGAAAAAGCAAACAATCCCATCAAAAAGTGGGTTAAGGACATGAATAGACAATTCTCAAAAGAAGATATACAAATGGCCAACAAACATGAAAAAATGCTCCCCAGCACTTTGGGAGGCTGAGGCAGGCGGATCATGAGGTCAGGAGATCAAGACTATCCTGGCTAACATGGTGAAACCCTGTCTCTACTAAAAACACAAAAAAATTAGCTGGGTGTGTTGGTGGGCACCTGTAGTCCCAGCTACTAGGGAGGCTGAAGCAGGAGAATGGGGTGAATCCGGGAGGCAGAGCTTGCAGTGAGCTGAGATCACGCCACCGCACTCCAGCCTCGGCAACAGAGCAACAGAGCAACAGAGCAACAGAGCAAGACTCTGTCTCAAAAAAAAAAAAAAAAAGAAAGAAAGAAAAAAAGAAAAAAAAAAAAGCTCAACATCACTAATGATCAGTGAAATGCAAATCAAGACCGCAATGTGATACCACCTTACTCCTGCAAGAATGGCCATAATCAAAAAATCAAAAAACAGTAGACATTGGCGTGGGTGCAGCGATCAGGGAACACTTCTACATTGCTGGTGGGGCTACATCCCCACCTACATATGGAAAACAGTGTGGAGACTCCTTAAAGAACTAAAAGTAGAACTACCATTTGATCCAGCAATACCACTACTGGGTATCTACCCAGTGGAAAAGGAGTCAATACATGAAAAAGATATTTGCACCCTCAGGTTTATAGCAGCACAATTGCAAAATCATGGAACCAACACAAATGACCATCAATCAATGAGTGAATAAAGAAACTGTGGTGTATATATCTATGATGTAATACTACTGAGCCATAAAAAGAAATGAATTAACTGCATTTGCAGCAACCTGGATGAGATTGGCGACTATTATTCTAAGTGAAGTAACTCAGGAATGGAAAGCCAAACATCGTATGTTCTCACTGATAGGTGGGAGCTAAGCTATGAGGACGCAAAGGCATAAAAATGATACAATGGACTTGGGGACTTGAGGTAAAAGAGTGGGAGGGGGTCGAGGGATAGAAGACTACAAATGGAGTGCAATGTGTACTGCTTGGGTGATGGGTGCACCAAAATCTCACAAATTACGACTAAAGAACTTACTCATGTAACCAAATATCACCTGTACCCCAATAACTTATGAAAAAAAAAACAGAAATAAAAATAAATAAAAATGGAAAAAAATAAAAGCAATGCAAATTGCTGGTTTTAATTTAAAAAGCCCAGTTGGCTTTGAGATTTTTGATATAGGTCATTGTCATCCTTGTGCAATACTCAACCAATAGAAGTGGTTCTGGAAGTTCCAATAAGCATCTATATTTTAATCCTGGGAAACTGTGAGGCATTTGTGCCTGCATAGGCCAAGTTTTTCATCCATTCTACTGAATCACTCTATTTATTGACTCCATGAATATAGCAAATTTATCATGTCACTCAGTATTCCCTAGTTATATAACTCTCCCGTGTAAGAAATAGCATCAGTAACAGCAACAAAAACAGTAACAACACTGACGTTTTCATTACATATGGGCACTCAGAAATGAATCTCCTGAATTAAATGAATGCACTATTATCTAAGCTTAGTGCCTCTTGGAAAACATGTAAAATTGGACTCTCAGCAAGCAGTATCTAAATTCAAATATAATTAATGGTTAATTTTCTTTATATTTCATATCTCTCTACCTTAACCTCCTGAATTTTATACCTAACTCTATTTATACTCTTTTGTTTTATTGCTAAGGTTTGAGACATGGAAATGGCCAATTTCTCCATATTAAATGTAGATCTATTTTAATATGTTTTTCACCCACTTAACAATCTTTTTGAATGACCATCGTTGGTTTGGAAGACCAGATGACGTTCACCTCACTGTTAACTCCATTTTCGTTTTGCTTCTCTTCCCTTTGTCTTTTGCTCTTTCTTCCCAGGCATCTACCCACAAAATCTCCTGACTCCCTAGTGATTTGTTTCTTCTCATCATATTTGCTATGTTTATATCAACTTAATGTTGACAGAGGTATATGTACTTTAGCTATCTTTATTAAGGTATGGTGCTGTGACATTCTAACTCTAAAGTGTTATCTCAGCATGAATGAAGGCTTATGAAGAGGGAGAAATGTTCTTCAGGTTTTTCTTTAAAAAAAGGCAGTGCATTTAGGCTGGGATAGAACACTGATTTCCAAGGATTTCTAACAATATGTGACATCCAGAAAGTCTATTATCTTACACACGAAATTTCAGTAGCCATCTGGGACACCAAATTACCAATGAAACAACAGACATGACACAGTAGTAAGGTGCACAGGTTTTGTAATTAAAAAAAAAAGAACATGATCATGATTGATTATATTTGCTCCCAAGATTTATGTAACTGATCAAATTAAGTTAATCTTTTTTTCTCTCACGGATCAAACAGTATCTTTGATAGATGCTATATTGCAAACATTATTTTAATTTATTATTATTTTAAAAACCCCCAGATGTTAATTATTCTTCAGTGATTAAAAAAAAAGATATAGATACTATAAAGTTATGGAAGAAAAAGATTTTTTAAAAAATGAGAAAAAATGGTTAGCTGGAGAAAATATGCTCTCAAAAATGGAACTCTTGCTAAGAGGCACAGATGCAATACCTTGAACCTCAGGAGAGCTTTAATTAGTCCAGCTCTTCCTTGAGCGCATGCTCAGAAGCTTTGTTGCTGTCTGTAAATTAGGGCAAGGAAATCCAGCAGGGGCCTGGGTGGGTTAAGGGGGAAGGGCAGAATCTTAAAGGGGCAATGACCATTTAAAGGAGCAATGCCTATCAGTCCCACCGTTCTTATTGTAGGCTCCTCAACCTGTCACCACAAACTAATCCACCTTCTGTGTTCCCTGTCTCATTAATAGCACCTCCACTCCCCAAGTATGGCTACAATGACTAAACATGGGAGTTGTTCATGATTTCTCCCTTTTTTTGCACCTGCAAAATGTCAATTTTGCTGATTTTTACCTTAAATTTGACTTCACTTTTCCATTCCTGTTATCATTGTTCTGTTTTAAGCCCTCATTGGGTCCTATTTGGGCCATTACAATAATGTCTTAACTGGTGTTATATGCATTTTCCACTGCTGCCAAATCATGTTTTAAAACTCACATCACTCCAACTTAAAACACTTCAGTGGTTCCCATCACTTGTAGGAAAAAGTTCCAGCCCCTTCCTGGTCTCTGTCAATTCATCAGACGTCATTTCAGACACTCCCCAGATTGCACTTTCTGTTCTCACAATAAACAATTACTTCTGGCATGTAGATCCCAATACAAGGTAAATAAACACTGAATATATAGAAGTTTTTGACGCACTTAAAATATATACTTTTAGGGAATAAGACGAACTAATCTAACATCTAATTAACACTTAATTATTAATTGTATGTCATATAAAATATTAATTTATATATATTTTTCACTCAAACACATCATGGTGTCAAAAAAAAAAATCCTCAAAAGTTAAAAACATGACTCTCTTACCAGTATAGAATGAATCTATGTCAAAGCTTTTATGCCATTCAATAATTGATGAGGGAACCAGCAGGATAAGCTGGTTCTAAGAGCATTTGAAGAAATTATTATTCACACACAAAAAAGAATGCTAGAATAGGACTGCTAGATTAGATACAAAACCCGTTAATGTCCTACAGGGTAATGAAATCATAGATTATCCTTCTTACTGAACATAATCACTTACATCTCTACCACATACTAAAAAAATCTATAAGTTGACAACTCACTGCACAGTGCCTGAGCTCTTATTAATATAGTAAATAGTAAAGTCAAATGCAGGAACATTCTCCTATAGAATTAAATAATCCTGGGGGCCGACTGGTTAAACAATGCTCCATTACTACATTAAAAAACATACCCACGGCTGGGCACAGTGGCTCATGCCTGTAATCCCAGCACTTTGGGAGGCCGAGGCAGGTAGATCACCTGAGGTCAGGAGTTCGAGACCAGCCTGGTCAACATAGTCTCTACTAAAAATAAAAAATTAGCCAGGCATGGTGGTGGGTGCCTGTAATACCAGCTACTTGGGAGGTTGAGGCATGAGAATCGCTTGAACCTGGGAGGCGGAGGTTGCAGTGAGCTGAGATCACACCACTGCACTCCAGCCTGGGTGACAGAGTGAGGCTCCATCTCAAGAAAACAAACAAACAAAAAACCCACACCCACTTCTTCTTGCTTTCTTATTATTTCCAAGTTTAGGATAACTTTTCTTAACAATGAAAGTAAAACTTCACATGAATCTTCTATGTCAGTGTTTTTGGCTTCATGATCATCTCTTCTTGGGTCAACTAACAAAGTTTTCCAGAACACAACATCTTTAGGTCCTTCTAAGTTTTCTCAGATACAGTAGTACCCTTGGAATCTTGTGTAGGTTTTGATCCAGTTTGGAAAGGAGAGAGATATATTAGATAATTACAAACACTGGAAAAGTGCATAGTTCTGTGGATGTTAAAAATGTAGGAATAACTATCAAAATAATAATAATCTGTAGCTCTTCAAAAGAGCAAAAGAGAGAGAGGCAGTATAAAAATAGCTTTAACAATCTAACAGATGGCCAGAAAGGAAAAAGAAGATGATAAACAGAAAACAAAATAAGTTGGTAGAAATAATTTCTGATATAACACTCCCAATAAATATAAATGGATTTAACTCATCTATTAAAAGACAGAGATGGCCGGGTGCAGTGGCTCATGCTTGTAATCCCAGTGCTTTGGGAGGCCAAGGCAGGTGGATCAAGAGGTCAGGAGATCAAGACCATCCTGGCCAACATGGTGAAACCCCGTCTTTATTAAAAATATAAAAATTAGCTGAGCGTGGTGGCATGTGCCTGTAATCCCAGCTACTCAGGAGGCTGAGGCAGGAGAATTGCTTGAACCAGGGAGTCGGAGGTTGCAGTAAGCCGAGATTGTGCCACTGCACTTTAGCCTGGTGACAGAGTGAGACTCCGTCTCAAAACAATAAATAAATAAAAAGTAAAAATAAAAATAAAAATAAAATAAAATAAAAGACAGACACTATCAAATTGGATGGAAAAAAGAAGTCCTCCTTTCATAAAAATGCTGCTATGGTCTGAATGTTAGTGTCTGTCTTAGTCTGTTTGTGCTACTCTGACCGAGTATCACTGACTTGGTAGTTTATAAAGAAAATAAATTTATTTATCACAGTTCTAGAGGCTGGGAAGCCTAAGACTAAGGTGCTAGCAGGTTTTTTGTCTGGTGGGGGCTGCACTGTCCAAAGAGGAGGAATATTATATCCTCACATGGCAGAAGGTGGAAGGGCAAACGGGACAAATTCCCTTGTCATGCCATTTTATACAGGCACCTAATCCCATTTATGAGGGCAGAACCCTCATGAGTAATTTACTTCCCAAAGGCCACACTTCCCAATACTGTTGCATTGGAAACATCTGAATTCTGGAGAGTAACATATTCAAACCATAGCATTCTGCCCCTGCCCCCTCACCCAAATGTATGTCACATAAAAATATTTCATGTCAATAGCCCCGAAAATCTGAACTCATTCCAGCACCAACTTTATAAAGTATAAAGTTAAGAGATATGGGAACCAATGCATGGTTCATCCTGAGACAAATTCCTCCCCAGCTGTAAACCTGTGAAATCAAACAAGTTATGTGCTTCCAAAACACAATTGTGTACAGGCATAGGATAGACACTGCTATTCCAAAAGGGAGAAATAGGAAAGAAGAAAGGGGTAACAGTTCCTAAGTAAGTCTAAAACCCAATAGGACAACCCTGCCTGGTTGCTTTGATAGGAGCAGTTCCCACTTCAATTCTCACTGGCGAGGGTCACTACACACCTCCCAATACTCTTGCATTGAGAGCATCTGAATTTTGGCGGGGAAACATTCAAATGACAGCAGTGTCCCCCTAAATTACTGTTGGAATCTAATACCAAATGTGATAGTATTAAGAGAAAGGGCCCTTGAGAAGTGATTAAATCATGAGGGCTCCATCCTCATGAATGGGATTAGTGCCCTCATAAAAGACTCTGGAGAGCTCTCTTGTCCTCCTGCTGTAAGGATGTGACAAGAACGTGACATCTTTGAAGCAGAGAGCAGTCCTTCATTACATACCAAATCTACTGGTGCCTTGATTTTTAGACTGCCCAGCCTCCAGAAATGTGAGAAATAAATTTCTATTGTTTATGAATTACCCAATCTAAGGTATTTTGTTATAGGAGCCAAAATAGGCTAAGACACATGCCTTAAGCAGAGAGAAATTTAAAGGATGAACGTAAAAAGATGATATAAGAATAAAAAGATTACAAGGAAAATACAAACAACAGAAAAAGTGATGCAACAATATTGACATGAGACAAAAAAGGCCAAAAGCACTAAAAAGAGCTATTTCATCATGATAAAAAATAATTCAATTAGTACCTTTATGAGCACACAGAGACAGAGAACTTGATACACTCAAAAATGATATTAATTTTGGAAAATTTTGATATATTTATTAAAAACGGATATATTTAGCAGAGAAAAATTAAGTAATAATATAACTACTTGAATAAAATTAGATCAACAAGTTTGATTAATAGAGAACCTTGCACATAACAAGTGGAGAATATATGTTATTTTCAATACGTGTGGAACATTTAAAAAAAAAAAAAGGCCAGGGCTGGGCATGGTGACTTACACCTGTAATCCCAGCACCCTGAGAGGCTGAGGCGGGTGGATCACTTGAGGTCAGGAGTTTGAGATCAACTTGGGCAATATGGCAAAAACCCATCCCTACAAAAAGTAAAAATTAGCCTTGGTGGTGTGTGCCTATAGTTCTATCTACCTGGGAGGCTGAGGTGGAAGGATCACCTGAGCAGGGGAGGTTAAGGCTGCAGTGAGATGTGATCAAGTCACTGCACTCCAGCCTGGGTGACAGAGAAAGACACTGTCAAAAAAAAAAAAAAAAGAAAGAAAGAAAAGAAAGAAAGAAAAAAGAAAAATCACATACTAGGTCACACGAAAATTATAACAATTTCCAAGATTTAATATAATCTCTGTCTACAAAGCATATAAATTACAAACAACACTAAAAAGATGGTAAAAAAAAAAAAATAGCAACCTTTAATTGGAAACAAAAAATGCACTAAAAATAGCTCATTGGTTAAAGAGGAAATTACAATGTCATGAAATATTTAAAAGTAAAGACAACAAAAGTACCACATGACAAAACTTGTCGGATGGAGCAAAATCCTATAGAAAGGTAAGTACAGCCTTAAATGTAATTACTTTATTTATTTATTTAGTTTTGAGATAGAGTCTTGCTCTGTTGCCCAGGCTGGAGTGCAATGGCACAATCTCGGCTCACTGCAACCTCTGCCTCCCAGGTTCAAGCGATTCTCCTGCCTCAGTCTCCTGAGTAGCTGGGACTATAGGCCTGTGCCACCATGTCCCGCTAATTTTTGTATTTTTAATAGAGACAGAGTTTCACCATGTTTGCCAGGCTGGACTTGAACTCCTAACCTCAGGTGATCCGCCTGCCTTGCCCTCTCAAAGTGGTAGGATTACAGGCGTGAGCCACTGCGCCCAGCCCCATATAATTGTTCTTAAAAAAAGAAACATTAGAAGCAAAGAAGCTAAACTTTCAAGTCATGTGGCTAGTGAAAGAATTACAGAGTAACAAAAGTAAAAAAAAAAGGAAAGAATTCATATAATCTATGAAACAAAAAAGAAAAAAATTCACAAAACTAATTCTTTAAAAAAATAATAAAGTAGACAAACCTCTGGCAAGACTGATAAGACTGGAACAATAAAGATGAACACTATTCAGAATGAAAAATGGGACCTAAACACAGTTAGACCCTTATTTTTAAAAACCCCAAGAGAACAATGTGAACAAGTTTATTCCAAAAACAATTTCTAAACTAGATAAAAAAGAATAATTTCTAGAAACAAAGCGGTTCAAGAAGCAATGCAAAGCCAAATACATCTAGTTATACACATCTATCTTGACCCGTATCTATACATCTGTAATAAACAGGCTCCCCCTGCAAAACAAGCTAAGTCTAGATGGTTGCCAGAGAGTTTTACCAAACACTCACACTCATGAAAGCGCTATAAAATCTTACTGCCAAATCCAGACATGAGCATCAGGAAGAAAAGAAAATTATAGGCCTAGTTCGCTAGTCACAGATGTAAAGTCCCTAGACAAAACACTAGCAAATTAAATTTGGCAATAAATAGCGATATCATGAGCAAGTATTAACAGGATTTATTCCAGTAAAGTTCAATATCAAAAGAACTATTACCATAATGTACCCGATTATCAGATTCAAGAAGAAAAACAATAGGATCATGTCAATAAATGCAAAAAGCACTTGTCAAACTTCGGCATTTATTAACAATGAGGATTCGTAGAAAACAGCCAAAGAAGGAAACTTTTTAACTATTAGTAGTACCTACACAGAAAACGTTTCCTTAAGAGAGAAAAAAATCTTAGAGTTTATAGTTTACAGTTTCCGACCACTGATAAATTCAGTTACAGTGAGCATTCATTTAATTGCTAAAATAAGAAAGCAGTTGACCAGTAAAGCCTAGCTACCAATACGCTGCAACAGACATCACAATTAACGGAAAATTTTGGAAGCATAAGAAGGATGCTGGCAGGTCAAGGACACTAGTTGGTCGCCATTTCTATTCAATGTTAAAGTAGGAGTCATGGTCGAAACAATGGAATACTACGCAGCTGTTAAAAAAGACAACACATAATAAACAAAAAAGAAAATGAGGTTAGGGAGTGTGGGCATGAGGGGACTCCAGTGTCCCTTGGCCCTGCCACGTTTTTTTTTTTTTTTTTTTTAATTTTCACCTGACAAACTGCCGTTTATCCTTTAAATACCTTGGCAGGCATCACCTCCTGCCCCACAGATTAATCCTTCATCTTTTGCACTTCCTTTGTACCTCGTGCCTACTTCTATAAGCAAATGTATCCGGCGGTTTTACAAGAATTTGCTTACCTAGCAGTGTACTTAACCCATGGCTAGCAGAGTAGGACTGGAAAGAAATGCTGCACAGACAGCACTTTTCTCTGAAGGCTCTAGGGCCCCCCGAGCCCCTGCATTAAACTGGTTTGGGCAAAAGGACAGGCATCGCTGAGAGCCGCAAGGCCGCCCGCCAGCTGCGGGGTGCCCGGTAGGCAGAGCCCTGGGTCACACGCGGACGCGGTCCGGGAGTTTCTTCTCAGGCCCTCAGCCCGGCCCACTTCCTCTTTTCTCACTTTAGAGGGAATACAGCGATCCCTCTCAAAACAAAACACACACCAAAACACCATCTTTTTTTTTTTTTAACAGGAAGTCCAGAGGCCCGGGTCCAGGGCATCCAGCCCCGGATCTCGAACGCCCTCCTCGCCCCGCGTCGCCCGGCTCCGCTCCCCGCCCGGCGGCCACCGCTAGAGCCTGACAGCCCCGCCACCCGCGCAAGCGCCCCGCCCCGGCCCGCCCCGGCCCCGCCGCCCGCGCTCCCATCCCCGCCCCGGCGGATCAGAGCCGGTGCCCGGCGCCCAGGGGTTGCCGCGCCGGGCTGGAGGGCCGCGCCTGAGTGGGCGGCGGGGTGGTGGGGTTCCTGCGCGCGGCCCGCCATGGAGGTGGAGGAGGCGTTCCAGGCGGTGGGGGAGATGGGCATCTACCAGATGTACTTGTGCTTCCTGCTGGCCGTGCTGTTGCAGGTAAGTCCCCGCGGCCCCGCAGCCGCACTTCCCTCTTCAGGGCCGCCCGGCCCACGGCTAGGCGTCCGCTCCCAGACCGCCAGGGCCGAAGCCGAGGCTCTGCAAACACCGAGGTGTGGCGAGCGTCGGGGTGGGGCAGGGACGAGGCGCCGCGCGGTGGCCTGGGCCCGGCCCGCAGCGTCAAGGTCGCCGGCCGGCCTTAGAGTCTCTTGGGTTCAGCCGGGCCCTCCACCCCGCCGCCTTGAGTGCTGGAAGGAGCGTGTTGGGGGAGGTTCCTCAGCCGCTATGCTGGTTAAAGAGGGATGCAAAATTGTGTTACCTGCCCTACGCTGTTGCCTGTAACATGCTGCAAATATGAAGGGAATTGTTACCCTACCTGTGGCACTGTCACCTTGGAATCTAGGACACAGTCTTGATAACCTGCAGACAAAAGGTTGTGTCTAGGATCGCCTCCCTCTGCGCTGGGTATCCTCTTCATCTTTTCCTGGGCCTGAGGGGACTTACTCTTCCAGGGGCTTTCAAAGCCTAGAATTTATTTCCCTCTGATTTAAGTTCTGCTGGCTCGTTAGGCCCTGCGCCAGCCTTGGGCTGAGACTCCTGTAAGCCGAATAGTGCCATCTACCATGTGTGGTTATCAAATGGAATCACTTCTTCATTATAAAGAATTCTGAGAACCTGCTTGTACACCCCAGCCTCAAAATATCGATTCCATATGCGAAAGGTCACTACAGATTGACTGCGCCAGGCAAGGGTTAGTCCTTCACCAACTTAAATGGCTCATTTGACATTAGTCCGCTTCTCTCAATATGCCAAAGGCATTTCATTTACAAATCCTTTCTTAGTATTTGCTGTGAGCCAGCCACTTTACTCTTTGCTTCAGTCAACACGTTTAATACGGGCTAGGATGTGCTGAACATAGGGATGCCATGGTGGACAAATCATTTACTGCCCTCGGGAGCTTACATTCCAGTGGCTGTGGGTGGGGCAGACAGACAGTTAAGTAATTTAGTTAACATGTGATGATAGTTATTCTGCAGGAAGTGCAGAGTGCTCATGGAGATAGCCACCAGTCCACAAGTTGCTTAAAGCTTGCATAAGGCAGTGGCTCAACAGGAAGATGGAGGAAGGAAGGGGTTGACTTATTGATTAAAATGTTTGGAAGTTCAGTTGATTTCATCATCAGCCAGAAACGGTTCAAATGATGGAGTCGATTCTTTGTCTAGCAGAACAGTTCCCAGCTCACGAATATGTGGTATTCTGAAGTTCTTTTAAGCTCGTTGTTCTAGCTTTAAACAAGCTTTCCCCAGGGAGAAAAAACGTTCAAGCTAGATAAGAGTATTTAATACAGAGAAAGTAGAATTGCAACCATGATGCCTGATCTTTATTTATAACTTTCTTTGAGAAAACTCATTTTCTGTTCCAGCCATGAATTCCAGGAAACTACTTCCTTTCTTGAACAATCCCAGTTCCCCAATTCTCTATCCCTACCCTTCACTTCCTGTTATCATTTTCTTATTTGCCTAGCCAAGTATCCACTAACTTGGAGTAAGTTTGTCTTCAGTGGAGTGAGGTTTTAAAAAGGCCAGTGTTCTGGGTTTAGGACCTGTTAAGTTTCTCTCACTTATTTATGGTTGACCCAGTTAGAGTTTGCTATCAAAAAGTTCCAAACCCATGCCCATGACCGTTCACTAGACCTTGGCTAATTTATGGTCAGTATTTGCTGTACAAGGACCAGGTCTCAGAGTGTTGGGGATGAGTGACTGGTTGTTTATCTCGTAGCTGTGGGTGGGGAGATGCCCTGCAGCTGTGCCTATACCAGTGGAGGAGATGCCAGCCTAGGCAAAAGTGAATCCTTCACATGCTACATGTTTTTAAGGACTCAGTTACCCCATTGAGATACACAATCCAGGTGGTTGTAGAGCCACCCAGAGCTATCCTGGGTATGAGAGTGGATATCCCCAAAGACCTGTCTACCAAGTCTGTTGTTGGAGATGTTTTGGGTTAGGGCAGCTGGTCTGTGGGGTGGGAGTACCGTGGAGTCCCATTGCTCAGTTGTATCACAGGTGATTTCTTGGGGGTGAGGTTTTGCTTCCCCCAGCAGAGTAAGAAGCCCTTTTTACACAGTTACCTTAAATGAAAGGGGGTTTGTCTGCTTTTAAAATCAAAGGAGTTTTTGTACCATTGCCCAAGCAAGGGGCAGACCAACAACACAGCAAGAAGACCAGAGAGAGGGAGCCTCTGCTCCAGTGGGAGCCTTCTCCCTATCTGCTATTTGGTAGTGATTAACCCCAGTTGAGAGGCACAAAACCAGAAGGACAGAGGTGGAAACTTTACAGGCCTTTTAACATTTTCCTTCTTGTGAGACCATTATTATTATTTTTAAAAATGATTTTCCCTTTACTCCAAACACATCCATGTTCAAACTAAGAGGACAAAATCACATAGCAATGCCAATTCTAAAGGGTTTTTGGTTAACTGTTTTCTTGAATTATTGGTACCATGATGTAAATCATTAAAAGTTACCTCACTATCCAGTTTCCTTTGGCTAGGAGACTTGCCTTCATACTCCTCGCAAACACAATTTTTGGAATCTCAATAGCATTCAACTAGGAGATAACTAAAGAACACATGCAGATTTTGCAGATTTTTCCTCAGCATAAGATGCAAATGCCCTGAAAATGGTGACATGTGGTATTAATGTACGTAAACAAAAAGTGAAGGGAAAAGATTGCCTATGTAAAAATGGTTGATTTATGAATAAGCAATAAGCTTTACAGTTAGAAACATTCTTACCATCAAAATGTACTTACTGTTCCTAGGATCAGAGCTAGCCGTGATATTTAAATAGGAATAATTCTATTTAGTGTATTACTGTTTCTCTTCTGATGGTCATTCCGAGTTGCTGCCATCATCACTATTTTGTGTTTGTGTATGTGTTTGCTTGTTGTCTAGGCTCTCTGGAGGAGGAAGGTTGAAATACAATTCATTGTTTCTTGATTTCTTTAGACATGAAATGAAAATGGACCTTATTTCTTTGTTCTAAGCCAGAGGCTCCTGCTTTGTCATTTTCCTCAAAATCATGAATCATACATTGTAGTATAATTTGTACAGAATTTAAAACTCCCATTTACTATCAGGAACATGTAATCTATAACAAGCATTCACCAGCAAAATTGTGATGCTGTGCTATGAATCTCATCTTAGATTCTGGTGTTCAAGAATGCATCATTTTTATATAAACTCTTAATAACCTTATTTTTTAGATCCTGGAATGACCAGTACATTAACATTATCCATGCAATAAATAGCTTTTCACAGCATTTTAAAAAGTGGAATGATTGCAGAAGAGGAAACTATAATGGTTAATACACGAAAAGATGTTTTAAGTTCAATGGTCATCTGGGACAGGCATATTAAAATGGCTATGAAATACCATTTCACACTTACCATATTAGCAAACATTAAGCAATCTAACTGTACGAGTGTGATGAAATGAGCAATAGAAACTATACCCCATTTAGAGAACAATTTGTCACCATCTAGTAGAATTAAAACCTAGCATTGAACTCGTAGGTACATATCCTACATTGTCCCTTGAGCATGTGCATAGGGAGATATGTGTAAGATGTTTACTGCAACACTGTCTATTATAACAAAAGTTAGAACCACTTGACTTTCAAAACAGGACTGGATAAGATGTGGTATAAATTTAATAGAATACAACATCTGAAATAAATGAACTAGATCTATATACGACTGTATGGAGGAATTTCTAAAACACAGTGTTAAGTGAGAAAAAGCAAAACAGTATATACTATTGACACATATTCCTAATACAAATTTTAAAAACACACAAACCAATGCTATGTTTGCTTCATAAATATATATAAACAGTGTAGAAATATAAGAACACGGAGTAGAAAGATCCACACCCAATTCATGAGATTGGTTGCCTCTTGGGAAGGAAGGGAAGGGGTGGGCTTAGGGGAGGGTACAAAGGAGATTGCATCTGTTATCATTTGTTGATTGTGATAGTAGTTTCATGAATCTTATTTTTTGCTTTTCCATATTAAATATTTTTAAGTGAAAAGATGGTAAAGGGAAGAAGATATGCATATCTAGGAGAGAATACTATAGTTTGCTGTATGAGAATAATGGTTCATTCTTTTTTTAAAATCAATATTCCTTTGATCAATTATGGCTGTGAATTGTGGTCCTTTAAGCGCAGGAGGGTGGGGTACAGTGAATTTTATTCAGCCTGTTTTGTTAAACTTCATGTGGAATGCCATCACAACTTACCTCCCCTATCTGCTTATACATGGCACCATGTCCCTCCCTCCACAAGAAATTCTTAGGTTTGGTGAGATATGACTGAGATCATAGCTGGTTCTTCTAACCTCCCTGGCATAAGCAAGTGATGAAGTTCACACCGTAAGCATTAGTGAAGCCCTTGTTCAGTTATAAAGACCAGCTGTCATCCCCAGGGTGTTACCACCACTGAGGTTTCAGCCGTGGTGAGAATCTATGGTCTTAGTAAGACCCTCTCATGACTCCAAAACATGTGGCCATTTACCAGGGCTGTCTGCCAGTTTGAGCAAGTTTTATGCTGCTCCTACTGTCAAATTTTATTTCTATCAGCCCTCACACAGTGGCCTGGAGGTTGGGTCTGCTGAGGATTTATGGTGATCTGGGAACTTTTGCCTTTCACCAGTTTAGGGTGGGGCAGAGAGACAAACACAGTAGTTTGGTCAAAGAAAACAAAGCCACACTGGCCCCCACACCCTCAGGAAAACTGTTGTTGTCCATAGGCAGACACTGCCGCCTAGTGTAGAGCAGATAAAGTTGCTGATCTGTCAGACAGATTTTCATCCAGGGAGGTTGTAGAGATATAGGAGGCCTCCAGAAGAGTTAAGGAGCTCCTTTGGGCCTGGATATCTCAAGAATTAGGACATTCCATGGGAAGCAACTAGCCTGATGCCTCTGCAGCACCCAGTCCCTGCGCCAAATGCCTTCCAAGGCCATCCATGGCTGTTTGACTTGTGCCTTGACAGTGAAGGTATTATCTCCCAAGATAGCACAAAAAAAGTCATTAAAGTCATGAAGACAGGCAATGTGAATATGGCAGAAAGAACATTAGGCTTGAATGCTGTGCTACTCTGCTGCAAGATGGCATTATTAGGCAATTGTTATTAGGCAAATGATCCCTCAGTCTCTACTGTGCGCTTGGAAATGACTGGATCACGAAAGTTTAATTTGTTTTGCAAGTTTAGGATTTCTCAGAGTTTCCCAATGCCTGGCAATTAATTGGCCCTGTGGCAGTGTTGACCCTAGGTTTCAGAATACTAGCTTGGTTCATCACCACAGTTAGAAGTTGCCTTAGAAGAAAAAGACTCTCAAATCCAAAGATGCTCACAGCTCAGGACTCTCCTCTCTGACTTCTTTGACCAAACACTCATATGAACTGATATCTGCCTTCATCGGACACAATACCGTACTCAACAAATGGCATGTGGTGATTGTGGAAAAAAGAGAAAATATAGAAATTAATACAAATCACTAGTGATTCTACCACCCTAAAGTAAAGCATGCTCACATTTTGGTGTATAGCCTTCCAGACTCTTTATTATATAAATACTGTATATCCATCTTTTTTGCAGAAATGTGTATTGTAAGTGGATTTTTGTCTCTCAGCAATGTTGTGAATGCCTTGTTATGCACGTAAAGGAATAGCTACGTATTTTTTAGTGGCTGTAACATGGTATTTCAATATATGGCCATATTGTAATTTGCTATTCTGTTCTCTTGTGTTGCATATGTTATGCTTCCTCTTTTTCAAGTTCACAAACCCACACAGCCCATGGTATTGGTTCTTTCTTCTGTTCTGACCTTTACTTCTTGCCAGGTGATTGTTTATCACTCTTCTCAAGACCAGACTTCTCCTGACTCCATTCGTCTAGTTCTACCTAGATGCTTTTTGTCCCAACTTCATGGATAAAATAGAGGTTAGTTGGTGTAAATTTTCTAAACATCGTTTCCTTTTACTTCAAAAAATTTTTTCATCCTCACCTATCTTAAATACCTTCTGTGTTAGGGAACATGTCCAAGAGGAAGACATGTTTCTGCCCTCTTTCTAGGGATATCTTTTCACTTTTATTTTTGATTCTGTGTAATCCATCAGTTATTTCTAATCCTCTCTTTCTGCATTCTCTGCAGAATACCCTGCATGGTAGATATATGGAAACTGTATTAAATACCATTAACTATTAATAAAGTGAGAGAGTTATGCCCTTCTCAAGCCTCCTTTAGTCCTGTTTATCTAAGGAGAAAGTCTCATTTGCTGTTAGCACTTCTAAAAACATTTCCATATATTTCTGTTTTAACAAAGGGAATGAGCGAGAATGAAAGAATTAGAAGAGCTTCAAACATTATCTAGTTGGAACTTAAACGTTATTCTGTTTTATTGTATTTATTCATTTTCTTTTAAAACTTCTTTTAAAATTATGAGACATTTCTGATGGAAAAATACAGAGAGTAATATCACAAGCACACATGTACTTACTTCCAGATTTCATAAATGCAGATATTTTGCCATATTTGTTTAATGTTGTGTCAGTCATAGTTCTACTGGAGAAGCAGGATCCCTAGGATGGAGATGTGTGTGTGTGTGCATGTGTGTGTATGTGTGTTTATGTAGGGTTATATATGTATAATCGATGCATCATTCATTATGGAGATTTGACTGTATACTGTTGTGGGAGCTGGTATAGCAGTCCCTGTAAGGCTGTTGTCTTTGTGTGTGATGTTGGAGCTTGAAGTCTGCAGGGCAGGCAGTCAAGAAGGGAAGATATGATCTGGAGCCCATCGGAAGTGACTGGAATCTGTGTCATTCTCCCTGCCTCCAACCTTGATGAAGTGGCTGCCTTTCATCATAGAATTAAACATGTACCTGGGCAAGGAGTCAGAGCAGCTGAAGGAGGATCCATGGGAAGGTGGAGCGGTTGCAGCCTCGTGACTGTGCCACGCCAATGAGGTGGACCAGCATATAAGTGGTAAGCTGTGTGAGGCATGAAGGCACGTGCCCCAACCTGGGCGTAAAATGCAAAAACAGCTGCTCCTTCACTTTCAACCCTCTCCTAAATCTAGCCTGAAAATATCTCCTGTGGCCTACCTTAAATAAAAACATACTAGCTAACACTTGGTGTTCTAACATTGTGCATATTTTTGTAGTTCCACCTGCCAAGTGATGTCTGTATTGATATAAAATTCTATTTTATGTTAATTTACTGAAATTAAAACATTTGAATTGATTTTAAAGAAGACTATTGAGTAAATAGTAGCAGACAGAAAATGGGCATGTGAAAACTTGCAAGGGGTACTCAGATGACTGAAGTTAGGGAAAAGCTGAGCTAGCCATATAATTCTTCCCAGTTATGTAAAGATATATTCTTTACTTTCCTGATTCTGATCAGGCTATTACTTTTACCAAATAATTTCTTTTCCTGAGTTCTGTTTTCATTAACTCCTTAGCAGCCTTACTACCTGCTCAAGTATCACATTAACAACCTTTTCCTGATTCTCCTAGGTGGAATTCACATCTCCATTCTTTGTGCTGTCATGAACTTCATTTTCACTATGGCTAATACAGCATTCCTCACAGTCCACCTTGCATTCATAGCTTTGGATATACAGTCATGCACCACATAATGATGTTTCTGTCAATGACAGCATATGCAACACTGGGCCCATAAGATCATAGTGGAGCTGAAAAATTCCTATTGCCTAGTATTTCCTGTGCTGTGTTTTTAATTGTTATTTTTGAGTATACTCCTCCTACTTATAAAAAAAAAGTTAACTGTAAACCAGCCTCAGGCAGATTCTTCGGAAGACAGTCCAGAAGAAGGCATGGTGTGATAGGAGATGAGGGTTCCATGTCTTCAGATGTTGTTTTCCTGAAGACCTTCCATTGGGACAAGATGTGGAGGTAGAGACAGTGGTATTGATCCTGACTCTGCATAGGTCTAGGCTAATGTGTGTGTGTCTTAGGTTTTAACAAATAAGTTCAAAATATTTTTAAAAATAGAAATAAGCTTATAGAATAAGGATATAAAGAAAGAAAATTTTTTTACAGCTATATAATGTGTTTGTGTTTTTAGCTGTGTTACTACAAGTGTCAAAAGTTAAAAAAATTTTAAGTTTAAAATGTAGAAAAGCTACAGTAAGTTTAATTATTATTGAAGAAATAATTTAAAAAATAAATTTAGCCTAATTGTACATTGTTTATAAAGTCTACAGTAGTGTCCTAGGCCTTCACATCCATTCACTCCTCATTCACTGATCACACAGGGCAACTTCCAGTCCTACAGGCTCCATTCATGGTAAGTGTCCTATACAGGTATACCATTTAAAAAATCTTTAATTGTGTATTGTCTATGTTAGATATGTTTAGAAATACAAATATTCACCACTGTGTTGTAGTTGCCAACAATATTCAGTACAGTAACATGCCTTACAGATTTGTAGCCTAGGAGGAATAGGCTATGCCATATAGCCTAGGTGTGTGGGAGGTTATAGATAGGTTTGGGTAACTGCATTCTGACGTTTGCACAATGATGGACTTGCTCAACGGCACATTTCTCAGAACGTATCCCAGTTGTTGAGTGATGTATGACACATGACTGTTTGTTGTCCTCACTTGAATCTATGTGCCTTGAAGGAAAGGACTACTTTTTATCCATTTTACCATCTGAGGTGCATAACATAATGTGTTGCAAAGTTTTAGTGCTTGTTACAAGTTTGTTTTTAAGAAATTAAACCATTGGGGAAGAAGAGATGGTCAGCTGGTGGTGTTACCATTTTACTTGAAAAAGAGAGAGAAGGCTGGGCGCGGTGGCTCACGCCTGTAATCCTAGCACTTTGGGAGGCCGAGGCAGGTGGATCACGAGGTCAGGAGTTCAAGACCAGTCTGGCCAAGATGGTGAAACCCTATCTCTACTAAAAATACAAAAATTAGCTGGGTGTGGTGATGGGCATCTGTAATCCCAACTGCTTGGGAGGCTGAGGCAGAGAATTGCTTGAACTTGGGAGGCAGAGGTTGTAGTGAGCCAAGATTCTAAAATAAAAAAAAAAAAGAAAAAAAAGAGAGAGAGAGAGAGAGAGAGAAACAGCTGCAGATTAAATAATTTGTCCAGAATTTTTTTAAAATTTATTTTTAAATCGAGGTGGAGTCTCACTATGTTGTCCAGGCTGGTCTTGAACTCCTGGACTCAAGTGATTCTCCTGCCTTGGCTTTCTAAAGTGCTGGGATTATAAGCATGAGCCCCTGCACCTGGCCTAGTCTTAATTAGTGATTGGAACAAAAATTAGGTAACAGAGTTACTAGTTGTTTTTCATCTTTTTTTTTTGGTTATACCATTATGCAAGGAGTTAGTTAAAAAATGTATTTGATGGACTATATGTATTTGTTATACGTATGAGATAGACTTTTATGTATATAGCAGTGTGTTGGATTCTTTAGAGGGAAATAGCAATATAAGTTAGAGTTTCTTTCCTTCAGGAGATGACACATCATTGAAAGTTAGAGTTAAACTATATCTACACATTATATAATGATACAAAGCAGTGTTTCGCCAGTAAATAGTATAGCCAACTAATGCTTTAGAAATTAAGAGAGGAGATGATGTGGTCTAGAGTGATTTGTTGAAGCCGTCAGAGAGATACCTGAACTTGAGCTGAACTTTGAAGCTTGGATTTGGGGAGAAATGGGAAGGTCATTTCAGGTAGAAAAACATAAAATTGGAATAAGTGTGGAAGAGGGAATAACTTATGCCCTTGCTACACAGAGTGTGGTTGTTGGTTGTTGCAGCTTGTTGGAAATGCAGACTCTTAGCCCAACCCAGACTTAGGGAGTCACATTAAATCTGGGAAGCAGTATTGTATACTATTTGTACAGTGCTGTGCCATTCACTGTTGACTATGAAAGAATCCCACTTGACACTGAAGATAGGTTAATTCGATATTAATGACTTGGATAAAGATGTACCATTAGTGTCTGGTCTTAACTGGAAGAAAATGAAACTTAGAGAGGTTTGGATTTGCTCAAGGTTTAATTAGAGCTGAGGTTCAGACTCAGATAACAGATTCTACTGCCTTCGCACCACACAATGAATAAGTCATATTAGGGCAATTGAATAGGCTGGTAGAGGAAGCTTGAATGCAGATTAGTTAGCACCTGGACCATGTGGTGGAGGATCTGGAATGCTAGAAAACTTATTATTTATCCATTAATATGTTTTGACTGGAAGAGTTTCAGGAGGAGTTTCAGGGAGATTGATCTGGTGTCATAATGTAGATAGATTAAAATGGGGAAGAAACAGTATTTAGAGGCACCAGTTACTCCGGGTGTGTTAGTGTGTCTCAAATTTTACACACAAAAATTAGCTAGTATTAGTAAGTCAGTCAACAAATATTTATTGGATACCCACTCTGTGCTGGACAATGGGCATATAATCCTGTCTTCATGATTACGGTCTTGCTTATGTAATGCTTTGGATTGAGTTGATTAGGTAACTGAGTACTAAATGCATTAAAAAAAAAAACTAAAGGTAATGGCAGCAATAAAATAATCTTTGATTTCCCTCCTCCCTCTATTTTCTCAGAAAAAAGCTCTGGCCCCAAAGTTAAGTGGTTCTCGTTCTCATCCTGCTTTTGCAATTAGTGTTATATATAAATTGAACAGTTTACTTAATCGTTCTGTGTCTCATTTTTCCTACTTAAAAAATAAACATCACACTGAACCATAACTTCACAGCACAAGGTATTGTGATGAGACAATTTATGGGAGACGTTTTTGGTTTCCTGAGAAGTATTATAAGAGCTCATAATGGTGTTAATATAAAATTACTTTAAAAACCTTCACTTCTTGAAACTTTAAAAATTTCAATCCCCTAGTGCATTTTAGTCATTTTTCTAATTATAATTACATTGAAAGGGGGAAAAAAATCCAGCCATCTGTGGCACTTGTTCTCCTTCCCTAGAGGTAGAGCTAGAGAAGATAATGATTTATTTGAGATGTTGTTATTCCCACTCTGGTAGACAATGGATGGTGGTTGCTCTTTGTGGCTTTAAGGCCCATCTGCTGATGGGTGCAGTTTTATTAGGCAAAAATATGTGGGTGAATGTGTCCATGGTAGTTGTAGATAAGAGTGGAGAGAAGAATGAGAGAATATTTTTGTTTTTGGGGGGGAAAGGAATAGGATGTCAGCTGTGTGAATTTGTCACAGCCAAAGATAGCAAACCAAAGAGAACCACCCCCATATTCTGTGTGTAGGTGATGCATCCCCATGGCTAGTTAATGCTAAGCCATCTTTGACTTTCTATGACCATATGACCCTGTAAGTGACTGTGGAATAGAGGACCTAGTTGTTGTTGTTTTTTTTTGTGGGGTGGCTTGCTCTGTCACCCAGGCTGGAGTGCATTGGCACAATCTCAGCTCACTGCAACCTCCGCCTCCCGGGTTCAAGCAGTTCTTCTGCCTCAGCCTCCCAAGTAGCTGGGACTACAGGCATGTGCCACCATGCCCAGCTACTTTTTTTTTTTTTTTTTTGTATTTTTGGTAGAGACAGGGTTTCATCATGTTGGTTAGGCTGGTCTCAAACTCCTGACCTCAAATGATCCACCCACCTTGACCTCCCACAGTCCTGGGATTACAGGTGTGAGCCACTGCACCTGGCTGAGGACCAGTATTAATCTGAATGCAGTGTTTAAGCATTGCCTCTCTGACATAATTTCTCACAGTACCCCTTTCATAGCATTTATGAAACAGTATCATTACTGCCTGCTTCTTCTGTCTCCCTTATGGTTAACAAAAGTAAGCATGACCATGGGTACTGGAGGAGATAAAAAGGCTAACACCGTTTTATTGAGGCTGGCACTGCATAGAAGAGTTGCAAGTTTCTGACTCTTCTGGTGGCATAAAGCTGTGGACCTGTGTGTTCTGTGAGGGCCTTGGGTGTGTGTGTGTGAGTGTGGGTGTGGGTGTGTGTGCATGCATAGGAGGTGGGTGAGGAAGACATTGTGAAGAGTGGGAGGAGAACAGAAGAGAAGATGAGAGAAGTGGAAAGTGCTTATTCTGCCTGCAGGTTGCTAGAAAGAAAACTGGTTAATACTGATGAATACAGATAATACTGATTAGGTAGATTTCACCGTTCCCTATATTATCAATAAGGGTATACAGCAACATCACTTTGTTTTTGAGTTGTTTTCTCCAAACTGGCTTTATTGAGAATGGTATCCTTCATAATGGATGATGCCTCAGATTAGAGGACCCTTTGGAGCATTTCTTCTCTTACCTAGAAGGTTGCTTATCCTAGAACAATCCAGATAAAAATATATGTTGGCCAGGCACGGTGGCTCACGCCTGTAATCCCAGCACTTTGGTAGGCTGAGGCGGGTGGATCACTGGAGGTCAGGAGTTCAAGAACAACCTGGCCAACATGGTGAAACCCCATCTCTATTAAAAATACAAAAATTAGCTGGGCGTGTTGGCAGGTACCTGTAATCCCAGCTACTCGGGAGGCTGAGGCATGAGAATCACTTGAATCTGGGAGGCAGAGATTGCAGTGAGCCAAGATCGCACCATTGCACTCTAGCCTGGGTGACAAGAGCGAAACTCAGTCTCAAAAAAAAAAAAAAAAAGATATGTTAACATATATTCAAAAGAAACTTTGAATAGTGCCTGGCACATAATTAGCATTATAAAGGCATGTGCTATCCT
Organism: Piliocolobus tephrosceles; assembly: GCF_002776525.5. Classification (NCBI taxonomy): domain Eukaryota; kingdom Metazoa; phylum Chordata; class Mammalia; order Primates; family Cercopithecidae; genus Piliocolobus; species Piliocolobus tephrosceles. The sequence goes on along the minus strand of NC_045434.1, from coordinate 105,159,304 downwards.
GGTCATTTATTCATTCACCTGTTGAGTGTGTAGGCCCTGGGTTATTTGCTTTGGAAGCCCAAAGGTGAATCAGACATAGATCCTGCCTTTAAGGAGAGTATATTTCAATAGGACAAAATAAGATAAGGAAATACATTAATATAATACAGTGAAGGAAATGGTTCATGCTCTCAAAAGTCTAGATGGAGCTTTAGGAGTGAGCAGCAAGAAACAGGAGAGGACTTCTGGAGGGGTTGGAGATACAAGCAAGACAGTAAGGAAGGCTTCATGGAGGAGGTGATATCTGTGTTGCATCTTGGAGGATGGGGAAAGTTCAAATATTTGCAGCAGGAGAAAGTGCCTTCCAGGTGAAGCGAATGGTGTGAACAAAGGTAGGAAAGAGTACATTTAGAAAACATAACTAGTTTGCTTTCCTAATTGAAGGCTGTGCATTCACTAGAACGTGTGTTTCGAGTCCTCTCCTCCCGAGTTCCCTTGCCCCATGTTTTTCATTGCTTTACACCCATCAATTAAATTTCAGCAGATTATAATAATCAGGGGCAGTTCCTAAATGGGTGTAAGTGGCTTTGTAATTATAGCTTTTGCTAAATGTGTAATCTGTCTGTTCTTATAATTATTAAGGTTTTTATTTTTATAAGCTGATTACCTCCTATTCGAAAACTTCTGTAATAGTATGCAAATAGGAGCTGGGAAACATGTAAGTCTAGGAACTTAACTTACTCTTGCAGTGTATAATAAATCACCCAGCATCCTGACCCATGACAGCTTTGTACCTCTCCAGAGAGTCCCATCATCGATGGACTCAAAGTAGATTGAGAATGCCTTAGATCCTCTCAGCCTTACCCAGAATGGAAACATCACATCTGTTTTTTTGTTTTTTGTTTTTTGTCTCACTCTGTCACCCAGACTGGAGTGCAGTGGTGTGATCTCAACTCACTGCAACTTCCACCTCCTGGGTTCAAGCGATTCTCCTGCCTCAGCCTCCTGAGAGGCTGGAATTACAGGTGCCCGCCACCACACCTGGAAAATTTATGTATTTTTAGTGGAGATGGGATTTCACCATGTTGGCCAGGCTGGTCTCTAGCTCCTGACCTCAAGTGATCCACCTACCTCGGCCTCCCAAAATGCTGGGACTGCAGCAGTGATGATTAAAGGTATTTTAAGACATCAAGTTCTAAGTTAATAGGGATAGTTTCTTTAGATTGTCTTACTCTGGAGCAGACTAATTATGTGTTTTCTTAATAAATGTTAAACTTGAAATAATCGTCCAGCAATAGGAGTTAATACTGAAAATCCATAGCACAAAAAGTTTGCAATAGGGCTTGACATAAACCCAATTGCAAGTAGCTGTAAAGCCCAGAACAATTAGTGACAATGGCATATGTGTTTAATAAATATTTCTTGAATGAATGTGTGAAGCATATTTCTTGAATGAATGCGTGAAATGTATTTTCTTTGCAGGGGGACAACTATGGTTAGATCAAACCAAGACTAAATACAACTCAACATTACAAAATGAATATCTGTAGCTGGGACTTTGAATTTCTTAAAATCTTATTATGAGCTGTATATCATATTTTAAAATAGTGCCTACTCTAGTACATACTATGCTTACCTGCTTTAGTAAAACAATATAATATATATTGTTTTCTGAGACAATTATACTACAGAAAGTCTCTTGTTTAGATCATGAATCCAAGGCCAAGATACTCCTAGCCCCCTAGTGAATGCTTATCTGATCTGAAGATATAGTGTTGAAGAGATAATAGCTGGAATGTTACTCTTTTAAATCAGAGCAAATAATGTTTTCCCTGCCCTTCTGCTTTTGAACCATATAAGCATATAAGCAGTGTCTTTAGCATCAGAAATATCTCAAAGAAAGAAAACCCTCTGAAAAAGTATAAAGCGTTTTACAAGTGGGATTGCCAATGATTCTGTTTGTGGTAGATCACAAAGGTTCTTTTTCATGTTTTTCTCCTTTGTTTCCGATGTGGCTTATATCTGTAGCTCATAAAAATACAAAAGCAAGAAACTGATCTTTCAAGGTTTGCAAGCCTGCTAAGTGTCTTCAACATTGATGGCAAATGTCTGCAGTGTTTGGTTCTGTGTGTTTGCTCTTTCAGCTCTATGTGGCCACGGAGGCCATCCTCATTGCACTGGTTGGGGCCACGCCATCATACCACTGGGACCTGGCAGAGCTCCTGCCAAATCAGAGCCACGGTAACCAGTCAGCTGGTGAAGACCAGGCCTTTGGGGACTGGCTCCTGACAGCCAACGGCAGTGAGATCCATAAGCATGTGCATTTCAGCAGCAGCTTCACCTCCATTGCCTCAGAGGTAACAACAGCCTGTTCCGATCACTAACTAAATGTCTCTTTTTGTCCAGATGGAGCTACTCTTTTTGTCTTGCTGATTTAAATATCAGCCATATTTTCAAATAACTTTCCAGTAAATTTAAAAGTTAAAGGTTTTAATGTATCAAAGGAGAATATTCTATGAGAACACATTCCTTTCCTCTTACTACACATGGGAGAAATGTGAATCTTTCCAAACTAGTTAGATGAAAAGATACAAGCTTCAAAAGAACCATATATTGATTATGATGTCCTTGTAAAAAGTGAATTAAATCTTTAATCTCTCTTTATTGAATGTGCAAAAATTAATACAGAGAAATGTAACCATTCATATATAGCATCCATAGTTCATTTTTTTTTTTTTTTTTTTTTTGAGACAGAGTCTTGTTTTGTGGCCCAGGCTGGAGTGCAGTGGCACAATCTCGGTTTACTGCAACCTTTGCCTTCCGGGTTCAAGCAATTCTTCTGCCTCAGCTCCCAAGTAGCTGGGATTACAGGCGCCCACCACCATGCCTGGCTAATTATTTTTTTTGAGTTTTAGTAGAGACGGGGTTTCACTGTGTTGACCAGGCTGCTCTTGAACTCTTGACCTCAGGTGATCCACCCACCTTGGCCTCCCACAGTGCTGGGATTACAGGCATGAACCACCGTGCCTAGCCCATAGCTCATTTTTAAGTCTAGTCCTATGTGTAGACTATATGGGGCACCTTGACTGTACAATGTAAAACACAGATAGTACCACCTAGTGTGGTCAGGAAGCCTTAGTTTCAAGGGGGCTTTGCTGGCCAGAGAGAAGTTTCTGGTCCTTCTGAGCCAGCCAGAGTTAAAGAATCTGAGGGTAGATAGTCTGGTGAAGAGAAACCCTGGGTGGGGGCAGATCTCATGGTCAGCTGGAAGGCACTGGTGTTGGTTGTTAAAATGTAGAAATACTCCCCTCTCCTTTGCCTGCTCCCCTTAAGCTACCCATGTGTCTGTTGGCATCCTGGCCCCATCTTTGGACTCTATGATCCAGTTAATGGGGTAAATGCCTGGTACAACAGGGTGCCTCTGGGACTCTTGCCAGCTCTCAGTTCTGGTTGCTATGCTAGTTAGCTCTCCCAAAATCCCTTGACCACTCCTTCCTGGAAGCCACTCTCCTGTGTGTGTGAGTGTGTGAGAGTATGTGTGTGTGTGTCCATCTGTCTATATGTCTGCACCATGGCCTAGCCAGCCTTACCTGTTGTTGACTATTTTGATAATCCTGCTTTGGATGAGGCATACTAAAAAAAGGGGAGACATGCCAAGGATGATGCTTTCCTGGCCTTTTTTTAGGAGTCCCCAGTGGAGTGCCCCACTCCTAAAAATTACTAGACTAACTTTTTGAGTGACCACCAAAGCAGCATTTCTGACTGCAATTCCTGACGTTACCCTTCACTTAGAAACCTCCAGTGATGCTCCCACAGCACACAGAACACATTCGAGACCCTATGAGTTACATTCAGGACCCCTCACACTTTGTAGCTTGGTCTAGGTGTACTTTTCCAGCCCCACTCTGCACTTTCCCCTGCTCTCACCCCTGTGGAAATATTTACTATTTCCCACACGTGCCCCGAGCTCTCAGCATAACCTGTTACTGTCAGAAAAGCCCTCACCACTTGCCCTGACTTCCACCTGGTGAAATCCTTACCTACCCTCTAAGGCTCACTTTCAGTGTCACCTTCTCTGTGAGTCTTCCCAGCCAACTCCCCAGGAGTAAATACGCTTTTGTTTCTGTTCCAGTACCAATTTATTTTCACTTATGTTACAGACTGTTGTTTGTGGTTCAGCTCTGAGAGTTCTTTGAGGTCAGAAACCATGTTTTGGTCATCTTTGTATCTCCATGGCCTATAGCAATCACCAGCACCACCACCACCACCACCACTACCACCATTGCCACCATTGCCACCACTCCTAACCTATTAAAATAACAAGCAGCTTTGTTTAATGATTATAATATGCCAGAGATTGTGATATATGTAAAATTTAATTATCAAAGTAATTCTATGAAATAGGAATCATTTCCCCCATTTTACAGATTAAAAAAATGGAGATCCCTTGAGGTCAGTGTTAGCTAATAATGGCAGAGCTGAGATTTGAAGCTAAATTTGTCTTCACTCAGAAGCCTATGCTCTTAATTATTGTGCTTTTTAGGAGTGTATCCAATCCAAATTGGCATGTACATTTCTTAGGTTCTTTTTGTTGAGTAATTATAGCCAAGTAATCTTTAAAACATTTTTTATTTGGAAATAATTTCAAATGAAAGAAATTGTGAGAATAGTGCAAAGAATCCCCTTATCTCTTTTAGTTTCATCTATTGTTACTAGTTTGCCTCATTAGCATTATTATTGTCTGTTTTTTCCTAAGCCATTTGAAAGTTGCATATATTAGTGTTCTTTTATGCCCAGATACTTCAGCGTGTATTTCCTAAAAATAAGGTGTTCTCTTCATAACCACACTACAGTTATCAATGTCAAGAAATTTGACATTGATACTATAGTTTTATTTAAACTATACCTAGTTGTATGCCATCCATACCTAATTTGTCAGTTAACCCAATGACATTCTTGATAGCATTGTATTTTCCTCTCATGTGTTGAATCCAATTCAGAATCACATATGACATTTAGTTTTACAGTTCTTTAGTATCTTTTGACCTTCAGCCTTTTTTTTTCTTTTATAACACTCATATTATTAAAGCATCTATACCTCTTTTCTTTTTCAAAATAAGAATATTCTTCATTTTGGATCTGTCTGATGATTCCTCATTTGGGTTGGTTTTGCATCCCAAGTCAGAATAGTACATAAATAATGTATCCCTCTCAGGGTATCACATCAAAAGACAATATATCCTTCTGCCCTTAGTGGTGATGTTAATTTTGATTAGCCATTCCAGGTATTGTCTGATATTCTCCCCGTCCCTGCCAGTTACTATCTTTTCTTCATTTCCAGGAATAGAGAACTATGGGGAATCACTTTCAGGTTATATAAATTTGCTGTTTCTTATTGCTGCAACCTTTGTCTCCTATGTTCAAGCAATTCTCCTGCCTCACCCTCCCAAGTAGCTGGGATTACAGGCACCTGCCACCGTGCCCTGCTAATTTTTGTCTTTTGATAGAGACAAGGTTTCCCATGTTGGCCAGGCTGGTCTCGAACTCCTGACCTCAGGTGATCTCCTCTCCGTAGCCTCCCAAAGTGCTGGGATTATAGGTGTGAGCTACTGTACCTGGCCCAAAATGGTTATTTCTTAACTCCAGCACTTTCATCACATTTACTAGCTTGCGTACTTTCTACTGTAAGCAAGAGCCCTTTCTTCTCCCTTGTCTGTCTGTCTCTGTGCCTATTTGCCTATATATTTATCAACCATATGTATATACTCTTGGATTCCTATTCTTTTCAATGATTTGTAATTTATTACAGCTCTCAATTATTTTGGAACTAAAATTTTTCCTAATTTACCAGTGGGAACCTCTTCAAGCTGCTTCTTGTGTCCTTTTATTTTTAATTAAAATTTTCATTTTGAAATAATTGTTGGTTTACATGCAGTTGCAAGAAATAATACAGAGAAATGTTGTGTACCCTTTACCTAGTTTCCCCCAATGGGGAAAACCATAGTATAATATCATAACTGAAATATTGACACTGACACTGCTAAGACACAAAACATTTCCATCACCACAAGGATCCTTCATGGCCTTTTAGAGTCACACCCACTTTCCTCCCATCCCTTACCCTTTTCTTAATCACTAGTAACCACTAATCTGCCCTCTTATACTATGAGTTTTTCGTTTTAAGGATGTTGTAAAAATGGAATCATGTTGTAGAAGCCTTTTGAAATTGGCTTTTTTTATTCAGCATAATTATCTGCAGATTCATCTAGGCTTAGTTTTATTACTGTGGTTATATAAGGAGATTTGGAAAGGGATAGATTGCCGCTTTATCTTGTTCAAAAAGTATTGTCGTTATTTCAGTTCCTTTGCCTTTCCATATAAATTTTAGAATAATTTTGTCTATATCGACCAACAAATATTTTTGACATTTTGATAGAAGTTGTGTTAAACCTGCATATAAATTTGGGGAGAATCAATGTTTTTACTATGCTGAGTCTTCTAATACATCAACACTATGTGTTATTTTGAGTGTCTTTGATTTCTTTCATCAATGTTTCATATCTTTAGTATGCAAACCCTGAGCATGTTTTATTAGATTCACATCTACATATTTCTTTTTCTTTTTTTTGAGGGATTGTAAATGGTATTGTATTTTAAATTTCTGTTTCTACATGTTTATTGCTACTATAGATAAATATTATACAATTAATTTTTGTATGTTAATCTTGTATCCTTTGATCTTAATCTTGTGTTATTTCTTTTTGGGAAATTTTTAAATTATGAATTTAATTTCTTTAATAGTTATAGGGTGATTCAAATGATATATTTTGTATTGTATGAGTTGTGTACTTTGTGCTTTTCAAGGAGTTAGTCCATTTCATCTAAGTTGTTGCTTATTAATTCTAGGTACTTTTTGAAGATTCTTTGGGATTTTCTTGACAGTCATATAAAAAGTAAGGACAGTTTTATTTTTTTTCCATTTCCACTCTGTATGCCTTTTGTTTCTTTATTGCTCTGGCTAGAATGTCTAGCATTGTGTTGAATAAAATGGTAGGAGTGGACATCCTTGCCTTGATTCTGGTCTTAGGAGGGATGCACTCAATCTTTCACCATTAAGTACAGTGTTAGCTATAGGGTTTTATAGATGCTTTTTATCAAATCAAGGAAGCTTCCCATAATTGCAATATTTTTTATGCCAATACCATGCTGTTTTGGTTACTATAGCTCTGTAGCATAATTTGAATTCAAATAATGTGATTGCTCCAGGTTTTTTTTGTTGTTGTTGTTGCTGCTCAGGACGGCTTTTGGCTATTCTGGGTCTTTGGTGATTCCATATAAATTTTAGAATGAATTTTTTCTGTTTCTGTGGAGATGTCATTGGTATTTTGATAGAAATAGCATTGAATCTGTAGATTGTTTTGGGTAGTATGGACATTTTAACAATATTGATTCTTCCAGCCCATTAACATGAAATATCTTTCCATTTTTTTGTGTCCTCTTCAATTTCTTGCATCAATATTTTGTCGTTTTCACTGTAGAGATCTTTCACTTCTTTGGAGAGGTTTATTTTTAAGTATTTTATTTTATTTGTAGCTTTTGTAAATGGGATTACTTTCTTGAATTCTTTTTCAGATTGTTCACTGTTAGCATATAGAAATGCCCCTGATTTTATATGTTCATTTTGTATCCTGCAAGTTTACTGAATTTGTTTCTATTCTAATAATTCTTTGGTGGAGTCTTTTAGTTTTTTTTCAGATCATATCATCTGCAAACAAGGGTAATTTGAGTTCTTCCTTTCCAATTTGGATGCCCTTTATTTCTTTCTCTTGTCTGATTGCTCTAGCTAGGACTAACAGTACTAAGTTGAATAATAGGGGTGAAAATGCACGTCCTTGTCTTGTTCTAGATCTTAGAGGGAAGACTTTCAGTTTTTCTCTGTCCAGTATGATACTAGCTGTGGGTCTGTCATATATGGCTTTTATTATTTTGAGGCATGTTCCTTCTATACCCAGTTTTTTGCAGATTTTTATGAAGGATGTTGAATTTTATCAAATGCTTTTTCCGCATCAGTTGAAATGATTGTATGGTTTTCTTCATTCTGTTGATATGATGTATCACATTGATTTGCATATGTTGAACCATCCTTGCATTCCTGGGATGAATCCCACTTGGTCATGACGGATGTTTTAATGTGTTGTTGAATTTGGTTTTCTAGTATTTTGTTGAGAATTTTTGCATCAAAATTCATCAGAGATATTGGCCTGTAGGTTTTCTTTTTTTTGATGTGTCTTTGTCTGGTTTTGGTATCAGGGTAATACTAGCCTTGAAAAATCATTTTGGAAGTAGAATCAGCTCTCCTCCTCTATTTTTTGGAGTAGTTTGAGTAGGATTGGTATTAGTTGTTCTTTAAATATTTGGGAGAATTCAACAGTAAAGCCAATGGGTCTCTGGCGTATCTTTTCTGGGAGACTTTTTATTATGACTTTGATCTTGTTACTTATTATTGATCTATTTAGGTTTTGGAGTTCTTCCTGGCTCAATCTTGAAAGGTTGTATGTGTCTAGGAATTTATCCATTTCTTCTAGATTTTCCAACTTATTGGCATATAGTTGGTCATAGTAGCCTGTAATGATCCTTTGAATTTCTGTCATATCAGTTGTAATGTCCCCTTTTTCATCTCTGATTTTATTTATTTGGATCTTCTCTCTTTTTTCTTAGTTTAGCTAAAGGTTTATTGATTTTATCTTTTCAAAGAAACAACTTTTCGTTTTGTTGATCTTCTGTACTTTTTAAAAAATTTCAAGTTCATTTATTTCTTCTCTGATCTTTATTATTTCTTCTACTAATTTTGGGTTTGGTTTGCTCTTGCTTTCTAATTCTTTAATCTGCATCATTAGGTTATTTATTTGAAGTTTTTCTACTGTTTTGATATAGATGCTTATTGCAATAAACTTTCCTCTTAGTACTGCTATATTCCATGAGTTTTGATATATTGTATGTCCATTTTCATTTGTTTCAAGGAATTTTTAAATTTTCTTCTTAATTTCTTCTTTGACCCACTGGTCAATTCAGAAGCATATTGTTTCATTTCCTTATGTTTGTATCATTTTCAAATTCCCACCTGTTATTTATTTCTAGTTTTGTTCCATTGTGGTTGGAGAAGATATTTGAAAAGATTTTAATATTTTTGAAAATTTTTTTTCCTTTTTGTTTTTGAGACGGAGTCTCACTCCATCGCCCAGGCTGGAGTGCAGTGGTGCGATCTCGGCTCACTGCAACCCCTGCCTCCCAGGTCCAAGTGATTCTCCTGTCTCAGCCTCCTGAGTAGCTGGGACTACAGGTGCATGCCACCATGCCTGGCTAATTTTTTCTATTTTTTAGTAGAGACGGGGTTTCACTGTGTTAGCCAGGATGGTCTTGATCTCCTGACCTCGTGATCTACCCGCCTCGGCCTCCCAAAGTGTTGGGATTACAGGCGTGAGCCACCGTACCTGGCTATTTTTGAAATTTTTAAGACTTGTTTTGTGGCCAACATATGGCCTATCTTTGAACATGATCCATTTGCTGAGGAGAAGAATGGAAGAATGTGTATTCTGCAGCTATTGGATGAAATATTTTGTGAATATTTATTTGGTCTATAATGCAGGTCCATTTGATCTATAGTGCAGATTAAGTCTAATGTTTGTTGATTTTTCTCTCTGGATGACCTGTCCAGTGCTGAAAGTGATGTGCTGAAGCCTCCAGCAACTATTGTATTGGGGTTTATCTCTCTTTTTAGCCCTAATAATATTTGCTTCATATATTTGGGTGGTCCAGTGTTGGATGCATTATATTTTTAGTTCTTTTTTTTTTTTTTTCTCCTGGAGACAGAGTCGTGCTCTGTCACCCAGGCTGGAGTACAGTGGCATGATCTCGTCTTACTGCATCCTCCACCTCCTTGTTTCAATTCATTCTCACGCCTCAGCCTTCCGAGTAGCTGGGACTACAGGTGTGTGCTACCATGCCCAGCTCATTTTTTGTATTTTAGTAGAAATGGTGTTTCAATGGTGGTTTCTCAGGCTAGTCTTGAACTCTAGAGCTCAGGCAGTCTGCCCGCCTCCACTCCCCAAAGTGCTAAGATTACAGGCATGTACCATCGCATCTGGCCTATATTATTAATTCATATATCCACTTGCTGAATTGACCCCTTTGTTATTATATAATTATCTTCGTTTCTTTTTATAATTTTTATCTTGAAACCTATTTTGTCTGACATACATATAGCTACTCCTGCCCTTTTTTGGTTTTCATTGGCACGGAGTATCTTTTTCCATCCCTTTATTTTCAGTCTATGTGTATCTTTATAGGTGAAGTGTTTTTCTTATAGGCAACAGATCATTGGGTCTTGGTTTTTTAATCCATTCAGCCATTCTGTATCTTTTGATTGGAGTTTAGTCCATTTACATTCAATGTTATTGTTGATAATTAAGGACTTACTACTGCCCTTTTGTTATTTGTTTTCTGGTTGTATTGTGGTTTTCTCTTCCTTCCCTTTTTCTTTTTTGTGAAAGTGATTTTTCTCTGGTGGTATATTTTAATTTCTTGCTGAAATTTTTCGTGTATCTGTTGTAGGCTTTTTTATTTTAGGTTACCATGAAGCTTACAAATGTCATCTTATAACCCATTATTCTAAATGGATGACAACTTAACTCTGCAAAAACAAGCAAACAAAGAGAAAACTAATAAAAAGTCAACACTTCAGCTTCATCCCCTAGCTTTTTAACTTTTTGTTGATTCTATTTATAACTTCTTATACTGTCTATCTCTTACAAAGTTGTTGTAGTTATTGTTTTTGATTGGTTCATCTCTTAGTCTCCCTACTCAAGGTATGCAAGTTTATATACCACAATTACAATGTTATAATATTCTGTATCTGTCTGTGTATTACCAGTGAGTTTTGTACCTTCATGTAATTTCTTATTGCTCATTAATGTCCTTCTTTTTCAGATTGAAGAACTCCCTTTAGCATTTCTTGTAGGACAGGTCTGGTGTTGACAAAATCCCTCAGCTTTTTTCTGGGAATGTCATTATTTCTCTTTTATGTTTCAAGGATACTTTTACTGGATATACTAGTCTAGGATAAAAGTCTTTTTCCCTCAGCAGTTTAAATATATCATATCTTTCTCTCCTGGTCTGTTAGGTTTCTACTGAGAAATTTGCTGCCAGACATATTGGAGCTCCTTTGTATGTAATTTTTTTTCTTTTCTCTTGCTGCTTTTAGAATCATTTCTTTATCCTTGACCTTTGAGAGTTTGATTATTAAACGTCTTGAAGTAGTCTTATTTGAGTTAAATGTACTTGGTGTTCTGTAACCTTCTTGTACTTGACTATAGATATCTTTCTCTCTAGATTCGGAAAGTTCTGTTTTTATCTCTTTGAATAAACTTTCTATCCTGAGGTCTTTCTCTTCTTCTTCTTTAAAGGCAATAACTCTTTATATTTGCCCTTTTGAAGCTATTTTCTAGATCCTGTAGGCATGCTTTATTATTTTTTAATTCTTTTTTATTTTGACTCCTGTGACTGTGTATTTTCAATGGCCTGTCTTTAAGCTCATTAATTCTTTCTTTCTTTTTTCTTTTTTTTTTTTTTTGAGACGGAGTCTCGCTCTGTCGCCCAGGCTGGAGTGCAGTGGCACAATCTCAGCTCACTGCAAGCTCTGCCACCTCCCGGGTTCACGCCATTCTCCTGCCTCAGCCTCCCTAGAAGCTGGGACTACAGGCGCCCGCCACCACGCCCGGCTAATTTTTTTGTATTTTTAGTAGAGACGGGGTTTCACCGTGTTCACCAGGATGGTCTTGATCTCCTGACCTTGTGATCCGCCCGCCTCGGCCTCCCAAAGTGCTGGGATTACAGGCGTGAGCCACCGCGCCCGGCATTAATTCTTTCTTCTGCTTGATCAGTTCTGCTCTTGAGAGATTCTGGTGCATTCTTCATTTTGTCAGTAAAAATTTTCAGTTCCAGAATGTTTGCTTGATTCCTTTTATTTCAATCTCTTTGTTAGATTAATCTGATAGGATTCTGAATTCTTTTTCTGAGTTATCTTGGATTTCATTGAGCTTTCTCAAAACAGCTATTTTTGAATTCTTTCTGAAAGGTCACGTATCTCTGTCACTCCAGAATTGGTCACTGGTGCCTTATTTAGTTTGTATGATGAGGTCATGTCGTCCTGGATGGTCTTGATGCCTGTGGATGTTTGTTGATGCCTGAACATTGAAGAGTTAGGTACTTATTCTAATCTTCACAGTCTGGGCTTGTTTGTACTCGTCTTTCTTGAGAAGGCTTTGAAAATATTCAAAAGTAATTGAGTGCTGTGATCTAAGTTTTTGGTCACTGCAGCCATAAGTGCATTAGACAGCACCTCAAGCCTAGTAGCACTGTTACTCTTACAAACTCGTAGAAATACCACCTTGGTGGTCTTGGTTAAGATCTGGGAGAATTTCCTGCATTACCAGGCAGAGCTTCTTGTTCTCTTCCCTTACTGTTTTCCAAACAGACAGCCTCTCTCCATGCTGAGCTCCCTGGAGTTAGGGGAGGGGTGACATAAGCACTCTTTTGGCCACTACCACTGGGACTGTACTGGGTCACACATGAAGTCAGCATAGTACTGGGTCCTGTCCAAGGCCTGTGACAACTATTTCCTGGCTACTGCTGATGTTTATTCAAGGCCCAAGGGCTCTTTAGTCGGTGGGTGATTATTCCTGGTAGGACTTGATCTTTTCCCTTAAGTGCAGCAGGTTCCCTTCTGGACCAGGTTGGGTCTGGAAATGCCATCCAGGCGATAGGGACTGAGATCAGGGCCTTTAAAAATCTGCTTCACGCTTTGTTTTACTGGGGCTGAGCTGGTGCCCAAGTTGCAAGACAAAGTCCCCTTTACTTTTTCCTCTCCTTTCCTCAAGCAGAAGGAGCCTTTGCCCATGGCCAACACTGCCCCAGGCCTGTGGCAACTATTGCCTGGCTACCACTGATGTTTATTCAAGGCCCAGCGGCTCTTTACTTAGCAAGTGGTGAGCTGACAGGCCTGGGTCTTTTCTTTCAGGGGAGTGGGTTCCCTTCTGTCCCAGGATGGGTCTAGAAATGCCATGTAGGGGCCAAGGCCTGTAGTCAGGGACTTTGAGAGTTGGCTCGGTTCTTTATTTTACTGTGGCTGAGCTTTTGAACATTTTATATCTTATAATGCCAAGTTATAAGATAAAGTCCTTTGCCTCTCCTTTCTTCTAGCAAAAGAGTCTCTCCCCATGGCAACCACAGCTGGGAATGTGCTGGATCACACCTGAAGCCAACATAAAACTGGGTTTTGTCCAAGGCTCGTGGTGACTGCTGCCTGCCTACCACTGATATTTATTCTATTCAAGGCCTAAGGGCTGTTTAATCAGCAGGTAGTAAATTCTGCCAGGATTGGGTCCTTCCTTTCAGGGCAGCAGGTTCCCTTCTGGCCCAGGGTTGGTCTAGAAATGTCATCCACGAGTTATGGCCTGGAATGGGGACATCAGGACTCTGCTTGATGCTTTATTTTACTGTGGCTGAGCTGGTATGCAAATTGCAAGACAAAGCCCTCTTTACTCACTCTTCCCTCTCTTCCTGGAGCTGTGAGCTGTGCTGCCTGGGATTGAAGAAGGGACAGTACAGGCACTCCCTTGGCTACCCAACCTGGTGTCTCACTGGATCATGTGCATCCCAAGTCCGCTGACTCTGAGCCCATCCTAGCACCAGGACTTGCCCAGGAAGTGCAGTCTAGGCCACAAGGACTAGTTTATTGAAGACCCCAGAGCTCTTTAGCTTGCAGTGGTGGGGCTAGCCAGAACTCAGGTTCTGGCCGCTGGGATGGGCAACTCCTCTCTGGCTAGGGCTCATCTAAATGCTTCTTCTGTGGGCACCAGCTGAATTCTGCCCTGTGTTGCTTTGTGGTGTGAAGGGCCTCACTGAATTCTAATGCAAAGTTCCATTATCACTGTGCTGTCTGCTTTCCAAGCACACAGATTCTCTCTTCCTGTGCCATGTGGTATTTCTGTGGGATGGGGGAAGGGTAGTGTCAACAATTCAAGATTGTCTTTCCTACCTTCTTCGGTGCCTCTTTCCTTGATGCAATGTTAAAACCAGGTACTGTGATCAGTCCTAACTTTTGTTTCGTAAGAAGGTCCTTTTGAAACTCGCCCAATTATCCCAAAGAGCTGATGTTTATGATTTCTTTTGAATAAACATAGAAATTGATCCTTCTATTCTTAAAACTTGAGAAAGTTATGTTTGTCTTATCGGAGTTCCTTCATCGGGTAACTGAACTTTAGGCCTCCCAGATGTTATCAAGGAACTGAGACTCAGCAGGTCACTGCATCTGGACAGTGAAAGGCCAGACCCCTCATTTATCAGGACTGCTTCCTTACCTCTCCCTAATTTCTGTTTTTCTGCATGTAGCTACATTACTTCCTTGTTACGTAAGTCCCCAGTTTCAGTTGGTCAGGGAGACAGATTCGAGACTGATCTACCATCTCTTTGGCTGCAGCACCCAAAAAAAGCCTTCTTCCCTGGCAATACTTGTTGTCTCAGTGATTGGCTTTCTGTATGGCAAGCAGCAGGACCTAGAGAAAGACCCTGGTGTTTTGGTAACACTTTCTTGTGTGGATAATTGTTCAATTTGGTGTTCCTGTGTGGAGGATGATTGCTGGAGGGTTCTAGTTGGCCATCTTGCTCTTCTTCCTCCCCATTCCAATATTTTTGAGAATTTTTATTATGAATGTGTATTGAATTTTGTCAAATACTTTTTCTATATCAATTGCAATGACTGTGTAATTTTTCTTCTTTTTCTTGTAATATGATGGATTGCAGAGATTGTTTTTCAAATATTGAACCAGCCTTGCATCTCTAGGTAGTATATGCTTCTTTTTATATATTGCTGATTTCTATTTGCTAATGTTTTGATAAGGATTATTGCTTCTGTATTTGTGAGGAGTATTGCTCTGTAGTTTTCTTTTTTGGCACTATCTTTGGTTTTGGTATCAAAGTAATACTAGCTTTATAAAATGAATTGAAAAGTATTCCCTTCTTTTATATTTTATGGAAGAGATTGTGTAGCGTTAGTATTAATTCCTTAAGCCTTTGGTAGAATTCTCCAGTGAAATTATCTGGGTCTGTAGATTTCCTTTTGGGGAGTTTTAAAATTATGAATTCAATTTTCTTAATAGTTATAGGGCTATTTTGTCAAATGGTCTATTTTGTATTGGATAAGTTGTGGTAGTTTGTACTTTTCCAGGAATTGGTCCATTTTATCTAAGTTGTCAAATCTATGTGTGTAGAATTGTTCATAGTATTTCCTTATCATTGTTTTGATATTTTCAGGGTCTGAAATGATATATCTTCTTTTATTACCTGATATTGGACATTTGTGTCTTTTTTTCTTGTTTAATTACTTCTCAGTCATTATAGAGATTTGTCAATATTATTGATCTTTTAAAAGAACCAGTATTTTGTTTCATTGATTTTTCTCTATTGTTTTTCAGTTTTAAATTTTATTGGTTTCTGTTCTTATCTTTAGTGGGAAGAATAAGGAAAAACATGCCTCCTTAGTCTTCTTGGAAGTGGGAGTCCTCTTGTATGCTTTTGATATGCCTATCATTTTTGATATGCCTATCAGAAATTTTTGGCATAACAAGATATTCCAAGTTCATCTTGTACCTCGCACCCCCGAAACATGAAATTAGTCATTTCTGCGAAAAGCCCTAGTTTTACTTAGGATCTCCATAGGATTTTGAAATGGGTGAGAACTATAGGTCTGCTCTCCGATAAATCTATTACTACATTATAATGAAAGCAAATCCCAGACTAAATTCTGCCACATATACAATATATACATTTATTAACTAAATTCTTATAAACAAAGTATCACATAAAAAACTGTCTTGCAGGCTTGAGAAGTCCTAGCTTTTTAGTCTCCTAGATATTTTGAACACTGCTTCCATGATAGGTCACTATAGGTAACCTATAGTTACCTATAGTGTAATTTTCCATAGGCATGGTACTGATACCACCATTCCTACTTCCAACCTCCACTCCTCAGCCAGCATTGAGTAAGAAGCTTCCAGAGTTCATATTGGCTCAGGACCAAGGAGGGGTTTTAACTGAGAGCATAACCCTGTAGGCAGAGTACCTACACATTGGATTATCTCACAAATTCCTGCAAGGGTGGGGAGTACCCTTAATATATTGACATAATCCAGGTATCTTGAATGCCTTTAATTTCACCAGTGTTAGCCCACTTTTGGTATTTGTTATTTCTAGTCAATAGGCCACTATTTTAATCAAGAATAAGCAAAGCACCCATTTTTGACAACCCCTTTTTGTAGCTTCTTCTGGAGAATGGGCTTTCTGAAGAGGACAGCTGACCACCACTGGACAATGCAATCTTGATGAGAATGCTTGTAGTACCAGGGTGAGAGCTTGACCTAAGCAACATTTATGCAGAATATCCCACTGTATGTATGCTAATCTATAATTAGGAACTCTTTTAGATATTTCCAGAGGGGATACCATTATTAACAAGTGTTCACTGAGCAACTACTACCTGCCTTATGTTAGAGAAGGCTTGCTATAAGGAGAGAGAGCTCTTAGACACTGCACTCCAGGACAACAGGGATAGGGTAAGCTGGGTCCCCACTGTATCTCCTGTGCTGACTTCTAGAACCTCACAATAAACAGTGCCTGACTGAAGGCGGAAGACAGAAGGAAGGTTAAATTAGTCAAAGGGAACCCGGGGAGCTACTACTCCCAAGATAAAGAGTGTTAGAAACAGGAGAAATTGAATGAAACGGCTTCCTTGGTAAGTGCTGAAGATCTTTAAAGCAGCTCTCAGAGGAAAAGAATTAAGGGCTGAGACAGCCTTCACCTTATCACCTGTGATAGTAGCTACATCTTTTTCTTCCTGTTACCTGTATCTTAGCCCACTGGGGTGCATCTATGAATCGCTGTCTCTCTTGCTATCTGTCTTTGTCAGTCTGTATCTCCGTGTCTCCTCCCTCCCTCCTTTCCTTCTCTTCTCCCCACGTTCTGTCCTTATTGCTCTCTCTTGTCTCTGTCATTTTGTCCATATGTCTGCTTCTGCCTGTTCCCATGTCTCTTCCTCTCAGTCTGTCTGTATTTACCTCTCTGTTTCTGTTTCTCTTTCTGTGTCCATTGCATTCACTCTCTGTCTTGCCTTTCCCTGTGTCTGTCTTTATCATTTCTGCCCCGTTTGCCTTTCTGCTTCTGTTTCTCACCCTCCGTTCCTCACCCTGTCTCCCTCCCTCTTCCTGTGTTACTCATCTGTCCTCTTTCTCATTCCCGTCATGTATAGCCACTGAGATGCTTAGACTTGGATGTATATGTTATTATCCACCTTGATTATGGTTATTCATAATTATACATTTCTAAATACTTGGTACTTTCTTCCCGTGATATAGAGGCACACATTATATTCCTCATCCCACCAGGGTGTCAAACAATTATCTACCCTCAGAGGTTTATTCCAAGGTACAAATTACCTGTGCAAATAGTGACCCTCAGTCTCCAGCAGGTGCTCCATTATGTATCCAGAACAACATGGGGAGCAGGGCATGGGCTGTCCCTGTTGCACAGTTAGATGAGATCCCCATCATGTCACCCATGGCACCTCCACCCTCCCTCAGGGCTCTTTGGGAACTCTGGGGTCATGATTTGGGATGAATTATCTTTTAAGCATTCCAGATGCTGAACTGGCTGCTTCAGACTGAGTGGGTTTGTGGTGTTTTGCAAGGGTGGCCGTGGCCTGCCTACTCTTTGATGGAGGAGTACAGGTGACATCGCTGACCCACACAGCAGGACAGAACTCCACAACCTCCATGCATGGGATCCTCAGCTATGACAAGATCATTCCATACTTTGTACTGAGTTTGTGGGTGAGAAGATAAGTTTATACAAGGTCTGGTAGGTATAGGAGAGAGGGAAGAGGCAGCTATCCACTTTTTAAAAATGCAGTCTGGGATGGGAGTCTCTCTGCCAGAGGCCTTCCATGGATGCTGTGTATTTAGTCCTACCAACAACCCCACTCTATTAGTGAAATAACAGATGAAGAGAATTTAAAGAATGTTCCCTAAATCATACACCTAATAAGCTGCTACTCTGGAATTTGATGAGCTCATATTCTTTCCACTTCAGTGATTTTCACGCTTTTTTAATAAACAAAAAAGAATAGAAGCCTTTAGTTTTAAATGGTATCTTAGTTGGCATTTCAGTATTTAGAAGACCAAGATACTTTGCTGTTGTCATTCCTGAGGAGTAGGGTCCAGGGCCTCAGCACCTCTGCCACCACCAGCCATTTGTGGCAGCCCCAGAAACATGTCCATGAGAACAGGGTGAAGATTGACTCTGCCTGGGCGGTGTGGCTCACTGGCAGTGAAGGGACAGGAAGAGCCAATAGGAGTATGCCTGGGCAGATTCGAGAACAGTTAGCACAGCGACCGTGGGGAGATAGTGTATGGGGCACGAGATATCGACCGAAAGGAAGAAACTGAGGCACAAAATATAATTTTTAAAGAGTTTCTTTGAGCCAGGGTGAGGACAGCTGCCCAGGAAACACTTCCCACTTACAGTCAGAAGTGCCCTTTACGATCTTTGTTTCAAGTAATCTTTTTTTTTTTTTTTTTTTTTGGGACGGAGTCTCACTCTGTCGCCCAGGCTGGAGTGCCGTGGCCAGATCTCAGCTCACTGCAGGCTCCGCCTCCCGGGTTCACACCATTCTCCTGCCTCAGCCTCCCGAGTAGCTGGGACTACAGGCGCCCGCCACCTTGCCCGGCTCGTTTTTTGTATTTTTTGGTAGAGACGGGGTTTCACTGTGTTAGCCAGGATGGTCTCAATCTCCTGACCTCGTGATCCGCCCGTCTCAGCCTCCCAAAGTGCTGGGATTACAGGTTTGAGCCACCGAGCCTGGCAAGTAATCTTTTAAAGGCAAAAAGAGGAAAACGGAGTGGGTGGATACAAGGTTGTTTGTTAGGAGTTTTCATTAGTTTGCATAAATAACATTGATCAGCAATTGGCTGTATATTGTTGAACTATAGAGTAGGGGTTATGGTGTCCAGTGTGCAGCATTGTGAGGTTAATGTATAGCTACCAGTGCTGTCAATCTAGAGTCCACATAGCAAGCAGCTTCAAGAGATGATACTTGGCTCAAGGGGAGATGGGGACATGACTGCTGCTTCATTCCAGTGCCTCTCTGGGCCCAATAATTTAGGGAGGGCTCACATTCCTCATATAAAAAGTTTCATTTCTTTCCCAACACATTGGACTGAAAGCTAAAGATGCTCGCAGTCACGTGCTCGAGAGTGCTTTGGACAAGAGTGAATTCTAGGGGAGAAGGGAAAGCAATAATATTAGCCTGCTAATTAAAAAGGGAAGAAGACATGGGCTCAGAGTAGCTGGGTGACCTCCTCAGTACCCCACAGTTAGTAAACAAGCCTGGCCACTGTGGCATGGGCCAGCAGCAGGAAGGAGGCCAGGCAGGCAGCCCATCTGTGAGTGGTGTCAGCATCTGCTTTCTACAAGGCGATGTGACCTGGGGCGTGTGTGTCAGACTCATGAGGGGCCTGGCCAGTGTTCCACCCCGACAAAACCCGCTCAAGTACGGTAGAAGTAATAATGATTACATTAAGCTTTCTTGCTGGTCAAGCTCAAATAAATGTACGTGTTTCCTAATAGAACAAAAAATAACAAAGGAGAATTAAATAGAATGGACAATAGTTAAGTCATATGCTATCAGCAGTTCACTGTATTCTCAGAGCCCCGCAACCACCTGCCCCAGTGACATTCACCATGTCTCTCCTCTCTGAATAGATTCAGGGAGACCTAACAAAGGCCTCTTCTGTTTCACATGTTTAACACAGAATCTCTTGTTTTTCCTGAAGTCCTTTATATTGAGGTACCAGTGAAGTGTCTGTGCTGTGTGCCCCCATCCCACCGTTCCGAGTGTGAATTATATGTGAGTTCACGCACCGTACTTCTGCTTTGTGCTTTAGAGCCTGGTCTGGGTGCTGTTCTGAATGCTGGTGTGGTATAGGTGGCTTGAAAGTTTCCTGCTGCTGCTTTCAAACAAAATGATAAGAATCAATGGAGAGACAGCAGCAGAATGGAGAATAACGTGATGGTGATCGAGGGGCAGCCAAGGCCAGCAGCACCAGGCAGCATGTTGGCATCAGTCACTCTTTAGCTGGTGTCCTTGAGGAGCCACTAGTCTCTGCACTGCATTGAGTTCATCCTTATTACAGTGAAGTGCAGTGCCAAACTAAACCTTCCACTTAATTTCTTAGCATTAAATCAATTTCAATGACTTCGCTAGACTCTCACTTGCCCCTGCAAATCTCTAAAGGAGTACTGAAACTGGCACCTAAACATGTCACTAAGTTGGTGAATATCCTTAATATATAATCTGTCGTGTATAGGTAATATTTGGTTCATATTGAAATAATCTTGTCTGAAATCAAAGTTAAAGAACAAAAATGAAGTCCTGTTGACTCATCACATAAAATTTTGGAAGATAATTATTAAGAGAGATTCTACAAAACTCTATAGTTTAAAGATACTGTGTTAAAAACACACATTTTTTAATGTCCACCCTGCACCTTATTACACTTGCGTCAGGCCTTGCAGAAGTTTCTTTAGAAGCGTTTTTGGGAAGGGCAAATAAAAGGTTAGATAGATGTGATTAACTTGGTATTATGCAAAACTCTAATCTAGGAGTCTTGACTATTCTAAAATGAGCTAATAGCTATTGGAGAAAATTTATGTAGCAAATTGCTGTCTGCTGTATTCAGATTATTCCCTGAGCTCTGACTCATTCAGAAAGCACCAAATATCACGGAGACACACAATTATCATGCTTAATTAATGTTTGCAACCAAAAAGTGTAAAGTTGGAATTCTTAATATCACTGTGGATACTGAAGAGCTGAAATTGACTGGCTGTTATCTTGAGATTAATATATTTTCCCCAAGCCATACCCTGGGGTCAAAAGACAGAGTATTAAAACTATTTGAAAAATTCACTGCAATTAATTGCTTTAGGGGCTAATTTTTTTTTAATGTCTTGCTTCCTTACGCCTGTACTACTGATTGTTATAGCCTGCACACTTCACCCATTAAGTGGTAATTCAGAGTGACAACTACATTGAAATGAAGCAAGTTAGTTAATCACCATGAAACTGTTCCTGAAATACCCTGTCCAAGTACTCCCTAGTCACAGGAGGTCTCTGATTACCTGATTTTCTCCTGAAGTTAGATTTTCATGTACAGAGTTGTAATTATTTTTATGTTAAATACGGGCCAGGGAAGGGCTGAAGTTTGGTTGGAATTGTTATCAGAGCCATTCAGAATTTTTTCACAGGAGACCATAGCATTCTCTGATTGTATAGAGCCTTCATGGATTTGCTACAGGGGTCCTAGGAAGCTTCTGTTGGCTTTGTCCCTGCAACCTTGAAATACTGACAAGCTGGGAGTCTGGGTAGGGCCGTGGCAGTTATAATATGACTTGGTTTTCATCAACGCACGACCTCCAGCAACAAGAGACTCAATCAAGAGGCACGTGCCCAGTCTTGTTTGCCCATTTTGGTTGACCTGCCTGGACAGCCAGGGTGACCTGCCCTTTGTCTTCCTTTTCTTTGTGATTAGGTGGGCTATGCCCCGAACAGTCATGTGGTGTGTCCTCCTTTCAGAGAAGGCTTCTTTGGGACTAGTGAACTATGTGGGGCCCTGAACAAGTCTGCCTTTTAAAAGGGATACAGCAGCCAGCTGAGGGGCTAAGTACCACTCTCTAACCTGCCACAGCCCCTGCCTGTCTTGCAGGTTCCTTGATAGGCTGTGAATCATCCATGGCACATTTCTTATCCTTGCATGATTGTATATGCTTCTCTCAGTGGGGATATTTGTGGACCAAATAAAGTGCTTTCAGGGACTAAAGATAAAACCAAAGTATTCTAGCTCCTCTTAGATTGGCTATAGAAGAAGGGAAACCCCTCAAATTCTAAATCTGTCTACACTCCTTTTCAAGAGAATGGCATTTGGTGACTCCAAGGAAATGATTACCAATTAGGTAGTTCCCTGTATGCCCATAAACTCACAGCCTGATGCTTGAAGTCATGACCTGGAGATATTGTGTGTGAAGATGCCCATAAGACGATGGCACTTACTCTTCTTACATAAATAATTCAGCAAATATTTAATTAGTGCTGACAGACACTGTAAGGTTACCACGGGGCATACAAATATACCCTTAAGAAGCTCACAGCATCATAGGGGAGAGACAAATGGGCACACTTCACCATGCATTATCGTAAAGCAAAAATAGGGTGATGTGGCAGAAAGGAGAGAGTGGTAAGCTCCGCTAGGGTAAGTCAGATGAGACTTAAGGTGTGTCATGGAGAATGAATAGTTCACGGGGGAGGAGGTAGAGGTGCAAGTGGGGAGTGGGGAGAGGAGGGCACAGTACGTACTGAGAGTGGTCTGTTTGGCAGGTGTCATGCTTCATGGCAAAAGTGGAATGAAAAATCTGTTTGCTTTTCTTTGGGTAACCATACCCTTACCTAGACTTCTGCAGGACAGTGGTACTACATTATTCATCTGTGGGTGATGCAGAGTCAGTCAACCGGCCTGAGCCAAAACAAGGAGGGCAAGAAAGGGCAAAGCCCACTTGGGAGAAGGAAGTGACCCACTGCTTGTAAAAGCTTGGTGTAAATGATTTTTTATTTACCATTCACTTCTCCCTTCATTAGAGTGATTTGTGGTTATAGCATGTTTTTCAACTATTATTCCATGAAATGTCACTATAAATTAGAAGAAGAAATAAAAAACCTACAATGGGCTATTTAGGTCACAGGAGAAAACTGAAGCAGACAAATTTATCACATTTGTAGAGCCTGGGAGAAGTTGCTCAGAGTAGAAGCTGCATATGTGTCCCAGTTCTTGGAGTCAGTATGATAGAGGTCCGTCTTGCTCTTTGGTCTTCCTAATATTCATGATCAACTTAAGAAACATCTCCTAGTTCATGGATTAGTCTGGGCAACAAAACAAGACCCTGTCTCTTAAAAAGAAAAAAAAGAAACATCTCCTGATCTCTGTGCTCTAATATAGTAGGGAAGGATAATAATAACAGCACAGGGCTATTCGGTGGAGGAAGGAAAAGAAAGAAACCTGGAGATGGCTTGTTTGTGTCATATGGGTACACCAGGATGTCAGGCAGTAAGTGTAAATGATACAAGTCAATTGAAAAATGGAAACTTATTAGGTATTTATATTTAAAATGCACACTGTGGAGTAAGATACACCCTGAAACAACAAATCAGCCAAATGCGAAAATAAACACTTTGGAAGTTGATTTTAAAACACATTATAGGTTGTCCTCAACTTAGGATGGCTCGACCTGTGATTTTTTGACTTTATGATGGTGCAAAAGTGATAAGTATTCAGTGGAAACTGTACTTCTGGTTTTGAATTTTGATCATTTCCTGGGCTAGTAACAAGTGTGGGAGGATCCTCTTTCATGATGCTGGGCAGCACCCCATCAGCAGCAGCTCCCAGTCAGCCACGTGACCTTGAGAGCAAACAAGATATTATTCTCTGCAGTGCTCTTCTGTATTCAATAAATTACGTGAGGTAGTCAGCACTTTATTATAAAGTCAGCTTTGTGTTAGATGACTTGGTCCAACTGTAGGATAATGTGTTTGGAGCACATTTAATGTAGGCTATGAGTATGATGTTCAGTAGGTTAGATGCATTAAATGCATTTTCAACTTACAGTATTTTCAACTTACCATGGGGGCCGGGCAGCCCTATCTTAAGTCAAGGGGCATCTATATTCTCTTCTTCCTCACCCCCAGCCTTCTCCCTGTTGTTCCCCAAGCACACAGGGCATAACCCTCACTTCATGCTCGACATGCAACCTTCCTTTTCTTCCTTCCCCCTCCTTTCTAGTGACATCTGATTCTGTTACCCTGTCTAAGTCAAAAGGATCCCTTATTTCTAGTATTCCGTCTAGTACTCCGTTGACTTTTTCCATAGCTTCCTGAATGGAACACATGCTGAGGGTGAAAAAATAGAAAGTCTTTAGCCAATATATTGTAATTTACATACCACAGGCTGGCTGTTGGGGATGAGGGGAGAGTATTATGTGAAAGTTGGTTGGTTATTAATTATCTGGTTATCAGGTATGGCAGCCTTCCTCTTTGACATATCTTTGATATACATTGTTTCATTACACAGGTGTTAATTTTGTTTTGGGGATTACATAAACATGTGGTCCATTTTAAAGCAATATTTTGTTTTTTCAGATTATATTTGTATTTCAGGAAAATGATTTATTTGATTTGTGACATGTCCATAAAGCTTAAGGTTTTACGATTTTAAGAGAGGTGCTAAAGATACATTTGATTGCTTCCTTTGAAATTTATCTTTAAGCTTCACTCAGTCTGTGGTTGGCCTAATACATCCTAGTGGCTTCAAATAATACCTGTTCATGGATGACTCACACCAGATCTCACCTCTGAATTCCAGGCATCTATATCCTGCATGAATCCTTTCTCTTCTGGAAGTCTGTGGTTCCGGCCTGCATGGTTGTAATGGCCTTTGATGGATCTTCCCACTCCCATGCTTGCTACCTCCATTCTGTTCTCTGTATTGCAGCTAAAGCAACTTTTCTTGATGTATGCCAGTACTTTATCCCTTTTCAGGATGTGCCATTTATTTTCAGCATTTAAGCAGTAAGAACATAAATACCAAAAAAAGAAACCTCCAAATGTTTCATTAGTACCCAGCCAAGAGCGTCTCTGTCTCAACCCCCTTCACTTCTGTTCACCTAGCCTTTTTCCTCTTTAGGAACTGGAAGGCACCGCATAGCCCTGGCTCTGTGCTCATGCCTGTATTTGCCATATTTATGTTCCTTTCATCTTTTATATTAGAGGCACCTACTATTGGTTCTGCCCCCAGCTGTGCCTGATTTTCTCTCAGGTCCTCTTTAGATGAGCGAATGATTATACGAGTGCTTGTAGTGCTGTGCCCCTCAAATCCTTTTTGAAAATAGAGTATATTGAATGCTCAACTCAATTTAGTGCATAAGAACAAAAATACAGATGCTGGTTATAAAACAGAAGTAGATGTAAGTCAACCTGAGAGACTGAAAATATTTTGTCTTTATAGTCTTCCTTTTCTGTTAATGTATAGGAAAAGAAAAGTAGATTTCCTCCTTTTCTTCAATTTGCAAATGATTTTTCAATTTGAAGTACCTTAACGTAAAAAAAAACATTCTTTCTGTGGCTTTAGAATTTGGCTTGTTATTAACAAAAAATAATAGGAAATTCATCACCTTAGTAATCTCTAGTCAACAGGGTTTGAATGACTTATAAATTAGTGATTTTTAAAATCTAAAGACTCATAAAAACACATTTCTTGAGATCCACACTTATCATGTTTAGGTTTATTACAGTTTAGCTTAAAATGGCCTGGTAATATCCTGGTTTGGGTTTTACCCTAGTACTAAGTATTGACCAAAGGGGGAAGAAAATGAGCTAGCAATTGAGTCTTGTCTGGTGAGAGAGCTCCTTCGAAAACTTTAAGTATAGATTACGCCAATACATTTTCTAAATACTGTAGGGATGAATATCCTAGTTTATCTTGTCTGGGCTTTGACAAAATAAAACTCCTTAGATCACACAGTAGGTATGTGATCAATATATCAACAATACTTGAAAAGTTTTTAAAATTGGGCAAAACAAAACATTTAAACCAAGATCTCACATGTTGGGAGATGAAGGATGTGGAGGGCTGGTTATCAACCCATTGTTCTGAATCTGTGAGTTGGCATCCCTGTGTCAGCCATCCCCAGTTCACCAGGATCTGTCAGGGAGATCTGGGTTCCAGCTTCACATTCTCTAATTTGCTTTTGAAAAATCTGTCTTTCCATTTTTCTATCAGTTCCTGCATGTATTCCAAGAGTAATAGAGAGATGCATGAGCCCAACCAGCATTGACATGAAGAAAAATTACTAGCAGTTACTTTGACACTTGCAAATGGCAGCCTGAGAATCAGAATTTGGAATTTGCTGCTCAAACATCCCTTGGGCTACTTCCTCCTAAACTTCCACAAAAGTTGACAGCTATCCACTTATAAGGATAGTATTGCACCTTTTTCCATGGATTTGAGAAGTTCAGCAAATGAGGCAATAGAATAGTTGATTATGGAATTTTCAAATTGGCCATTTTTCAGTGATTAAACACAAAACAGATCAGTTTTGTGTTTAATCAATAAAACAGGCCAAGGTCAATATCTTGGCCATGTAAACAGACTAGCAAAACTTGAGGTGCAGGTTAATGAAGACTAAAGTTGCAGGCCAGATTTTAAAAGCATGAAAACACCAAAACAAACACTAAGAACCTAAAAAAAAAAAAAAAAAAAAAAAAAAAAAAAAAAGCCAGTGTTTGAATTTCAAGGGGTTAAGAACAAGTACAATTAAGCTGTGTATATTGGCCATTGTAAAAGAAGGAATCTCCCTGTGACAGATACAGTCCTGTCTTTTCTAGGGCAACCTGATATCTCATACTGATCTGTTTTTAGACCTGGTGAAATGTTACTGTAGGCATTCCTCATGAGTCAAAAATTCTACCACAGAACTATCCATGTTACAAAATATATTCTTTTTTTACAAAACAAAATTTTTTCTTCAAATACTGCAACTCTTTTAGTCTTTTATATGAAACTTTCTTTCTCTTTTCTTTTTCTTCTTTTTCTTTGTTTTCTTTCTGTCTCCTTCTTTCTCTCTTTTCTTCTCTTTGCTTCTTTCCTTTTCTTCTCTCCTCTTCTCTTCCATCCCTCCCCTCCCCTCCCCTCTTCTCTCATCTCTTTTGACAGGGTCTCACTCTGTTGTCCAGGCTGGAGTGCAGTGCCACGATAATGGCTCACTGTAGCCTCAACCTCCCAGGCTCAATCAGTTCTCCCACCTCAGCCTCCAGAGTAGCTGGGACTACAGGTGTGCACCACCACACCCAGCTAATTTTTGTGTGTTTTGTATAGACCTAGTTTCACCATGTTGCCTGGGCTGCTCTTGAACCCCTGGGCTCAAGCAGTCCACCGGCCTCAGCTTCCCAAAGTGCTGGGATACAGGCGTAGCCTCTGCACCCAGCCTGTATCTGTAATTTCATAAACCTTCATAACCTCTCCCATGAGCTGCACTCCCAGCCAGATGCCTGCTTGACATCTCTACCTAGATGTTTTATAGGCATGCTCTGTCTGAGCTTGTTCACACAGAACCCTTGAATTCCCACCATGTACCTAACACCTCTTGCACCCTTCTCTATCTCGATAAATGTTACAACCACCCAGAGAGTGGCTAAAATGAACAACTTAGGTGACTCTTCCTTTCCTTTCTACTCCTACTACAATACATCATCACAACATCTGACAGTCCTGCCTTCAAAATACATCCCAAGTCCATTCAGTTCTCTCCATCACCACTGTTTCCACCTTAATCTAAGCCATCATTATCTCCTAAACGATTACTGTAACTCCCCTGCTTCCACTCTTTCCTATCATATTGCATTCTCATAAAGTGGCCAGAGTGATCTTTAGAAACATAAACCCAGTAATTCAATATTCGTTCTTTGCACTACAATAAAATCTCTCAGCTCCTTACCTTGGCCTGACCCTGCATGACCTGATGCCCACCTGCTTCGCTGGCCTAATTTCATGCCACCTCCACTAGAGATACACTGGTGTGTTTTCACCTGGGGCCACTGCAATTATTCTCATATTCCCCAAAGAGTTTTTTTGTGGTTGGTTACTTGTCATCATCCAGGTCACAAATGTCACCTCCCGCAAGAATCCTCCCCTGAACCACCTATTTAAAGTGACTCCCTCCAGTCCCAGCTACTTGGGAGGCTGAGGCAAGAAGATTGCTTGAGGCTGGGGGGTCAAGGCTGCAATGAGCTGTGATGGCACCACAGCACTCCAGCCTGAGCAACAGAGCAAAACGCTGCCAAAAAAGAAAAGAAAAGAAAAACAAGAAAGAAAAAGTAAATCCAAGAAGGGCTAGGAAAGCCAGCTAATCTACCTTGTTAAGAATTGCATGTGAAGAATGGAATTCAGAAGTAAAGCACACGAGTGAGGGGATGTTATTCTCATCGGTTTTTCCCAATTCCTGAGTCTTTTTGATGGGTGGTTTTGAATAGAGATGTCCAGAAGTTGTCTTGTCAAGACCTTTATCAATCCAGTCTTACAAGACTAGGAGGAAAGGGGATGATGTACTTTGAGCCATGAGGACTGGTTGTGGAAGCATCAGAAGGGAGTGATCTGAAAGGTGGAGAGAGCAACTGAGGATTCTTTCTTGCAAGTTCTTGAGGAGGAGGGGCCCTTCACACACCTATCATCACTGACTCTAGTGAAGGGGACCGGGAAGAGGAAGGATGAGTGGTCTCTTGGTTCTCTGAGGTTATTCTGTGACATGGGTTCACTTTTATTCTTATAACCAAATATCATCTTTAACACATCACTAGACAAGACTTGAGATAGTGGTGTTTTAAGCAGAGAATGGTAACTTTCTCTTTAAGTTGCTAGGTTTCCCTAAAGTAGAAGATACTAAAGGAGTTTCTTTTGTCATAAATATATGTGATATAAAATTTACCATTTTAATCACATTTAAGTGTATACTTTCAGATGCATTACATACATTCACATAGTTGTGTAACCATTACCACTATTCATCTGCAGGATGTTTTCAACATTCCAAACTGAAACTCTGTTCCATTACGCAATAATTCCGTGTTCCTCGCTCCTTCTGGCCCCTGGTTACCCCCATTCTGTTTTCTGTCTGTATGAAGTTGACTGTTCCAGGTACCTCATGTAAATAGAATCATGCTATATTTGTGTTTCTGTGTCTGGCTTATTTCATACAGCATAATGTCTTCAGAGTTTAGGTTGTAGCATGAATCAGAATTTTGTTCCTTTTTATTTTTTTAATTTTATTGACATAATAATTATATTTATGAGCTACATGGTGATGTTTTAATACATAGAATGTATAGTGATCAAATCAGGGTAATT
Source organism: Piliocolobus tephrosceles (assembly GCF_002776525.5). Lineage (NCBI taxonomy): Eukaryota > Metazoa > Chordata > Mammalia > Primates > Cercopithecidae > Piliocolobus > Piliocolobus tephrosceles. Next base: position 105,130,214 of record NC_045434.1, on the reverse strand, counting down.
AGCATTTCTATCATCTCAAATATTTATCATTTGTTTGTATTGGGAACATTTGATATCCTCCTTCTAGCTATTTGAAGCTATATATTGTTGTTAGCTATAGTCATCCTCCAGTGATATGGACACTAGAACCTATTCCTTCTATCTAGCTGTAATTTTGTATCCTTTAACAAATCTCTGCCTGTTCTCTCATTCCTCTTAAAGCTGAGGAATATTCCACTGTACGTGTACACCACATTTTGTTTATTCATTCATCCGTCGATAGACACAGGTTGTTTCCACCTGTAGCTATTGCAGATACAGCTGCTATGAACATGGGTGCACAAATATCTCTTCACGTCCCTGCTTTTAGTTCTTTTGGGAATATGCGTGGAAATGGAATTGCCAGATCATATGGTAATTCTGTGTTTAATCTTTTTGAGGAAAAATACTCAAGGGATTTTAAACTCACAAGCCTATTGGACAAAAAGTTCATGTATTTATTGCTTCATATATGTCATATAGTGTATTAGGCATCAGAGAATGGAAATAAATGGGACAAGGCTCCTCTCAAGAAACACAGAGCCTTGGGATGAGGGACATAGTCAATAGATGCATAAGTAATTAGCTATTATACACTGTGCTCAATTCTGTAATAAGGTATGTATAGAGTACTATGGGAGTGCATCATAATAATAGTGATTTCTAGTGTTTCTGAAGATAAAATCTCATTGGATGTTGTCTGAGATAGACAAATTCTGCTGAATTCTGGTTAATAGTGGATCATGCAGTATAGAAGTTCTGGTGCACAAGTTTTTGTTGCACATTTGGTTTTTTAATAGCTAACTCAATCCTACATGTCTCTCTTTTGTTTTATCTTCCTCTAGTGGTTTTTAATTGCCAACAGATCCTACAAAGTCAGTGCAGCAAGCTCTTTTTTCTTCAGTGGTGTATTTGTTGGAGTTATCTCTTTCGGTCAGCTTTCAGATCGCTTCGGAAGGAAAAAAGTCTATCTCACAGGTAATCTATTAGAGTATTCGTAAACTGGATGAGAGGGCTTATTTCTCTAAGACTCTTAAGGAAATAATAAGGGGACTGTTTCCTTAAGGTTCTCCAGGAATTGGGATATGGACACAGAACTGATCTTTATTACCCTGGCAAGAGGCCAAACTGCAGCTCAAGTTGCTTCTGGTCAGGCACTTTTAAGTTACTAGCCCACCTAGTTAAAGTCAGATATTTGTGTTATAAACCTTTCATAGGTGATGGTGCTTTCTGCAAACCCCCAATTTTAGTTTATGCCATGTTGCTAAGGAGAGAAGTAAGAGACTGTGACAGTGTACTAGGCCCATTTCCTCATTTCCTTATATCTCTCTGTGTTGATTCATTTCAAATGAGCCCTACAGAACTTGGCCTAGTGCTCTTGACAAGCTGAGTATGAGCAAGGATTTTTCATTTTCCAGCATTATTGTGAATAATTGAAAACTGTCTGTGATTGACAGAAACCATGTAATAAAGTAAACCTTATGTTTTTTTAAAAAAATAGTTTCCAAGAGAAGCTGTTAAAAAAAACAACAACAAAAATAAAAAACAGCTGGCCAGGCACGGTGGCTCACGCCTGTAATCCCAGTACTTTGGGAGACCGAGGCGGTTAGATCACAAGGTCAGGAGATCGAGACCATCCTGGCTAACATGGTGAAACCCCATCTCTACTAAAAAATACAAAAAAAAAAAAAATTAACCAGGCGTGGTGGTGGGCGCCTGTAGTCCCAGCTACTCGGGAGGCTGAGGCAGGAGAATGGTACACAGGAAATACTAGAACCCATGAGGCGGACCTTGCAGTGAGCCAAGATCGCGCCACTGCACTCCAGCCTGGGTGACAGAGCGAGTCTCCATCTCAAAAAAAAAAAAAAACCAGCTCAGAAAATTTAAGTTTACAAACGTTTATTTTACAAGCTAATGAATATAATTTATTACTTTGATCAAATGCTATTTTGCCTCTGGATTATTGAATATTGTTCTCTCTTTCTAGGTTTTGCTCTTGACATCTTATTTGCAATTGCAAATGGGTTTTCCCCCTCATATGAGTTCTTTGCAATAACTCGCTTCCTGGTGGGCATGATGAATGGAGGGATGTCGCTGGTGGCCTTTGTCTTGCTTAATGAATGTGTGGGCACCGCCTACTGGGCACTTGCAGGTACTACTTAAATCTTGCAGCTCTGGACTGGGTGAGCAGCTCCAGAAAATCTTATAGGGACCCAATTTAATCCTAGAGTCTGGAAATGCATTTGGACTTGAGGTACTTCGTCCAACTGTTAGATTTGCTTTTCTGAGTTGGTTCTGTATGACCCTGAACAAGTCATTTTATTAATATTCCTCTGCAGACACTCTCCCTGGGGGCCTGCTTCACATGTGAGCTTGCCACCCGCCTCATGGACTGCATACAGATTACTGTGGAGAGTAGTGATTTCCTCAGAAGGACACTAGCAGCTTTTTACAACTTAAACTGAAAAATAGTTCAGACATAGGAAATACTAGAAACTCCTTTCTTACAGCCTTCTTATTCTAATTTATTAAATCTTCGTTTCACCACCCTTTTTTGTTTTTACTGCTCTCAAGTCAACATAGTACTATTGTAGCATTTCTTTATCGATACTTAATTTCCAAAATTGAGACTGTATTCTGAATTATTTTTGACCATCCCATTATTTTCTCAAGAACTACATAGATAGTAAAATAAATGATTTTAATTAAAAGGTTATTTGACTTCAAATATTGTGTCTAAGACTTTATAGACTTAGGTTTGCAATGATAACTTTTTGTTTCTTTTACTTTCATTCACTTGACAATGATTGAATGTTTCCCATGGATGTTCTTATACAGATATGGGAAACAGGTTGACCATGTGACTGATAGAAATGTGTCTGCAGGAGGGTCTATATGAGAATACCGTTCCTTAGAACCTGATGCACAGTGCCAGCCATCTCTTATGTACCAGCTACCATGCTAGGCATTTGACATCTATCTGTAATATTCCCAGAGCTTAATTAAGGATTCCTACCTTCGTTTAATGGATGAGGAAATTGAGCCTTTGAGAGGTGAGGTGACATGCCGGTTTTCAGCAGCTGCTAACTGACAGGGCCAGAACCGCAACCTGGGTCTTGATGATACCCAGGTCATCCTTCCGCTGTTTCCCACCCAAAGACTCTCCTCTTGGAACTTCAGCATGTCACCTCATGTGAGTGCTGGCCTGGTCAACCTGTTATTTCTAATTGGTATTGTTTTTGAAGTTGTATGGGCTATTGTATTGAACTGGAAGACACAGGCTAAATAAAGTAGACTGGTGCTCTGTTTGCATTTCCACTAAACTGCTGTCGAGCTGAAGGATCCATAGGGTAGGACCAGTTAGAACTAGGCTGGGGAGGAGGAGACACAAGCTCCATCCTCTCCAGACAGGCTTGCTTCTGGTCTTACAGTGTTGCCTTAGGATTCACCTTGTCTGTAGCAACTTCTAAAGCCTTTTTGGAACTGGTCCTAACCTAGGATGAGTGAAAGAGCTTCCTCTGAGTCTTCAATTTGCATTGAGGCTTTAGGGTCACTTTTCTAAATAGTATGGCCAATTTCCTGGGACTTTCTAAAAAGTTGGTAATGATGGTGATCATGCCTGCTCCCTGTATCCAGGGAGGGGATAAAGGCACTCTCTCCTTTGATTTCAGTTTTTCTGAGGTCCAAAGTTGTGCTCATGTAGAACACCAGGAATGCATATTTTCTTGTACTTCTTACATTTCTCTATTAAAGTATTTATATTTGATTTTAGTTGTTGCATGAAGATGCTGTTTTATAAAAGACGTATACACTCCCATCCTGCCAGATTATCTAAGTATTTTTCCTGTCCTGTTGCATGTGTTAGGCGAAAGGACCAACCCTGGTATCTTGCTCTCTTGCTAGTTGCCTAAAGCCAGTGAAAGGAGTCCCCTTGAAGTGTTTTGAACTCTCATTCTTATCCTTGATGCTGGGTTAAGATGAGACTATCAAAATTTCTGTAGCAAAGTGAAAAGGGAGAGAGGAAGAAAAACTGTAACAGTGAAACCAGATGGTTGCCAAATTCAATGTGAAATTCAGAGCAAGTGTGAGAGTTCCCTGAAGACCAGTATACAGCCATGCACCCAGGGCAAAAGTAAGGCTCTGATAGCACCTGGAACTCTTTTTGAGTAGGTTCCTTCCCTCTCTCATGAACCCGAGGTCTTCCCCAGGGTTTTGTCCTTGGTCTTTCTTTGCAAGCTGGTTTCTTTCCAGAATGATTTTATCTACACCTGTGGCTTCAAATATGCTTATGAATTGCAAGAAGTCAGAGAAAAGCATACATGTTCAGCAATAGGGGATTTGCTGGAAATAGCCTGATTATTTGGCAATGAAAATTAGTTTGAAAAATTATGCTTATTACAAAATAATATTTGCAATGTGTAAAAAACAATATGTAAACATATACCAAAAGGCACGAGTACAAACTGCAAGCATCCATTTTTGACCTGTTTGCAGTGTAGTACTTAGCAAAAAGGATTTTCAGCTAATTGACTAAAAATTAAGAAGTGAAAAACAAAAAATACTGAAGCTGTGAAAAATTCCATATTAATATATTTATTATTTGTTTTCTTATATTAATGTCTTCCTATAACAGTGCTCATTGTAAAAAATAAGAAATATATGCACACTTCATCAAACTAAAGAACACATATAGTCCTATTCCCCTAGAGACAACCGTGGTTAACATATTGCTGTTTGTGCTTCCAGAGCTTTTCCTTTGCATGTCTGTTCCACAGCTTTCATTTATTAAATGGATTCTGCCATGTGCCAAACACTGCTTTTTTTTTTAGATAAAAAGGTGGAAAAGATAAGGATGGCTTGGGGGAGGTTCTTGCTCTCATGGAGCTTATGCTTTACTTAGGAAAGGTGGAACAAATTGATAATTTCTGGAAGTTAGAAGTACAATGAAGAAAAGGAAGGAGGGTAATGGGCTAGATAGTAATTGCAGGGAGTAGCTACATTAAATAGGATAGTTAGAGAAAACCTCAGTGTGGGCATTTGATCTAAGATACGAATGATTAGGAAGACCTAGGCCTGTGAAATTCTGGGAGAAAAATACTCTAGCTAGATGGAATGGCAAAGACCCAGGACTTGAAGCAGGAAGGAACTTCTTTGAAAAGGTTCTCATGACTACAGGGTAGAGAGTTAGAGAAAGAGTGAAGTGAGAGGTTGGGAGGGACCAGATGATACAGGGCCTGTGATGGGCCAAATGAGGAATTTGGTTTTTTACTTGAAGTACAGTGGGAAGCCAGTGGGGCATATTAAATACAGGAGTGATAGGGTCTCATATACAGAAAGATTACTCTGGTAGGTACAGAAATTGAGGGATCATTTAGTAGGCTGCTATAGTTGGCCACGTGAAACCAGTGGTGACTTAGACAAGATGGAAGCAGTGGAGAAGAAAGAGGATGTGTTTGAGCTGGATTTTGGTGGGAAAGTGACTTGCTAAAGGACAAGCAGCGATGGGGAGAGCAAAAGAACTCAAGGAGACTTTGTGGTCTTTATTTGAAAACCAGATGGATTACTGATACCATTTACAAAAATGAAGTCATAACTATGTACTCTTTTCTAGCCTGCTGAAATTTAGCTTTTTTTTTCTTTTTTTGAGACGGAGTCTTGCTCTATCGCCCAGGTTGGAGTGCAGTGGCCGGATCTCAGCTCACTGCAAGCTCCGCCTCCCGAGTGTACACCATTCTCCTGCCTCAGCCTCCCCAGTGGCTGGGACTACAGGCGCCCGCCACCTCGCCCGGCTAGTTTTTTGTATTTTTTAATAGAGATGGGGTTTCACCAGGTTAGCCAGGATGGTCTCGATTTCCTGACCTCGTGATCCGCCCGTCTCGGCCTTCCAAAGTGCTGGGATTACAGGCTCAATTGAGCCACTGCGCCCGGCTGAAATTTAGCTTTTACTAGTGCAAACTGAGCAGGAATAGCAGAATTGAAATTAATTAAAAATAAGCAGGGAATAAATTTTAAAATAGGCCTAGTACGTAAAGGCATATACATGGTTATAAAGCCACCTATGATACTCCAGAAGAGAAGACTTGAAATGTTTATTTTTTATTAATTTTTTTAAACCAAATAGCATAGAGCCTTATTATATTCATCTCTATGCCTTCTCCCTATTGTCATTTACAGGCATATATGTGCAGCTTCTTGCTGGACATTAGATGTGAATATTATTGACTCCTTAAATAAAAAATTATTACTTTCTTTCCACCTAAAAGCTTATTTTCCACCTTATTTTCTGAGACCTCTGCCTATGTCATCACAGAATTTAAGGTCACCAAACTAGATAACTTTGAATCATTTCTTCTTGTCCATCATGTCCAGTTGATGCCAGATCTTACTGATTGTGACAGAGGCTCAACTCTAATGAGCTCATATATAAGGGGAAATCATTTGGTTAGGATAACTAGACTATGAAGAGCCAGGCATTGAAGATGCTCAGAACCAGAAAGTCAGATGCTTCTCATTTCAGCTCCCCATCCTCTCTGAGAAGCTTCCCCTGCGTAGTCAGAGACAGGGCCCAGCAGCTCCAAGTCTAGTATTTAAAATCTTGGGTAAGTCCTCTGATCAGCTCAGCTGATTGAAGTCACCCTGCAGTTAAAGGAACTATAATTGGCAGGCCCCATTTGAACCACAGAGGTGACGTCAGGGAAGTCAGTTCTCCAACAGCGGGTGGGGCATTCTTGGAATTAGGAAGGAGAACCAGGTAGAAAATCTTCTGTGATAGATTCAACAGGAGGCTTTTACATGGCCTTTTTTTTTTTTTTTTTTTTTTTTGAGGTTAATAAATAGAAGGGCTAAATCCAGATTACATTAGGACAATATAACCAACATTTGTATAACATGCATTATTTCATCTGAAACTAATAAAAACTACCCTTTGAGGTAGGCACTATTATTTCTATTTCACCAATAAGAAAACTGAGACTCAGGGACATTTAGTGATTTGCCCAAGGTCAGAGTAGTATGTAGCAGAACTGGCCTCTAAACTTGGTCCCTCTGAAACCATCCCATCCTCTGGGCTTTCTTGTTTTTGCCTACATTGTTGTCAAGGGATACTGAGTGCTCAGGACTATTCTGAGCAACGACAGACAAGAAGTCTTATTCTTGGAAGCCAGGTGCTGTTTGATCTACAGCAGTGAACCTGTAGTAGCTATTGACTGTCTTAAATTTCCAGGAAACTCGCACTGTCCTCATCCCACGACTCATTGGACCACGTATTCTGAATATGCTGTCACATCAGCTTCCCTTTCTAGCTCTCCCTTTCCTCACTAGGTCAAACAGTATACAAGCCATTACTTATTTGTTATAAAGTAATAAGCTATGGATAGGAATCAAAGGAAACACATGTACTACAAGATTATTATTTTTGTAACAAGATCAACAAAGTTTTGTCACTGCGGAATGCCCACAGAAATTGCCTTTCCATAGAAGGGAGATAGAAGAGAGGAATGGTATAGAATACAGGCCTCCCCCTCAGACAGGCCTGGGCACAAATCCTGGCCCTGCTGCTTACAGCTCTGTTTCCTTAAGCAGCTTCACTTAAGCACTCTGAGCTATTTTCCACTTTAGTATATGGTTGATAATGGTACCTACTTCATAGGACAATGTATGTGAAACCATTATGCTTAATAAATAATAGCTATTACTACCACTAATAGCAATAGTGGCAGTTATAGAAAGTGGGTTAGAGGTACAGAATTTGCAAGAATATTGGGCAAGCCTGTGGGTTTAATACCCATCTCAATATTTATTTCAAAAAGTGTAAGGTTCTTTACAATTCCATGGTTGGTATTTTTCCATCATCACGCTGACAAAAATCCATGCTTAAGGGAGCTTATTTTCTACTTGGGAAAGACAGACAGGAAACAAATAAATACAAAATGTCATGTATCCTATAGTAATACATTAAGTAGAGAGGGCAGTAGGGAGAATTGGGAGAGTGAGTTGTGATTTAAGAAACTTCGGCTGGGCAAGGTCTCACGCCTGTAATCCCAGCACTTTGGGAGGCTGAGGCGGGTAGATCACAAGGTCAGGAGTTAAAGGCTAGCTTGACCAAGATGGTGAAACCCCATCTCTAATAAAAATACAAAAAAAAAAAAAAATTAGCCATGTGTGGTGGTGGGTGCCTATAAACCCAGCTACTCGGGAGGTTGAGGCAGAGAATTGCTTGAACCCGGGAGCCCGGGAGGTGGAGGCTGCAGTGAGCGGCGATCTCGCCACTGTACTCCAGCCTGGGCGACAGAGCGAGACTCCATCTCAAAAAAAAAAAAAAAAAAAGAAAGAAAGTTAAAGGACAACCTGTGTGATAAAGATTAAGTTTTGGTATTGCAGTAACCTCATGACCTAAAAACCGTATTACCCCTATGGCAAAAGTATTTCCAAGCCTTACCCACAGGTTCAGGCAAATGTCAGTACAACAGGCAATGCAGAAAGCATTTTGGACAAATTCTTAAAATGTGTATGTCCCCATATAGTTTGTATTTTTTGTCTGTCCTCCCTTTATTTCCACTAATTTTCTGACCTCTATGATACTTTCATTCACTGATGTTCAACTTAGTGTAGACTTTTTTTCTTTTCTTGCCAGCGTAGGGCTGACATCTCACCAGGAAGAAATTGGCTCTGTGACTTGGGGTTGGAAATGGTGCCGCAGATGGTGCTTTCTCCAGTGACAGTTCTCTTTTCCCTGAATTAGGATCGATTGGCGGCCTCTTCTTTGCAGTTGGCATTGCCCAATATGCCCTGTTAGGATACTTCATCCGCTCCTGGAGGACCCTAGCCGTTCTGGTTAACCTGCAGGGAACAGTGGTCTTTCTCTTATCTTTGTAAGTAGTTTTTCCTCTTGGCGTTTTAATTTAAAAAGCCGAAGCAATGTCTTAAGAAGATGTGGGTCAATGAGCAGCATTATTCCCTTTCAGGAGCTTGCCTGCACTGACTTTGGTGAAGAACTAAATTCTGCAAGTGCTCCAATTCTTGGCAGCTCCTGGGAAGAGAGATGCTTAATTAATTCAGAATGCAGGTATCCCTTGTTTAAAATAACCTCTTAATAGACTGCATTGTAACCTTCACCTTGTTGGCATAGGCAACCAATTGCTTTTTTAACCTAACACCTCAACCTTAAAGGTCTTCAGGCTGGATCACATTATGTACTAGGTGTGTGACTGAGGTATGATTTTGTAGAACAGTGTACTCATATTGGATATGTAGTGACAACTGTTCATCTTACAGATTAGTGTCATTTCAGGGCCTCTAAATTTTGACTCTGGAAGAGTCTTAAATACAGAAGAAATCATTAGAGTGCAGGACCTCATAGCAGTGGCAGGATGATTCCCTGGTCAGGGAAGGACTCTATAAATGACTGCCCAAGGTGTCATACCATGGCCCTCTAAGACACCCAGGTGTTACAGGCAAGCCACCAACTTAGTAAGCCCATTTCACCAGAAGTTTTTTTTTTGAGCTGGAGTTGCACCCTTGTTGCCCAGGCTGGAGTGCGATAGCGCAATCTCGGCTCACCGCAACCTCCGCTTCCCGGGTTCAAGCGAATCTTCTGCCTCCCGAGTAGCTGGGATTACAGGCATGCGCCACCTTACCCGGCTGATTTTGTATTTTTAGTAGAGACAGGGTTTCTCCATGTTGGTCAGCAGACTGGTCTTGAACTCCTGACCTCAGGTGATCCGCCTGCCTCAGCCTCCCAAAGTGCTGAGATTACAGGCATGAGCCACCGCACCCGGCAGAAGTTTTTATGTGCTATATGAAAGGCTTTTCTTCCCTGAGATATCAGATCTCTGATGGTAATCATCAAAATCTTTAACATAAACAAAATTTTCAGCCAGTATTTCCTTCCTTCATCTATGCCATAAAGTGAAGAAGACCTGTAGTAGTGTTTTAATTCATACAGCTCTTTAATTTATTTGCTCTTTATCTGGGTTCTAAATTGAGATTTGGTGGGGACTAAATTGGAATTTTTCATACATTTTTGAAAGCAAGAGAATGTTAAGTGCAAAAATGAGTAGAGTAGAAGTACCATGTATTTTAAAAATAAAATTTATTAAATGTATTTTAGTTACATGAATTTGAGTGAGATAATTTTATTAGAAGAAACTAACATGATTTTATTAACTTGCATATTGTCAATTTTTGAAAGTAATAAATGGATGCCTACTATAGTACTTTGAATTAATAAACATTTATGTAAATATTGATGAATAAATAAATTTTCTTTTAAAACATTTAGTAAATTTCCTACTTCTCCATCTTGTCGGGCTCTCATCTCCCCTTTAATAGTAGCACCACTTCACTAGATGATCTGAGCTGTTCTTTTTTTGAATATATAGTCTGAATTAGTTATTGCTTAGTGCTAGGTGGAGACATCTCCTCACTGGGAAGTGAGTTCTGGTCATGAAAAATAGAAAGAGAGAAAAGAACTCATGAGACTAAAATATTTACTTACTCCACTGAGCCGGCCTCCAATTTATCTTTCTTAATTTATTTCCATCCCATGTTCAGGCACACTGCACTACTTGTTCCTTATGCTTTTCTGCTCCATGCTGCTACTCAGTGCTGTGCCTGCTTTTTCAACAATCTGCCCAGATCCTCTTATTTGATAAGTACGCCACTGTCCTGATTTGCTCAAATGCCGTCCACCTCGTCTTTTCCTGATCATAGCCTCAGCTACAAGTCATTCTCTTTCTTTTCTGAATTCCACGGCATTCACCCATACCCTTTGAGTGGTCCTTGTGTTTCTGCCTCATACTGGAGCGACATTCTCTCTAAACTGAGAGCTCTCCAACAGTAGCAGGCTCTTTACTCCATGATTACGTTTTCCCCAGTACCAAAGCCAGGGGTTTCCACACAGCAGATCCTCGGACATTGCTCAAATGTTGGTACAAACACATTTGGAATCACCTTCAGAATTTTTCATCAGCAACATAAGAAGCCATATTATATACCTTATTTGTTTATCAGAAACATTTTTACCTAGCTTAAATATTCCTTATTTTCACAATACTTCAATTTCAGTAGATTTACTTTTTTTTCCTGAAAACCAGGGTCCCCTTAATTTACAAAGGTTTGCCACCTTTAATATTCAAGGAGCATTTTTGAGTGGGGCAACATCGTTAAATTAGCATTTTAGCTTTCAAAGGAGCCCATGGCACAGATGACCCTGCTGCTCTGTAGAGGACGGCATGTTCAAAGGCCTGCTCGCTCTTTTAAAAACGTGTCTTACTGTTTTGCATGTATAATCTCCATGTGTTGGAACTCTGTTTCCAAATCTGTCCACTGGCAACTAGGTGACCCTCTTTATAAGCAAGCTTATTGGCCTCTCAAAATGCAGAGAAATATAAGGCCCTAAGATTTTCATGATCAAGATAAATGCTTTGCCAGGTAGAAATAGTTTTATTAACTCAGAGCCAAATTTCTAAAGCCTTCGTGTCTCTCAAATACCATCTTTAAAATGATTTATAAAGTTTTAAAAGTAATTTTTATTGCTTATAAACAATTTTGAAAACACAGAGAGGCTAAGGGTAGGGGAAAATGACTTATATAACCCAAAGATAATGACGGTGAATATTTTGGCATATTTTCTGTTCTTTTTTATTCCTCACAATCCTCCCCAAAATAATTAACTTTTATTGTCATATATTTTCTCTCAATATTTATCATAGTAGTCCTCTTTCATTTAGGCATAATCAAGTGGTTTTACATAATAGCTCCTATATGGCCCTATAGATAGGGCCAATAAATCTCACTCATAACCTGCACACCTAACTTCAACAGAACAATGTTACTTGATTATTTATTTTTTTGTCAGTAATAACAATCAAATGACAATGAAGAAGTAAATGGAAGGATTTTTCAGGATGTTGTAGATGGCCTTTGTTCCTGCTTTTTTATTGTGCATGAATATTCTTTTCCCCAGTAGCAAAGCTCCTGGTAAAACTCCAGCCTTTTGGTTTCCAGCGTCTTTCCTTTCAGCATCATTACATTGCTCTGTACAAAATTGAAATGCTCAATAAATGATTGTTGACAGACTGGCTGTCCACTAAGTTTCCAAATCCTGTAGAGTTTGTTGCTAATTCACTATCCCTATTAGAAGGCACAGTGAATTCTATAAAGCACCTTAAATAGCCAGTTTTATTCATCGAAGTTTCATTTTAGGCAGATAATGTCAAATTAGATTTTAAAAATCCTTGATTTGTGTCTTGTAAACAAGGCTTCCTTGCCTTGGTTTTGTCTTTGGAAAGACCTCTAAAAGTGTGGGCAAAATGGGGAAGAGGAAAAAGATACATAATATTTAAGTTTTGAAACTCTTTGAATATATCAATGGCAATATAATTGTCCAACACTTTTTAGTTATATTAGAAAATAACTGTTGTGTTGTAACTAGAAGTTGATCAGGAAATAACTTTTATTCTTTAAGGTCTTGGGGGATCAGGAAATATCCTCAGAACATTTTAAAGCCAGTGTGTCAGGTGATTTGAGTATTTTGAAGCAGTAAAGACTCAAAAGTAGCTTTGGTAAACTTGGTTTCATCTTTATGTGTAGTCTTAAGATAATCTCTACCTCCTACATGTCACTATATTAAAAACATTTCAGTTTATGTTTTTTTTCTGATGAGATAATAAAGATTTCCATCTTCTTTGTGAGGCTTTTTTAGAACTTAAAAAAAACCCTTGTCTCTACAGTATTATTCAAACAACACTTGGCTAGGATTTAGAGCCATATCTTTGACCTGTGCTTTATGAAGAATTTTCATTATTCAGTCCTATAGACTGAATAATGTTAATATTTAACATTAAAATTCACATATTAAAATTTATTTTAAAAAAATGCATGCTCTTTGCTTTTTAAACTGCAATTGTAAAAGCATGTTCTTGGTTTTCAGCGGTAGACTACCATTTAACGTTACCATGCTGTTGAAAGTAGCCCTTTCATATGTCATTGGGAGAGTCAAACTTTAAGTCTAACACGGAATCCATTTGTGGTGCAGGAATCCATGTACTGAGTAGGTGATTTGTCTCCTTCCTGTGCACGTGTGCCTATATGAATATACAGCCTTTAATGACATCTCTTTCAGATTCATTCCTGAATCACCTCGTTGGTTATACTCCCAGGGTCGACTGAGTGAGGCTGAAGAGGCGCTGTACATCATTGCCAAGAGGAACCGCAAGCTCAAGTGCACATTCTCACTAACACACCCCGCCAACAGGAGCTGCAGGGAGACTGGAAGTTTCCTGGATCTGTTTCGTTACCGGGTCCTCTTAGGACACACTTTGATCCTGATGTTCATCTGGTAATTATACTAAGGCGTGTTCTGTTGCTCTTTAACTAAGGTTGCTCAAGGTTCTCTTGATATCCTGCTCCTTCTTCAGGGTGCAGAGAACTTTACCTCTTTTGTTAGCTTGAGGTTGTTTTCTTAAAAGCAAGGCCCCTGATTCTTAGTACCTGGTTTTCTTCTTGCGCAGTCCTGTCTTTCTCAAGCAGCAGATGATGGTGCCTGATGGGCAGGTCCACTGAGCTTGAGTAAGCAGACATCAGAAGCACGTCTTTGCTCTTGAGATATTTATCATAAATATTTAAGCCTTCCTGCCCCTTCCGCTGCAAAAAAGGAAAGAAGGCAAATAAGCATGCTAGAAATAGAAGAGTTTTTAAGTAGGACTTTAAAAATACTTACCTTTGGTGTTGGCATCACGCAGTTTGCTAGCACATTCTGATTGTGGTGCTCCATGCTGCATTTTCTGTGGTACTCCCACTCACTAACTCACTGAGGTGGGCTAAACATGATCCCTTGTACAGATGGGACCCCAGGAGTTTGAAGTGAGGAACCCTAAGCCACATATGTAAATCAGTGATTGAACTGATGAGCACTTTCTGAACCTGATTTTTCTGGTTGTTTAGCTTATTCCCACCTGCCTCTCAAAATGCTCTCAGCATGAGTGTAAGTTGCATTCAGTGGTTCAAGATGGTTTCATTTAAAGAATGAAGTTGTAGAAAGAGGAGAAATGGATGGGTGCATACAATTTGTGGATTGCACATGTGTTTTGATATTGTACATACTGCTAACGTGCCATAAGTGTTATCTGGGCAAAATCATACCTACTAGCCTAAAGGACAGTTGTGCTGTGGCTGATATGTATTTGCCACAAAGCCTGCATGGAACCCTACATTTCATGCAGGGATAAAGGAAAGTGATTTTATATGAAAGTGATCTTATGTATAAAGCTACAAAGAATAGTAGCTTTAGAATAAGAAGCTGCAACGATGTTTTTCTATATCATATTCTCTTTTTCTACCCAAGCAGTGGCTGCCACCTGTATGGTTGGGGGCCATGTTAACCAGCTGCTACTTTCCCCCACAGAACCATCACAGTGCTAGGAATATCACAGATGCATAATAAATGTTGAGGCTTGGAGGCATGGAGATTAAGAAAACCATTGAAAGCCAAACCTGACAACACAGCATAGGAGCTGCAAATTTGAGGTTCTACTATTCAAAAACAAATACAAAGTATGTTCAGGTACTTAGGGCTCCATAAAACTTTATGTTTGCATGTCACATAGACAGTTAGTCAATCTCTGCCTTGGAGGAACCACCTACTTGTTGCAGATCATTCACTATTTTTATTTTTTTCCCCATGTATATTAACTTCTGAGTTCTGGCCTTCAATGGATAAACAAACAAACCCCAGACTTAGGGCTGGGGAGACTGTCCCTGTTCATTTTATTTCTTACACAGCCAAATAAACTTCTTCCCTGAGGCTGAGAATGTTAAAACATGTGATAATAGAGACAGTCACTCCATATATTGCCGTTCTTTTTGAAGATGCTATAAAATTCTAAAATCTTCTCTGTGGATCTGTCATTCAAGAAAGCCTTAAATGGGGATTCAAATTATACCTCTGTGTTAAACATCTGTTTCTTTGGTTATTTTCCACAATAGTGCCTTTTTAAGTAGTTCTTTGATGCTCTAAATATACTGTTAAATATTACACAAACATTTTAAATTTTGTTCGGGGGGCATAAAGAGGATTGAAATGATTTTAATAGTTGTAATTATGGATCCCAATGACCGACTCTGTGATGAAGGCAACTTGCAGAGCACAGGCTCAGCCCTGGGGACAATGGGCCTTCCATGCTTCATGCTCTCCCCATTCTCTCTCACCACCAGCTGGGAACTAAATTCCACTATTGTCCTGAACTGGCTTGTCTATTCTTGCCTTGACTTGATACTGTCACAGCTTGATTTAAATAGGGGTGTGTGTGTGTGTCTGTCTGGAATTTCTATTGTAAATGCAGAACAGACGCACAGAAAACTAACTGGGAAACAGCATTATGTAAGAGGAAAGTCTCTTCTGCAGGTATAAAGGATTTTAAGAACATTTTAGAAAACTACATGGATTCAAATTTATTTTGCCCTCTGCTTTCATGCAAGATACCTGGGAGACAGTGAGAATAGACAATGCAGTGTCACCTTGCATCCTTACATGTGATGTCCTGGCTACAATCCTGCCCATTGCCCTTGGTATATGAATAACACTTCATCTCAGTAAGAAGTCATGCATAATACTTCTGGCTCATTTGCTAGGGAGGGCTGGACTACTAACCACTCCAGCTTGAGGGTCCCTCTTCCTTACATCTCTCTCTCCTTACATTACCACAGTCTGGAGTACTTGGCCCACTTCTGAGATTAAGCAGAGATGGAAATAAAACTCACTTTCCTGATTGATCTCATTATAGCCACAGCTCATTAGACTTTCTCTAAGGAAAGCTAAAGGGAAGCAAATGAGAACGTCCCCTTAATAAACACTGATCAAACTGCATTGCAAAAGTATAAAAACTGATGAACTTAACAAAGCTTCTGTATTTTACTGCTTGTATAGAAATTTGTGGTTTACCAAACATATTCATATTCTTGTAAAGCCCAGTTTCAGGGTTTTATTTTTGTTCATTCTATTCTATTTTGTTTTGTTTTATTTTAATAATGCAGTTTCCTAGGCATAGAAGTTCCTACTACCACCATTACTGTGTTTGAGGAAGCCCTGATTTGGATCTTTAGGTTGGCACTTGGCTTCCTCGGCTCTTTAGTTCCTGGATTGTAGGAGAGAGGCTTGGTGCCTAGCACAATGCCTGCCACCCAAGAGGAGCTCCCTGTTTGTTTCAGGAATGGTGTACATAAATAAATTAATAGCTTTTTAAGTGACCCTTCCTCAGTTGTTCCTCCTAGAAGATCCTGCCTTTGCTGTGACCTTTACTTTTTCTTTCCTGTTCTGGGAGTCTGTGGCATATGCACCTACTGAGTGCGGGATGGGGTTAAAACCTGCAATGAGAAGTGTCTGGATCATTGGGGATTGGAGTGCCAGTCATTTCCGGCCTTCAGGTGACCCACTGAAGATCCAGTCACTTCTCAGCTCATGTTCTTAAGACCATCTTCTGTTGGCTTTCTCAATGGGAGTTCTTTTCTGGAATCATTTCAGTAATATTACAACAGTCTATAACAAGTGTTCCATAAATTGTTGCCTTAAATAAAGGATAGGGTCATTGTGTTCTATTAATTGCAAAAATGCTTGCTGGAAGCACATGCGATGTCTTTCCTCTTTAAGGGGCTGGCCATCCATTTGATTTATATAACATGTAGACATAGCTCAAATTATTTCCCAGCCCCCATAATTTTTTGTTTTTAACTAGGGTTGAAATTTAGATTAAAATAGAAAAATTAGTAGGAGAGACAAGCTTATTGCTTGCAGCAGATCAAGCAACCATATTGAACCACTCTTTGAATCTTCTCTGGCAAATTCTTATGTACTTTTCTATTGTCCTTCTTGTCTTTTACCTTCTGATCCTTTGACTCCCAATTGCAGGTTTGTGTGCAGCTTGGTGTATTATGGCCTAACTCTGAGTGCGGGTGATCTAGGTGGAAGTATTTATGCCAACCTGGCCCTGTCTGGCCTTATAGAGATTCCATCTTACCCTCTCTGTATCTACTTGATTAACCAAAAATGGTGAGTAAGTGTGGATGAATATGAAGTGCACCACAGAGAATGCACACACACACATATGCCCTCTGATATACATGCATATCTACATGGTGTTGTCTTTGTATGCAGTATCAGCTGATTGCTCTGTGGTGATTAGTTTCTTTCCATCTAAAAACAGTTAGAATTCATTTCTTAGTGCAGGATTCCTTGAGTTTCATGTTTACGAGTTTTTATATAGGTTTCAATTCAATATTGAATATCAAAATCCAAGGTAGTATTGAATATTACCGTCAGAGTGTTTGTGAGTCGTCTGTATGTAATTTGTTAGTCGCCAGAGATGAGATTATTAGCTCTATGTAGATGAAACTCTATAAACCCAATTAACAATAAATATTTAGAAGTTCTTACAAGAAGACAAATAATTGAAGAAACTAGAAAGACTTTTCTTATCTTCTATGGCCCACCTTACTTTGTTGAGAAGGCAGAAGATACACGGCTTTACTCATTGTCAGTGGGCACAGTTTTTAGATAGATTTTAAACATTATTTTATAGAGACCCCTTTCCTCAATTTTTGAGATTGCTTCTGTTACTTAGCCCCTGACCAGGCCACCTAAAAATCCCATTCTGCATGAGCTGGGAATCAGCTGAATTATGCCATTTCTTTTTCTCCAGAAATCATCATTCCAACCAAACTCAGAATTCCTTTGGCATTGTGCTTAATGCTATTGTCATGATGTTTTAGCCGAGAGTGTTTTGAAGGGCAGGTTTGGATTCTGTTAAATTGAAGGCTTGTCTCCCAGGCAGTGTTCCCAGCTGCCTCTGCTGATCCCTGTGGTAGAGGCTACAGCTTACTCTCATCATGATACAAGAGCTGGATCATGTATTATATTCAGAAGTCTTTCCCAGTACCCCCAGTTGTGCCAGATGCCTCTCCTTTGTGCTGCTCTAGCACCCTGTGCATACCTCTGGGGCCATTTAAAAGTGTTACAAGGAAGCCGTCCATGGGGGTATTTTATGTGTCTTTGTATCCTTGGTACTTGCCTAGCATGGTGTGTGTTACTTGAAAGGCCTTCCATATTGACTGTTAAATTAAGCAAAATGACCTGGAAAAGAAGACTCAAGACCTTCTTAGCACCACCCAGAGTTAGGATTGAAATCTGAAGCAGAGGGAAGGAAGGCTACCTTTGTGATCTGGCAGACCTGAATTTGGATCTAGTCTTTGCCATGTGTTCGTTGTATGACTTTGACAAGTTTCTTCACTAAGCCTCCCTTCGTACTTACTCTCAAACCAGGGATTGTAAAATTCACTAGCAAAATTATCAAAATTATTGAGGTTCCTAGTAAAAGTTCATGGCATGTTGTAAGCCCCTAGAAAAGGGAGACTTATTAATATTAATATATTTCTTCCAAGTCTAGGGCTTTTATTTGAAAATCGCTTCCCTCAATAAGTATGAACTAACATTTCACTTATTTCTAACCCACTAACAAATTTTTTTTCTGTGCGTATTTTTAAGAGAGATTGACTTAAAACAAATGCCAAAACTTTAAACTGCATAAAACCAGAAAAGGTAATCAGAAAATAAAGGAAGTTGTAAGACTATTCTCCTTGTTTCAGTTTCATTCTCTGAAAGATGGAGAATATAATAATACATGCCTACAGGATTTTTATTAGGATTAAATAAGGTAATAGATGGTAAACATTTAAAACAGTGTCTGAAACTTAGCACTCATGGAAATAGACAGAATGATAACTATGCTCTTTTCCCACACAAATTGCTTAATCTTGCCATCCGTCAACTTTCCCTTTGTTTTATAGTGGTTATTTATTTTGAGTCCTAGTCAGTTTCCTATCAGTCACATTTGCCACTTATGCCTTAAGAGGAGATGAACATATATAATGAAACTGAAGATTTTTAAATAAGAAGTTTGGGAAGAAACAGATGACTTTATAAGGTTCTTAAGAGAACTGTGTAATTTCTTTCTATTGTTTAGGTTTGGTCGAAAGCGAACATTATCAGCATTTCTGTGCCTAGGAGGACTGGCTTGTCTTATTGTAATGTTTCTTCCAGAAAAGAAAGGTATGCCTTTCAAATTTCTACAAGGGTTTTGAACAGTACTTTTATTACAATGAATCATAATATAGTGGAGAGATGACCATATGGCATGCTTCATTTCTGTGATTGCATATTGTTTAGCAATTGTGTGGGATATAATGGGCCAGATTCCTTCCATTGCTTCAGCTATTCTCTGGGTGAATAATGTGCTTAGAGGTGCACTATTAATTCTTTCAGGCTATTAAGCTACCATCTGGGGTAACTGAGATGTAGTATTGGTGATGTTAGAGTTGTTTATTTGATGATGAGGAGGACGGATTAGTTCTTCACAGAAAGAAACTTCATCCAAGGTTGTAAATTGCACTCGTCATTACAGCCAACCACAAGATTGGAGAGCAGAGCCCCTGGTTCTCAAAGGTGGCTTTGGTGCCCCTCTACATCTCCAGCATGACTCTCAAGGAACTCCAACGACAACAAGAACAATAGTATTCACTGTTGGTGACAATGGATAGTCTCTTAGTCTTACATAAATGTGAAAACACCTAGTTAGGAAACTGGTATTTTTATATATGTGTAGCTTTGCTATGCAAACACAGCTTCAAGAAGGATCCCTTTAGCATTCTAATATAACCTGATTGCTGCCCCTGTGTAGACATTCTGTAGCTATTGCTGGTTTTCAATCTCTTTTTTCACTAGCACACCTGAGGTATGTCAGCGATTGCCTTGGGAACTGTGTTTTTGGTTGTGATTTTCTAGAAGGAGGAGTGAGTCACAACAACTCTCTGAAGCTGGAGCGTGTGATATAACAAGAGCCCTGTCTTAGGGGCTTTTGGATTTTGATAGGGTTCTGTTATGAAGCTTGCATTCCAGGTGACAATCCTTATGAGACGATTTGATGTAAAGTTTTGATAACTACTGGCAATGCATGAAGAATTCATTTTTTGTCAGAGTGTATCAGGTATTAAATACTCCTTTGGTAAATTGCTTCTCCTTGTGGTTCATTTGTGCATGTCTCATTAAAGACCCCAAGGCCGTGTGTTCTCCCTGTTTTATAACCCTCCAGTATGTCTACTCTGCTATTGATTGCCACGTGAGGTTCTATACCTTGAGTCTCTAGTGTAAATTGCTCACTACTTAGAGTTTACCCAATACTTAGAACAGCTTTAAAGTGATTTTCATAGAATCATGGAAACTAGAGAACTGAGTAAATTTGCCCATTTTTTATTCTCTAAGCAAATGGGTGCCCCTGCTAATACTAAGTAGAGGAGGAACTCCCCAGCTATTGCCCTACCATAGACTTGTAGAACTAGAGAACTAGGTGCTCAGTTTTGTTTGTCTTCTGGTAAGACAGTGATGGACTTCAAATTGTTGTGGTTTTATATTCAGCAGATTTTGTTTTGCAGAGGCACCTTGAGAATTCGTTTTTTTTTTTTTTTTCTTTTTTTTTACCTGCAATAGTCCAGCATTCTGTTTATTGCCTCATAGAGAAAAACTTTTCGCTAGTCCTGTAAACACACCTGTAACCTATCACACCTTCATAAGCCAGGCCAATTAATGTGTTTCCTCCCCTCCCATTTATTTGCACACTCCAGGTAACCCATCTCCTAGGACTCTACATGTGGCCCTTTCTTGAAATGATCTCTTCTTATAAATAACAAGACAAAAATCTATGGTAAATGCAGATGTATGGTCTCCCCTCCAGACCAGCAAGTACCACTCTATTTGATTATAATCTGTTTTAGGAGAGCAACTTGGACCCTTTGTTGATTGTGTCCCTTGGTGGACACTGAATAAGAAACAGCATAGCAGAGTGTCTTTGGCACTCCACGAATGTGCCTCAGGAGTGTTACCTCTGTTATACTTAGAAAACGTAGATGTATTGTCTGTTTGTAACGATTTCTTAGCTGGGCATGGTGGCTCACGCCTGTAATTCCAGCACTTTGGAGGCTGAGGAGGGCAGATCACCTAAGGTCAGAAGTTCGAGACCAGCCTGGCCAACATGGTGAAACCCCATCTCTACTAAAAATACAAAAATTAGTCGGGCGTGGTGGTGGGTGCCTGTAATCCTAGCTACTAGGGAGGCTGAGGCAGGAGAATGGCTTCAACCCAGGAGGTGGAGGTTGCAGTGAGCCCAGATGGTGCCATTGCTTTCCAGCCT
The DNA here is from genome assembly GCF_002776525.5 of Piliocolobus tephrosceles. Classification (NCBI taxonomy): domain Eukaryota; kingdom Metazoa; phylum Chordata; class Mammalia; order Primates; family Cercopithecidae; genus Piliocolobus; species Piliocolobus tephrosceles. Next base: position 105,108,963 of record NC_045434.1, on the reverse strand, counting down.
GGGTGACAAGAGCAAAATTCTGTCTCAAAAAAAAAAAAAAAAGATTTCCAGGGAAATTATTTCTATTTTTAATATTTCTACTACTTAATTTTAATAAATAATTTCTATATTTAATAACCATTACTATTAAAATTATCGTCTTCCACTACCATTGAGCCCATTGTCTTTCATTTAATTCATCACTAGAGAGAGAATATATGGTCATCTTTTTTGTATAATCCTTTCTGTGCTTGCAAAGACTTCCCGCTATGCCTAAATTTTCTCTTCTTTCAGATAAATAGTATTTGTTCTTTAAACTTTCTTTAAACCTTTTGTATTTACTCTTTAAAATATTTTGATGACTTTTTTTTAATCTCAAGTTTTTCAAAGATTTAGACTACATTTGTAAGTTCTAATAAGTACATATAAAGACAATGACCTTGCAATTTGAAAAATTCTGTAGCATCTTGTGTTAGTTTGGAGAGTACTCATTTTCTGTTTGCATTTTGTGTTCCCTTGTCCTCACTTTTCCTTACCAAACATGCCTTCAGTCTTGCCTTTCTGCTAACTCAGGTGACCCTCTACCCACCATTATTTTTTAGCACCTCTACTTGATTGTGAGTCTCTGTGTCAGAAGCATTTGTGGAGACTGTGACAATATATCTCTAGAAGAGATAGCCAGTAAGCCAGAAAATAAATTGTTTGGCATTCCTCAGCCTTTGGTTTATAATTATTAGACATAAGTGTCCTGCCCAGTACATATTTGCATGCTGGTTAGCCTTGAAGTAAATGTTCTCCTCTGGGAGTAATATTAGCAGGTGGCCACTAATGTTTTTCCCAGATTAGTAATCAGACATTTTACCTGAATTATGTGCTTGCATGGAGGATTCTAATTAACCTTAGAACACTTGCTACCATTTATTAAGTGTTAATCAAGTGCTGGATTCTCTTTATATACAGAAGGTATTATATATTATCCCCATTTTTATAAAGAAACAAAAGCCCAGATTGGTCAAGCAACACGTCCAAGGTTGCATAGCAAGTAAGTAGCACATCTGGGATTCAGATTCCTTCTAACTCTAAAGTCAGTCCTCTTTTGGGAATGCTGTTTTCTCCTCTTAGATAAGAGAGGTTTTTTTGTATGGTTTGTTTTGAGACAGGGTCTCGCTCTGTCTCCTAGGCTGGACTGCAGTAGTGTAGTTCATAGCTCACTGCAGCCTTGACCTCTTGGGCTCAAGCAGTCCTACCACCTCAGTCTCTTGAGTAGCTGGGACTACAGGCATGCACCAGCCATGTCAGGGTAATTTTTAAAATTTTAAAAAATAATTTTTGTAGGCTGATCTGGAACTCCTAGTCTCAAGTGATTCTCCTCCCTTGGCCTCCCAAAGTGCTGGGATTATAGGCATGACCATCGCATCTGGCCAGATAAGAGTTTTAGAACCAAAGTATTCATTGGAAATAATGAAGCTAAAGTCAGAGGATTAACGCTGCCTGATTAAAGCCAGTTCTTAACTCTTTAGTGTGCAGGCCTGATGGGAATTGGCCAGTGTTGAAGAACCTGGGTTGTCAGAGTGGCATTGGGCTCTCATTGATGAGGTTTATGGCAGTTGTGGTCCTGCCAGAGAATCTGAACAGTAGGAGGTCATGGCGTGATAAACACGGTTCTTAGTGAGGCAGTGTTCTTAGACTCAGCCCTAGTGGCACCTTCATATCTCATTTCTTTTTCTAACATTGGTCTGCACATTTCTTTATTTGACTTTTCTAGTGTCTGTGATACAAAAGATACTATTCATAAACAAAATCTAGTTCCTAGTCTCAAAGAGTTTACAATCTAATGAGAGTAATTAGGGATTCAAAAATAATAAAAGACTATATGAGAATTGACAGCAAAATGCTGTGGGAACTTTAAGCTCAGGCCATGATAGTGATGGAGACCAGCTGACTTGCTTTAAACAACAATAGAACCAGACAAAATATATACATAAGAAATGTTGATTTTCAGACGTTGGACAACAGACTGCATAGGACAAGCAGTGATCCCTGAGAGGAGAAAATAAACGAAGTAGGCTCTGAAAATGCCCTAGCTCATGGTTGCCAAACCACAGTGCAGGGAAGGGAAGCCCAATAAATCATAGCATTCTTACTAAATGGAAGAAACAGAAACTGAAGCTTGGGGAAGCCAAGATGTCTGGAATTTGCTGAGCAAAATCCTGGAGAGTAGTAAGATACACAGAGGAAGAACTCCAGAGGTCTGCAGAAGAAACCTCCTAGTCTTTGGCTGCTTACTGATTTGAGCATGCATTTGAAGAAACTACTGAGGCCAGGGGGAGATCACCAGAAAGTGGCAGGCAGAACAGTCCTTGGATTGTTGAGTACATGAATGGTTTGTGTTCTCTTCAGCCGATCACAGAGCATTGGATAGAGACCTCCTAGGTCAGAGTCATTTTAGCAAAAGGCTTTTTTTGTTGTTGTTGTCATAAATGTGCTTAAAAACCAAACTCAGAAAGATCAACTGATTCCAAGTAACTTAACTGCATCACAGAACAAAGACCAACAAGACTTAAAGGAACAATAAAGTCCAGCACCCCAAAAAATAACATTAACAAAAAAAAAAAATTGAGTGTATAGCCTCCAGTCACCAAATCAGCAGGCATGCAAATAAGCAGGAAAATACCTCCCACAAGTAGAAGAAAAATCAATAGAAACAAAATAAAAAATGCATACATGATAGAATTAAGAGACAAGAATATTAAAACAGCTATTACAAATGTACTCCATGTGCTTAAGAATACAAGCAGAATACAAGCAGAGAAGTCAAAGGAAAGAAAAGACACACTTTCATCTAGAGATGAAACATATAATGTATGAAAAAAATACGGTAGATGAGATTAACAACAGGTTAAACACTAAACAGAAAAGATCAGTTAAAGACATTAAAAAACTATACAACATGAAACAAAAAAAATTGAATAAAAAACTAACAAAACATCAGTGAGTTGTGGGACAATATTAAGTGGCCTACATACGTGTAATATTAGTCTTAGAAGGAGGGGATAAAGAAAAAGTATTTACAGAAATGCTCAAATGCTTTGCAAATTTGATGAAAACTATAAACACATAATAAGAAAGTGGTCAGTTCATCAAGAGGATAGAACAGTCTTAACTGTATACTTGTAATAAATTTATAGTACATGAAGCAAAAAGAGGCGAAATAGACAAATCCAAGAAACACAGATACTTCAGTATCACTTTCTCAATAATTGATAGAAAGGTAAACAGAAAATATAGACTTGAACAACCAATATGACCTGATCTATAGGTCACTCTATCCTAAACCAATAGAATATGTATTCCATTTGAAGTGCACACAGCACATTTGCCAAGAAAGACTTATTCTAGGCCATAAGACAAGTTTCAATAAGTTTAAAAGAATTGAAAATTTACAAAAACAAGTTAGTTGACCAGAGTAGAATTAAACTAAAAATCACCAACAGAAAGATATCTGGAAGATCCTCAAATACATGGATATGGAACAACACCCTTCTAAAAACATGTGGATTAAAGAAAAAAATCACAAGGAAAACTGGAAAATAGTTTTAATTGAACAATAAAATATACTGTATCGGCCCAGCACAGTGGCTCATGCCTGTAATCCCAGCACTTTGGGAGGCCAAGGTGGGTGGATCACTTGAGGTCAGGAGTTCAAGATCAACCTGGCCAACATGATGAAACCCTGTCTCTACTAACAGTACAAAAATATTAGCCAGTCATGGTGGTGCACATCTGTAATCTCAGCTACTCAGGAGGCTGAGGCAGGAGAATGGCTTGAATCCGGGAAGCAGAGGTTGCAGTGAGCTGAGATTGCGCCACTGCAGCTAGCCTGGGTGACAGAGTGAGACTGTGTCTCAAAAAAATATAAAGTATATTGTATCAGAGTTTATGGGAGGCAGATAAAGTAATGCTTAGAGGGAAATTTATGTAATTCTTTTAAGTATCAGAAAAAAAGAAAGTTTTCAAATTAATGATCTGAGCTTCCAACTTAAGAAAGTAGATAACAAATTTTAAAAAAGAAGAGCTAATTAAGCACAAGCAAGCACAGGAAGAAAATAATAAATATAAAAGCAAAAAAATCAATGGAATGAAAGGAAAAACAATGGAGAAAAGTCAATGAAACCAAAAGCTGGTTGTTTAAGACCAATACAATTATTAAACCTCTCACCATGATAATAAAGAAAAAAGAGAGAAGACACAGAGGCATTAATAAGGGAATATTACGAACATTTTTATGTCAATAAATTCAGCTTAGGTAAAATGGGCAAATTTCTTGAAAGATTGCGAACTACCAAAGCTTACTTAAAAACGTATAGATAACCTGAATAGCACCACTAAAAAAAATTGAATTTGTAGTTAAAAACATGCCCACAAAGAGAATTCTAGGCCCAGATGGCTTTGTGGTAAATTCTATGAAACACAAAAGAAAGAGGATCAGTTGTACACACTTTTCCAGAAAATAAAGAGGAGAGAATAACTCTCCCAACTTAGCCTCTAAGGGCCAGCAATTACTTTGGTACCTAAACCAAACAAAATAAAGGCATTATAAGAAGAGAAAACTACAGATCAATATCTCTCATTAATATGATGTAAAAATCTTAAACAAAATATTAGCAAATTGAGTCCAGCACTGCATAAAAAAGGCAGTACTAATGACTATAGCAAATTTTATCCCACAAATACAAGGTTGGTTTAACATTCAAAAGCCAATTAGTGGCCAGGCAAGGTGGCTCATGCTTGTAATCCTAGCACTTTGGGAGGCCGAGGGGGGTGGATCACGAGGTCAGGAACTTTCTTAACTTGATAAAGAATATTAAGGGAATACCTACAGTAAACATGACATTTACTGGTGAAAGACTGAATACTTATCTAAGATCAGGAAAAAGTCCAGGATGTCCATTCTTAGCACTTCTATGGAACATCGTACAAAAAGTACTAGTGAATATAATAAAGCAATAAAAAGAAATTAAAGGGATTTCAACTGGAACAGAAGTAAAACTGTCTTTATTCACCAGACTACATCATGATCACCTTCATAGAAAATCCATACAAAAAAGAAACCTGTAAGAATTAATTGATGAGCTTAGCAGAGTTATGTGAGAAACAATTTTCTTTCTACATATTAGCAACAAATAGTTAAAACTGAAATAAACCGATGCCATTTATAATAAAATAAAAATATGAAAAATGTAGGGATAAATTTTATGAAACATGTATATGACTACAAAAAACTTTAAAATGCTGATGAGAAAAATTAAAGAAGATGAACTAAATGAATTGGTAATAGTAATAATAAATAGATTACCATGCTCATGGACCAGAAGCCATTAAGATATCAGCTCTCCCCAAATTGATTTATCTTCATTCAGTGTGATATCAGTAAAATTTCCAGCAGTCTTCTTTTGGTGATATAAATTGACAAGTTAATACTAATTTTTTTTTTTTAGATGGAGTCTTGCTCTGTCACACCCAGCCTGGAGTGCAGTGACGTGATCTCGGCTCACTGCAACCTCTGCCTCCTGGGTTCAAGGGATTCTCGTGTCTCAGCCTCCTGAGTAGCTGGGATTACAGGCGCCTGCCATCACGCCCGGCTAATTTTTTGTATTTTTTAGTAGAGACGAGGTTTCACCATGTTGGTCAGGCTAGTCTTGAACTCCTGACCTCAAGTGATCTGCCTGCCTCAGCTTCCCAAAGTGCTGGGATTACAGGTGTGAGCCACTGCACCCGGCCAATACTAAAATTTATATGGAAATTCAAAGGATCTGGATGGATTATCCAGAATAATTTTATCATGGAAAAACAAAGTTGAAGAACTTAGCTACCTGATTATAAGAGTTACAGTAGGCTGGGCATGGTGGCTCATGCCTATAATCCCAACACTTTGGGAGGCTGAGGCAGGTGGATCACCTGAGGTCAGGAGTTCGAGACCAGCTTGGCCAACATGATGTAACCCCATCTCTACTAAAAATACAAAAATTATCTGGGCATGGTGGTGCACATCTGTAATCGCAGCTACTCCGGAGCCTGAGGCAGGAGAATTGCTTTAACCCGGGAGGTGGAGGTTGCAGTGAGCTGAGATCATGCCACTGCACTCTAGCCTAGGCTACAGAGTAAGACTCCATCTCCAAAAAAAAAAAAACTTACAATAAAGTTACATTAATCAAGACAGTACAATATTGGAATGTCTGTACAGATAATGGAACACAACTGAGTATGAAATAAAACCACATATATGGTCAATTGATTTTTTTTTTTGACAGAGCTGAGATTTCATTTACTTTTTAAAAATAAAAATATTTTGCTCAGTTATAATGTACATACAGAAAAGTGCTCATGGTCAATTAATTTTTGATGAAAATGACATGTTAATTCAATGAGGAAAAGATAACCTTTTTAAAAAATGGTGCTGAAATAATTGGATCTCCATATACAAAAAATATAACTTCAACCTATAAATCACATTATATGCAGCAATAAACTTGAAATGGTTGTTAAACTGAAAAGTAAATGCTAAAACTGTATTATACAACTAGTAGAAGAGAACATTGGAGAAAAATCTTAGTGACTTTGAGTTAGGCAAAGATTTCTTAACTAGGACACAAAAAACATGAAAAGAAAAAAATTCATAAAATTAAAAACTTTTGATTTTTAAAAGACACTATTACAGAAATGAAAAGTAAGACACAAACTGGAAGAAAATATATGTAAAACATACATCTGATAAAAGACTTGTATCCAGAATATAGAAAGGACTTTAATAAAAAGGAAAAAATGAGCAAAAGATTTGAATGGATGCTTCTCCAAAAAGATATAAAAATGACAAATAAATATGGGGAAAGTTGTTCAACATCATCAGACATTAGGGAAATAGAAATTGAAACCACAATATCAGGATCATCATGGCAGACGGAAGGCAGGACTAGATTGCAGCTCTGACTCGGATGGACAGAGCACTGTGTAGAGGCTCGCATCATGAACTTTAGCTCCAGATTGACAACAAGAAGAAACCAGCAATCCCAAGAGGACCCACAGTCCCTCTGAAGGAAGCAGGCTGCTCCTGCAGGACCGGGAGACATTCCAAATACTGAGTACCCCAGTTGCGGAAGTGGGAAAAGGAGATCCTCTTCTCCTGAACACACACACCCCCTGGAGAAACTGAAGGTCTGTTCGCAGGAGAAGTTTCACACCTTACCTGGAGTTGAGTCAATTAAGACAGCCAGCAAAATACAGGGGTAGAGGAAGCAGTGGAAAAGGCCCTGGGAGCTCGCTGGGTCCCTAAGGAGGCCACAGGGATCCCTCGGGAGGGTGGCCTAGCCCTACCCCCACCTGACAGCCTTCCCTCCCCACTCTGGTAGCTGAAGACAAAAGGCAAATAATCTTGGGAGTTCTAGGGCCCCACCCACCGCTGGTTCCTCTCCATATTACCATAGCTGATGTTCTCTGGAAAAGTGCCACCTCCCAGCAGGAAGGCAACTAGCACAAAAATAGAGCATTAAGCCACAAAAACTGACTGGGTACGGTGGCTCACGCCTGTAATCCTGGCATTGTGGGAGGCTGAGGTGGGCAGATCACGAGGTCAGGAGTTCGAGACCAGCCTGGCCAAGATGGTGAAACACCGTCTATACTAAAAATATAAAAATTAGCTGGGTATGATGGCATGTGGCTGTACCTCCCAGCTACTCAGGAGGCTGAGGCAGAAGAATCGCTTGAACCCAGGAGGTGGAGATTGCCGTGAGCCAAGATTGTGCCACTGCACTCCAGCCTCCAGCCTGGGTGACAGAGCAAGACTCCATCTCAAAAAACAAACAAACAAAAACCCCACAAAAGCTAAGGACCCTCATGGAGTCCATTGCACCCTCCTGGCACCTGCACTGAAACAGACACTGTTATCCACCGCTGAGAGACCCATAGACAGTTCACATCACAGGACTCTGTCCAGACAACCCCCAGTACCAGCCCAGAGCCAGGTAGACTTGCTGGGTGGCTACACCCAAAAGAGAGACAACAATCACTGCAGTTTGGTTCATATGAAGCCATATCCATAGCAAAAGGGGGAGAGTACTGTATCAAGGGAATATCCCATGAGACAAAAGAATCTAAGCAGCAGCCTTCAGCCTAGACCTTCCCTCTGACAGAGAAAAGGTTATTTATTAAACTGAGGCACCAGAGAAAGGCAAAGTCCAATGCAAGGAACTCCAAAAAATGATACAGGAAATGAAGGGAGAAATATTCAAGGAAATAGACAGCTTAAATAAAAAACAATGTAAACTTCAGGAGACATTGGACATACTTACAGAAATGCAAAATGCTCTGGAAAGTCTCAGCTATAGAATTGAACAAGTAGAAGAAAGAAATTCAAAGCTCTAAGACAAGGTTTTTGAATTAACCCAATGCAACAAAGACAAAGAAAAAAGAACAAGAAAATATGAACAAAGCCTCCAAGAAGTCTGGGATTATGTTAAATGACCAAACCAAAGAATAATTGGTATTCCTGAGTAAGAAGAGAAATGTAAAAGTTAGGAAAACATATATGGGGGATTAATCGAGGAAAAGTTCCCTGGCCTTACTAGAGACCTAGATGTTCCAAATACAAGAAGCACAAAGAACACCTGGGAAATTCATTGCAAAAAGGTCATTGCTTAGGCCCATTGTCATCAGGTTATGTAAAGTTAAGACAAAGGAAACAATCTTAAGAAACTGTGAGATAGAAGCAGCAGGTAACCCATAAAGGAAGACTTCTCAGATTAACGGCAGATTTTTCAGCAGAACCCTACAAGCCAGAAGGGATTGGGACTCTCTATCTTCAGCCTCCTCAAAAGAAACAATTATCAGCCAGGAATTTTGTATCCAGTGAAATTAAGCATCATTTTTGAAGGAAATATAGTATTTTTCATACAAACAAATGCTGAGAGAATTCACCACTAACAAGCCACCACTACAAGAACTGCTAAAAGGAGCTCTAAATCTTGAAACAAATCCTGGAAACACATCAAAACAGAAACTCTTTAAAGCATAAATCACAGGGCCTATAAAACAAAATACAAATTAAAAAGCAAAAACAACAAAAAACCCAAGATACACAGGCAAAACATAGCACAATGAATGCAAGGGTACCTCAGGTCTCAATACTAACATTGAATGTAAATGGCCTAACTGCCCCACTTAAAACTTACAGAACTGCAAAATGGATAAGAACTCACCAAACAACTATCTGCTGCCTTAGGAGACTCACCTAACACATTAAGGACTCACATAAACTTAAGGTAAAGGGGTGGAAAAGGCATTTCATGCAAATGGGCACAAAAAGTGAGCAGGGGTAGCTATTCTTATATCAGATAAAACAAAGCAACAGCAGTTAAAAGAGACAAAGAGGGACATTATGTAACTGGGAAAGACCTTGTCCAACAGGAAAATATCACAATCCTAAACATATATGCACCTAACACTAGAGCTCTCAAATTTATAAAACAAATAATAATATACCTAGAATAATAATATACCTAGGAAATGAGATAGGCAGCAACATATTAATAATGGGGGACTTCATTACTCCACTGACAGCACTAGACAGGTCATCAAGACAAAGTCAACAAAGAAACAATGGATTTAAACTATACCTTGGAACAAATGGACTCAACAGATATATACAGAGTATTTCAGGTGACAGCCACAGAATACACATTCTATTCAACAGCGCATGGAACTTTCTCCAAGATAGACCATATGATAAGCCCTAAAACGAGCCTCAATAAATTTAAGAAATTTGAAATTGTATCAAGCACTCTCTTAGACTACAGTGGAATAAAACAGGAAATCAACTCCAAAAGGAACCTTCAAAACCACGCAAATACATGGAAATTAAATAACCTGCTCCTGAATGAGCAATGGGTCAAAAACAAAATCAAGATGGAAATTTAAAAATTCTTCGAAATGAATGACAGTAATGACACAACCTATCAAAACTCTGGAATATAGCAAAGGCAGTGCTAAGAGGAAAGTTCATACCCCTAAACGCCACATCAAAAGGACCCAAAGAGTACAAAGTGACATTCTAAGGTCATACCTCAAGGAATTAGAGAAACAAGAACAAACCAAACCCAAACCCAGCAGGAGAAAGGAAATAACCAAGATCAGAGCAGAACTAAATGAAATAGAACAAACAAATACAAAAGATAAATGAAACGAAAAGCTGGTTCTTTGAAAAGATAAATATAATTGATAGATCATTAGCAAGATTAACCAAGAAAAGAAGAGAGAAAATCCAAATAACCTCATTAAGAAATGATACAGGAGATATTACAACTGACACCACTGAAATACAAAAGATCATTCAAGGCTACTGTGAACACCTTCAAACACATAAACTAGAAAACCTAGAAAGAGATGGATAAGTTCATGGAAAAATACAACCCTCCTAGCTTAAATCAGGAATAATTAGATATCCTTAACAGACCAATAACAAGCAGCGAGATTGAAAAGGTAATTTAAAAATTACCAACAAAAAATGTCCAGGACCAGACGAATTTACAGCAGAATTCTACCAGACATTTAACGAATTGGTACCAATCCTTTTGACACTATTCCACAAGATAGAGAAAGAAGGAACCTTCCCTAATTTATTCTTTGAAGCCAGCATCACCCTAATACCAAAACCAGGAAAGGACATAACCTAAAAAGAAAACTACACACTGATATCCTTGATGAACATAGTTGCTAAAATCCTTAACAGAATACTAGCTAACCGAATCCAACAACATATCAAAAAGATAACCCACTACGATCAAGTGGGTTTCATACCAGGGAAGCAAGGATGGTTTAACATATGCAAGTCAATGTGATACACCATATAATTAAAAACAAAAATCACATGATCATCTCAATAGATACAGAAAAAGCATTAGACAAAACCCAGCATCTTTTTATGATTATAACTTGGCATACGAGGGACATACCTCAATGTAATAAAAGCCATCTATGACAAACCCACAAACAACATAATACTGAAAAGTTGAAAGCATTCCCTCTGAGAACTGGAACAAGACAAGAATGCCCACTCTTACCACTTGTCTTCAACATAGTACTGGAAGTCCTAGCCAGAGCAATCAGACAAGGGAAAGAAATCTTTATCCAAATCAGTAAAGAGGAAGTCAAACTGTCACTGTTTGCTGATGATATGATTGTTTACCTCAGAAACCCTAAATACTCCTCTAGAAAGCTCCTAGAACTGATAAAAGAATTCAGGATAGTTTCTGGATATAAGATTAATGTACACAAATCAGTAGCTCTTCTATACACTAATGGCAACCAAGCAGCGAATCAGATCAAGAACTCAACCCCTTTATAGTAGCTGTCAAAAAATGACATACTTAGAAATATACCTAACCAAAGAGTCGAAAGACCTCTACAAGGAAAACTACAAAACTCTGCTGAAAGAAATCGTAGATCACACAAATAAATGGAAAAACATTCTATGCTCATGGATGGGTAGAATCAATGTTGTGAAAATTGCCAAAAGCAGTCTACAAATTCAGTGCAATCCTTATTAAAATACCACCATCATTCTTCACAGAATTAGAAAAAAACAATTCTAAAATTCATATGGAACCAAAAAAGAGCCCACATAGGCAAAGCAAGACTAAGCAAAAAGAACTAATCTGGGGTCATCACACTACCTGATTTCAAATTATACTATAGGGCCATAGTCACCATAACAGCATGGTACTGGTATAAAAATAGGCACATAGACCAATGGAATGGAATAGAGAACCCAGAAATAAAGCCAAATACTTACAGCCAACTGATCTTCAAGAAAGCAAACAAAAACATATAGTGGGGAAAGGACAACCTTTTCAACAAATGGTGTTGGGATAATTGGCTAGCCACGTGTAGGAGAATGAAATTGGATCCTCATTCCTCACCTTATACAAAAATCAACTCAAGATGGATTAAGGACTTAAATCTAAGACCTGAAACTATAAAAATACTAGAAGATAACCCTGGAAAAATCCTTCTAGATATTGGCTTAAGCAAGGATTTCATGACCAAGAACTCAAAAACAAATGCAATAAAAACAAAGATAAATAGTTGGGACTTAATTAAACTAAAGAGCTTTTGCATAGCAAAAGGAACAGTCAGCAGAGTGAACAGACAATTTTCTCCCACTCTCCCACACAGAGTGGGAGAAAATCTTCACAATCTATACATCTGACAAAGGACTAATATTCAGAATCTACAACAAACTCAAACAAATCAGTAAGAAAAAACAATCCCATCAAAAAGTGGGCCAAGAACAAGAATAGACAATTCTCAAAAGAAGATATACAAATGGCCAAAAAACATATGAAAAAATGCTCAACATCACTAATGATCAGGGAGATGCAAATCAAAGTCACAATGTGATACCATCTTACTCCTGCAAGACTGGCCATAATCAAAAAATCAAAAAACAGTAGATGTTGGCATAGGTGTGGGTGATCAGGAAACACTTCTACACTGCTGCTGGGAATGTAAACTAGTACAGCCACTATGGAAAACAGTGTGAATGAAGATTCCTTAAAGAACTAAAAGTAGAACTACCATTTGATCCAGCAGTCCTACTACTGGATATCTACCCAGAGGAAAAGAAGTCATTATTCAAAAAATATACTTGCACATGCATGTTTATAGCAGCACAATTCCCAATTGCAAAATCATGGAACCAACCCAAATACTTATTAGTCAATGAGTAGGTAAAGAAACCATGGTATATATTCAATGGAATACTACTCAGCCATAAAAAGGAATGAATTAATGGTATTTACAGCAACCTGGATGAGATTGGAGACTATTATTCTAAGTGAATTAACTCAGGAATGGAAAACCAAACATCTTATGTTCTCACTGATATGTGGGAGCTAAGCTGTGAGGACACATAGGCATGAGAATCATATAATGGACTTTGGGGACTTGGAAGGAAGCGTGGGAAGGGGCAAGGGATAAAAGACTACAAATAGGGTGCACTGTATACTGCTCAGGTGATGGGTGCAACAAAATCTCATAAATCACCATTAAAGAACTTACACATGTAACCAAATACCACCTGTACCTCAATAACTTATGGAAACTAAAACAAAAATAAAAATGAAACCACAGTGAGATACCACAGCACACTGATTAAAATGACAAAAATTACAGAGACCACAAGTGTTGGTGATAAAAGAGGAACTGTAACTCATATACACTGCTAGTAAAAATACAAAATGGTAAAGACACTCTGGAAAATATTTAGCAGCTTATTTTAAAGTGAAACATACACTTACTATATGAACCAGTTTTATTCATGAGAAGTGGAAACCTAGATCCACACAAAGACTTTGATGCAAATGTTCGTAGTGAATTTATTAATAATAGCTCCAAACCGGAAGGAACTCAAATGCCCTTCAGCTGATGAATGGATAAACAAATTGTGGTATATCAATACAATGGAATATTAGTCAACAACAAAAAAGCAATGAACTATGTCCTACTATGCTAAGTGAAAGAAACCACACACAAAAGTCTACAAACAGTATTATATTATTGTGAAATTCTAGAAAAGGTGAAACTGTGGTGACAGAAGTTTGTGTGTATATGCTTTTTATAAAAAGTCAAAGGGAAGCAAAATGAATTGTAATTCTTACCCCATTTATGTATCATAGTAGAGGACCTGTACCTGTCTTAAAGATTTTTAACATGTGAACGATCAAAATGAACAATTTGCTTGCAATCACACAGTGAATGAAGTGGATGACAAAGTTGAATTTTTGCTATTTTGGGTCAGTGAAGTGTGACTGTGTCATACTAAGACATTTTTTCCTGGTGATCCCAAATGGTCTCTGAAAAACCTTCCAGAAAAATAGTTCTGAAAATTATGTCCTTAGTAGTTTCTTCATTGGAATAAATTTATAGCCTCCTTGAGTTCAGAATTTGAAGAATACAAGTGTTTTGAGATTTCCTTTTTTAAAAAGATAGTTTAGTTTTGCTTATGTCTTTTAAATCACTCTTTTTTTAGACCATCACTTTGGACATTCGTTGGTAATAGCCAATAATATCTGATTTTCAGATAAAGAATCCAGAGAGCCAGTCTAATGGCTGCAAAGCCTTCCTGAGCATTTGCCAGGACCAGCAGCTCAGCAGCCGCACAGGCGGAAGTCCCAAAAACAATAAGAAATAATTTTCTCATAATCAAACGTGTCTGAAATGGACATGGGCTATCTTGAGGAAAAAGTGAATTTCCCTGGTTTAAGTGGCAACTGCAGACCCCGTTGGCAGGCACATATGAGAGAAGTTTTAAGCATCAGATGGGGCATTGGACTAATACACGTATTCTGTGGACATGTACCCGGAGCCAGGCTTCCCAAATGGGCTACAGCTAGGGCTATCCTGACCCTGTCATGGAAAACTTCATCTAGCTTTGGATCTTGTGGATATTAAGAAGATAGGCTTTCTGTGACACACCCTTGGAATCCAAATTTCAAGGATGGCAGTTCTTTAGCCTGTTGTTAAAGATGTATAGTACCTCCTTACAGTTCTGAAAGTTGCCATTCTGTATAGGTTGAAAACAGTCCCAGAGATCATTTACAATCAAGCAAATGTGCATATTCTGCTATCCAACACCTTTTCCCAACTCATTCTGTTTTCTGGAAAATAATTGATGAATTTAATTTGCCCTCATTATTGGTTTAAGTGAAAATGTTGTTAGATCTCAAAAGTTGAGAAACGTATATCAGGGTAAATGCTGAAAGACATGTTTCTTTATCAGAAGCACCTTGTGGCTTAAAAATATATCCAGGACTTAGAAGAGCTAACATCTTCTTCCAAATAACCTGGTAGAAGAGTTTGAGAAAGCTGCCCCAGAAGGTGGAGTTTGGCAGAGTCTGGACTACTATGTTCAGGGCATACTCTTTAAAGAAGATGATTTTATACTTAAGCAGGGAAGGTGAAACTTATTTTTTGGACTGGGGCATATCTATGCCTCCCTCCTTTCAAGTTGAGAGAGCATGAACACAAGTTCTATACACTAAATTAATCCCTCTTGCAGTCCTTCCATGTATTAATTCAGCAGGTATTTAGTGAGCATCAGTGTACATAGTGCTATGGGAGGTGCAGTGAGAAACACAAATATAAGGAAGATACCAACCTGGGTCTGAGAGAACTCGAAATCCCAATTTGGACAGGCAAGATGGAAAAGTAAGCAGCCACAAGGCAGTGTCTGAGGCACGCCAGTTGAATGGATTGGAAAGTAGGGGCAGTGGAGGTCAAATGAAAGAAAGCATGTTTCATTTGAGCTATTTAGGGAAAGAGTGGTTTCTGTGAGCCATACATTCCTAAGGAAGGAACGAGAGTGTTCTCTTTGGCAGAAATGTCAAGGAGAATGAGATGCAATTACATTTGGTGATGAGGACATTGCTGCTGACCTTCAAGAGTAGGAACTTCAGGAGAGGATGGTATTGGAAGCCACATTGTAAGTTGCCAGGGCAGGTGCATTGGAGGAAGTGGAGTGGTGGTCACTCACTGGGACGTTTGATAGGGAATGGTAGGAAGTACAACAGAGTCAATGAGAACTTTTTTGCCTCATAAGGAGTAAATTGTTATTTTGAAGGTAGAGGCAAATGATTATTGAAGGGGAGATGTTAAACTTTTATAAAAAAAAATCATTAAATTGTAGAATCCCAGAAAGTATAATGTTAATAAAGGAAAAAAACATAAGATAATTGTTAGCATTTTTGGTAAAGAAATGAACTGACATAAAATATATTTTTTGCATTTTAAATAAAAGCATTACATTAAGAAACTAAAATATTACTATTGATTAGTAACTCAAGTGAGAAGTTGAGGAGTAAAAGTAATTTCATATTTAGATTCTTGTTATTTACAGAACATTGGTCGGGCATGGTGGCTTACACCTGTAATCCTGGCACTTTGGAAGACCGAGGCAGGTGGGTCATCATCTGAGGTCAGGAGGTCAAGACCAGCCTGGCCAACATGGTGAAACACTGTCTCTACTAAAAATACAAAAATTAGCTGTGTGTAGTGGCAGATGCCTGTAATTCCAGCTACTCAGGAGGCTGAGGCAGGAGAGTCGCTTGAGCCTAAGAGGTGGAGGTTGCAGTGAGCAGAGATCGCACCATGGCACTCCAGCCTGGGAGACAAGAGCAAGACTCTGTCTCAAAAAAGAGAAAGAAAGAACATTAACGTCTTTGATCTTCTGATAGTAATTGAATGGCATTGTTCCTTACCTTCTCAGTGAAACACCAGGGATACAAACTGTGTGTAAGAGCTTTTCTGGAGCTTACCTCTATCTCATGTATTTATCAGGGCTTGTTGTGCAGACCACTGTTTTACATCATTGATTGTGTGAGTAAGAGGGAAGAAAGGAGAGTCAAGTTACACCCTTGGAAGATGAAACTTATAATTTCCATGAAGCTTACTTTATGACAGTACAGAAGTTTTCAGGGTACTCTTATCATTCAGGAGTGAGTGAAAATTTATCACACTTAATGACACCAGTATGTAAGTTTTCAAGGGTAGAGCCAAAACACTGAAAAAATAGTTGTGTGTGTTTGTGTGATTACTAAACCTTCTGAATGTGTATGTGGTTACACTACCTCTTTGATCTTTGAGATCAACATGAATGCTGCCCACTCCATCAAAATGAAATGGGCCATTTAGAGGAATTATTTTAACTGTAGGTCTCACAGGCATTGCTCTTGTCCTCCTCAGACACAGGTGTGTTTGCAGTGGTGAACAGCCATTCCTTGTCCTTGCTGGGGAAGCTGACCATCAGTGCTGCCTTTAACATTGTTTATATCTACACCTCTGAGCTTTACCCTACAGTCATCAGGTATGTGCCTCACACAGCCTCATTCTTCACACATTCTACACTTTGTCATCCATTCTTGCACCAACAGAGGTGTGCTCATTTCATCTGCTTCTGGAGTTAGTCTGGGACAGCAGGAATTCAGCAAGCAGTTTAGGCTAAGAGCCTACCTTTGCAGACTGCTCTCTGCCTGCTCTGCTAGGAAAATGTCACTTTATGGTAGACTGAATTCCTTAGTGTAAATTGTAAGAGAAGTACTCTATGCTAAGCATATTCTATCACTCAAACAGTGCGCAGATGCTGTTATTATTTTGGTGAATTTTATTTATTCAGTTACCCATCCTGTATCACACATCACAGACAAGGGGACAAGCTCCCTATTCTCACAGAGCCTCCATTTTAACACAAAATAGACACATTTTTAAACGATAATTTCATATAGTAAGTAAATATCAGAATTAAACAGCAATTATTAAAGCTGGTTTCTTAATGAATAGGATGTGTTTATATTGAAAACGATAAATATCCAGCCTAAATTTTCCTTCATAAAATAAGTCTGAAAGCAAGAAACACACCCAAATTTGAAGGATGGGGGTGCAGCTGAGGCTTTGCAGAACTGCTTCTGTGGTCTGGGCAGGTATTCGCTCAGCTGGCTCTTTCTCAGTCTTTTAGAGGATCTTTCCAAACAATCCTTCTCCTTCCCTTATCTATGCAAGAAGCCTCATGGTTCTTTCTGCCTGTTAATTTAAAATTATTTTTCCCAGTAAGAGATCAGAGTGTCTGCAATTGGCTAGTAATTTCCTAGTTGGTCCTGTAACCTACTTTACCTAGCTACTGGCTATAAAACTAGCATGATGATTTTGTCCAAACTGGGACAATTTTGAGAGCAAATGTGAGTATAAACTTTTCAGCTGGGATTACAGAGTGCTGTATCCCTCTACCCAAAACCATTAATTATCATTCTCTTTCCTTCCGTCTCACCTTCCTACCTTTTTTATGCCTGCACTCCCCATAAAGGTGTTCTTGGTTTCCTAACAGTACACACTTAGTCAGTTTCTATTTATATGCTTGACCCTTTAATTGTTAATTAGTTGAGTTTAAATAAATGAGCAGCCTTTTCAGATCATAAAACCCTGGCTCTTTGTAAGAGACCTAAGGCATAAAAACCCATGAGAACTTTTAATTTAAAAATATTCAAATGCTCTTTTCTATATCATCCTTTGTGGATCCACTGTCCAATATGGTAGTTACTAGCTTTGTGTAACTATTTAAGTGTAAATTAATTAAAATTAAATATATTAAGCATTCAGTTCTTCATCCTTCCTGGCCTCATTTCAAGCACACAGTAGTGCATGTGTCTAGTGGCTTCCACATTGGACCGGGTAATTACAGAACATTCCTAGCATCTCAGGAATGTCTAGTAGGCAGCTCTAGAACCCACTGTTCTCTATGATCCTGTACTTCCACTTCAGGACATGTTATTCAAGGCCCACTGCTGCCCCCCAAGGGTCTCTTAATTTCCCCGCTAGAACTTACTGATGTATTTTTCCTTATGCTTTTCAGGAATGTTGGGCTTGGAACTTGTTCCATGTTCTCCCGAGTTGGTGGGATTATTGCTCCCTTCATCCCCTCACTGGTTGGTTTGTACCTTCTAGTTTTGTTTTTCTTGATTCTCTGCTTTGGAAATGCTTATGCTTTTGAGTGGAAAGGGGTGATGAACAGATGTCATTTAAGATCAGCTGACACAAATGTGAACCTTGTCCCTTTTAGATAGTACTCCGTCAGGGCAGACGGACTCTTATCGAGGATTCATTTGCCTCCAGTGGGTCTGATTTTTTGTTCATTGGAATTCGCTTGAGGGCCTGCTATTGCCAGTGTGCCCCATTCCTGTCCCCGTGAAAAAGTTAGTCAACTAATAAGTATGTATGACACTTCTGCTGTGTGCTGGGCTCTATGTTGAGCACTTTCTACATATCATCATGTGCAGTCCTCATAGTAACCATAAAAGGTAGGCATTGTTGTTACCCCTGTATTAAATATGAGAAACGCTACAGAAAGAGGTTAAATACCTTCCCCCAAGAACATACCTCTTGGAAAATATTAGAGGAGAAATATGTCTCGCACCGTGTCTGTTAATATGTTTTTTGAAACTTTCCAACTGTTATAGTCAAAGAAAGGGAATCAGATTAAATGACAGCCCTAAAATCCTTCATCTTAAAATGCTCAGATTCTGTGAAAGAATCCAGGGGACCCCTATGCAAGTCTCTCCTTGGTTTGATTTGTGACTTTCCCCAGCTGAGACATTTTGAAAGCAACTAGATTTGATGTGGGACTTGTTGACCTGTTCCGTAGACAACTGTTCATTACTTAGGCAGGTCTCTGAAATGCCATTGTAACCTTTTCATTTTCTGAGGTGCAGTACATTTCCCTTCTCTGAGTATCTCTCTCCATGTCTCATGGTTAATTTTAGGTCACAAGACCCTTCTTGAAGGGGTCATGTTAGGTCTGTGTTTTATTCTGCAAAATATAGGTACTGTTAAAGATATCTGACTTTGGATAGCTATCCTAGAGCATTATAATACCCAGCACTGTGTCTCTGTTGCTTCCTATAAGGTTAGAAGAAGGGAAAGTGTGTGTTCCCCTTGTTTCAACAACAGGCTCACAGTGCTGGACATATGTTTGCATGTAGATGGCTAGAGATGAGAGATTCTCCTCCTCCCTCTTCCTCCTCATCCCCATCTTCTGCTTGGTTCTCTCCATCTCTCCCTTCTCCTCCCCCTTCTCCCTTTTCCACCTCCTCCATTATCTCTTTACTTTAAAAAAATCAGGAAAAAATAGCCTGAGGGGAAATCCTAATTAGCAGTGAACCTACCCACAGAATTTGGAAGCCTAAACCAGAAGATCATAAAGCTTAGCTGGAATTCTGGAATGTTGATCAGCTCAGAAAAGCCCCAGAGAAGCACCCTGGAAGCAACTGTTTTTCGTGTTTTCTTTGAACCTGTTGGTGATGAAATGTTTCTGTTTTCCTAAGAATATGTTTTGGATCTCTGAAACAATTGCTTGTTTCACCAGTCCTTTACCATGCTCAATTTAGAAGTTTATAAGCCATATGTATATGGTAGGGTTGGGTTTTTAAAAGAGTTTTTACACCTTTAATCCCTGGAACTCTCAGTTACGGTGTTAAGGTATATGGGATGATTTGGCCAATTCCAGGATTGAGAACTTTAAAGTTCATCATCAGCAAGTATTTTGGGGTGCCTCTGTGCAAAGTGTGCTCACCTGGAATGGAAGCTGAACTACAAGATGTCCTGTCAACTCTGGCCATATAGGCCTGCCTGCTCAGAGGCAGCCTGGCCTCTTCTCCTGCAGTACCCACCCCGGGCATGAAATTGCTGTTTCTGATCCACAAACCAGTACTGTTCTTTTATTTACTCACTCCCATATCTATATGCCTGAGGAATCATTCTCTGATTTCCCAGGATAATTCATGTGGAAAGAAGTGGTTTATAGTGTAGTCTAGTGGGAGGTCATGAACTGGGTGGTAAACATGACGGTTTTTCAGTCATGAGACTGCTTGCGTTACATGCTAAGGAAACTAATGCTCTGGTTTGTTTTCATTCCACTCCCCACCTCTGCAGAAATATGTGCAATGGTCTTTACCATTCATTGTCTTCGGAGCCACCGGCCTGACCTCCGGCCTCCTGAGTTTGTTATTGCCAGAAACCCTTAACAGTCCGCTGCTAGAAACATTCTCTGACCTCCAGGTGTATTCGTATCGCAGACTGGGAGAAGAAGCATTATCTTTACAGGCCTTGGACCCTCCACAGGTGTGATATTTTTCTTAATTATTATACCAGTTGAATGGTGGCAGTTATTGAAGAAAAGAAGGTTTGCATTAAATAGAACTGAGCAAAACTGCTGGAAAACAAATGTGGGATCTAACAGCAGCTGATTTTCAGAGAAATAAAGATGATCAATGATTCATTAGCTTTCCTAGAATATTTTAGGGGCTATTTATTGGGGAAATAGATGTCGTACAAATACATTTGTCAGTTGAATAGCTAGATGGTAATTTCCGTTTCAGAAATGTCATGACATCATTTCCCTGCCCTTTTCTTCTTTCCTGTTTCAGTGTGTGGACAAGGAGAGCTCTTTAGGGAGCGAGAGTGAGGAAGAGGAAGAATTTTACGATGCAGATGAAGAGACTCAGATGATCAAGTGAAGAGCCCCAGATTCCCCCTAAGAAGCAAAGGATCATCTTTTATGCCTCTGGCTAAGGCAGGTTCTTCCATGAATATTAAGAGAGTTGTAAAAAGAGGCTTGGCTTGAACGTACATAGATGGTACCCAGCGTGGACTGATGTTTTTAGGCACAGAAGTTGGAGAAGAGATTTCATGAGAGACAACATCACTGCATTGAGAGAACAGTTGTTAATTTGTTTAGGATTTAAGTTCTGCTCAGAATCATAACACCTGCAGAACAGCCCAAACCCACATTCCAAAGTGGTAGGCTCATTTGTTTCTAGAGGTTTCATCATGTCGCTTTTCCTTCATCATGATCTAAATAAAGGCAAATATGTAAAACTTCTCACTATTTTGGTGGGGTAACATAAACTATCCTTAAGATTTAATCTTTATACCATGTTGGACATTTGCCCCTATCAGTTGCTACTTAGGAATCTTCTGGTACAGGTTAACATCAGCATTTTAATTTTGTGTCCAGGGAAAAGCACCCAGAGGTCATCTATGTGTCCCGAGACCCTCCAGCTTTTCCTCAGCTGATGAAATATGAGTCCTCAGCTTGGTTCCCACCCTGCTGGTTGACTTGGGCTCCTCATGCCTTGAGTCCCACAGATGATTCATTAGGAAAAGCCAGATGTACCAAAGCGATTTACTCAGAGTCAGTAGTGTAGCTCTGGCTGCCTGTCAGCTCCCTTGGATACTACATTGTGTGATTTCTTCCTTTCCCACTAATATGCACATCCAGAAAAATTTCCATCTGAGATTCTAGTACTTCAAAATCATGCGTAGTAAATGAGAAAGCTTTAAGTAGAGGGCAGTTAAACAGTGACATGTTGAGCACCTGGAGGGAATAAAAGGTGCAGTTTTTAATAATGGAGAAAATGAAATTATCTTTGATAAATTTTTATTTGTTTTGCTTTCAGTATTGTGCCATGAGGGATTTGGACAATATTTAAGAACTTGTCCTAGATCAGCCCCGACCTGTTTAATCAGAATGGAAGGTTCAGTAATTTCACAGGAAATGTTGGTTTTTCATTAAGTGCTACCAACTTTCAAGTGAATCTTACATTTGATTTCCTAAAATCATGTCTTAAAAACATGTTTTCCCATGAAACTTGAATACTATCTCAAATAGGAATATAAACCTAGAGTCAACAAGCTTAGGCAGCACTGATTTGGGTCACTTTCCCAACGAGGAAAATTTCTGTGTTTTCAGAATTTCCATTTCTACTAATCTCTTAGAGAAAAAGAAATTGAATTAGAGGTAAATAGAAGACGTCACTGTGGCTGCTTTTGGAAGTGCTGGAAGCATCACCCCAATTGGCTCCAAATACTGTCATGTTTTCTTGCACATTGACTTCTGGTTTCCACTGTATCAGTATGTACCTTTGTAATTGTTATTTTTATGTCTTTTATGCCCTTGATTATTAATTGGGCTCTTCATAAACAGAGGCCATCTCTACTACTGTTTATTTTTCTCTGCTGTGCCCAGAACATTGACCTAGACACAGTAAGACCTAGTAAATATTACTGTTTCTAGCCATCAGGGAGATTGTGGAACTCCTCCCAGTATAACCTCTGCAAACTCCAGGCAAATCTGACCCAAACTCCCAAATTGTCAAATTCTGCTTAACTTTCTCTGGAAAATAGACACCTTCTCAACATCAGAATAGGAAGAGAGGAAGAACTTACAAAGACATTTAAATGTTCTTCTTAAATGGTGGTTGGGCATTTAAAACACTGAACTAACATATACATAATTTGTGATTAGTTGGAGCTTTCTTTGTATTATAAGAGTAATATATCTCATTACAGAAAATTTGGAAACTAGAAATTAAAAAATGTATCACCCATACGTCCAACATCGAGAGAAAACCAGTGTTACGGCTTTGTTCCATTTGAAGATCAATTGGGAGTGCATCTCTCTATTGGCACTGGGTTCAATTGCCTCTGGCTAATAGAGTTCAATTAGTTCTATCCCTGGGTTTCCTTTCTTAGCTGTGGGGTGGAAGATATGAGGGAGAGGTCTACAATTTGAATATGTGTTACTTAATAAGGCTCGGCTGGCCATCAGTTCCTTATGTCAGATGTATCATTAAATTTTTTTTCTAGATGGTCCTTGAGCAAAACGTAATAATTACTTTTTTTTATTTCCACTGCCTTTATAAAATCAAAATTTCCTCCTTTTGATAATAACTGTTGAATACTATTGATGTAGAGAATGTGTACATGTGTATATTTGCATTGATTAAATTATTGGAAAACTTTTCATTGATAGGTAATGTATTTTGATTGTGCAGATGGTTTGTAAAAAGTATCCTTTTTTTATTCTATTCAAAATTAAATTTTTTTCTCCTAAAATAAAGCAAGAAACCATGTTGAAATTGTCTGATTTTGTGAGTTATAACCACAGCCCAGTAAAACCAATACTTGTTATTTGGCTACTTCCAAGCAATGCAGATATTCTTTAGTATTTAAAAATGAGCAAATAAACAAAATGAGGCAAATAAATGAGGAAAATGAGTTTCTGAGGCACTGCTTAAGTGACCATAAGTCAGACACATATTTTTATGGTGGGCAAATTGATGAAGATACTTTAAGTAGGTGATTTATATTCATAACAAATACATATTGAAATAATGTCACTACTGTATCAGAATTAAAAAACAGCCTCGTATTAGGACTTCTCCATATAAATTATTTATCATTGGTTCTTAAATTGGAAAAGTACCTATAAATGATTACATTTTTTAACTAAATAAAATGCAGATATTTTGGCTTCTTGTGAATTTAATAAAGAATCATAAAACATAGACCTTTCTTTTGTTCTCCCAGAATGTCTCAAAATCTACAGTAGTAGCTTTGACAAGTTGGGCAAATGCAGAACCTGCTAATGAGTTAAGTAATATATGGACAGGGGTTGTAGCAAAGTTGTAGACTGATGGACACAAAAGTTAACTATCCAAATACTTTTAGAATGAGGAAAATTCAAAGACAGTGCATTGTGGAAAATCCATCAATGTAGTATATCAAAGGAGAAAGAGCTTATGATTACCTGAATAGAAAAATAAACATTATTTGACAACATTCAACATCCATTCAAAATAAAAGCTACTAGCAGAGTAGGAATAAAAGGATGCTTCCTTAATAAAATAAGAGATACTATAGTAGATACGATAAATTGGCACACAGCATCTCTTCACCTTCCTGGTACCTTGGCCTTTAGCCTTTTTTTTTTTTTTTATCATAACCCACAGTGAGAAATGTGTTTTATATATTCATCCTGTCATACTTTCCCAGTTACAAATATATATGTACATATAAAATATCTAAAAATCATAAAAATGTATATATTTTATGCAATAATAATCTTGCTAGGCATACTAATAACTTATGTTCTATTTCACTTTTTAAAATGCCATTTATGACTCAATAAATGGATATCATGACCCGCTAATAGGTTGCAACCCATAGTTTGAAATCCACTGTTCTACTCTATCTTCTTGTACTACAGAAACTTTGAAGCTAAAATGTACATTTTCTGAATTTCTTGCAGATAAGTTTACCCCTTGCAGCCAGGTGAAGTTTGGTTTCCTTCAATCAGATACAAATGGAACTTGGAAGGTAGAAGCAAGGTGGAGGCCATACTTTTGATGAGTCTGCTTTTTTCTTCACAGTGGTGGAGCCAATTGGTTTTTTTGAGGCAGTATCAGCCAGAGATGTTGTCAGTTGAGCAATAAGATCTTAAGATGTTTTGATAAACCTGGAGTAATATTTCTAGTATTCAAATGGAAAAGCAAAGATCCAAAAATATTCAAGACAACTCTGATAAAGAAGAGCAAACAGAAGGTACTTGACTTTCCAGATATAAAAACTTACGAATCTGTATTATTGGTCAGCAGTAGACAAATAGATCAATAGAACATAACAGAGATTTGTTAAAGATAGCATGACACATTAAAGGAACTAAGTCTTCTCACCATAATAAAAATAAATTCCAAATAGATTGAAGGCCTCAATGAAAAACAGCAAAACTTTAAAACTATTTGAAAGTTATAGAATATTCTTATGACCTTGGAAAATGGATAGATTTATCAGACAAGAACTAAAAATCATAAATTATTTTTTAATTGATATATGTGACTTGATCTAAATTTAAAACTTGTTTCTGTATGACTGAACATTCTACAGAGTTAAAAGGAAAGCAGCCTGGGTGCAGTGGCGCACGCCTGTAATCCCAGCACTTTGGGAGGCCAAGGTGGGCGAATCACCTGAGGCCAGGAGTTCGAGACCAGCCTGGCTAACGTGGTGAAACCCCATCTCTACTAAAAATACAAAAAAAAAGTTAGCCAGGCATGGTGGCATGTACCTGTAATCCCAGCTACTCAAGAGGCTTAGGCCAGAGAATCGCCTCAACCCGGGACGAGGAGGTTGCAGTGAGCCAAGATCACGCCGCTGCACTATAGCCTGGGCAACAAAGCAAGACTCCGACTTAAAAAAAAAAAAGAAAGCAATAGATTAGGGCAACATTTATAAGCAATAAGGATTAATATCCAGACTATATGAAGAATTACTGCAAACCAGAGATAAAAGTAATAAAGTTTACAAAAACTATGATTAGGCAATTTATAATTCATAGATGAAAAGATGCTCAACCTCACTACAGGATCAGGGAGCTGCAAACTGAAACCACATGAAGATATCTTTAAAAATCCATTAGATTGGGAAAATAAGAGTCAGAATATCAAATGTTAAAGCTATGAAGAAAAGGAATTTAGTGACATCCTGATAGAAGCATAAATTTATTCATCAACTAGGTTGTCAGCGAGTGAGGATGAAAATGTACATAGTCTAGGATTCAGAAATTCTGCTTCTATGTATATCTCATGAAGAGTGTTTTCAGAAATTTTTACTATAACCCACTGTAAAAAAAAGTTTTATACTGTGACACACAGTACACACACCTGCATACATACCCATATATGTGTGTGTGTGTATATATATATACACACATAGATATATAATTGAAATGGTGTTATAAAACAATACCTACTACCCTTAATATCTGCACTACATTATATTTGGTTTTATTTCATTTCATAAAGAATACTAGTGAAGACACACTAAAATGATTTCACAGTTTTGGATGGATCAAAACATGCAGTTGGAAAAAGTGAAACATACTACCCTTAATATTTGCCTTGGTACTTGCCTGATATACATGTGTACAAGAGATTTGTATAGAATGTTCATTGCAGCATTATTAGTTGTAATAAAACAATGGAGGTAAATACCTTCAGTAGGGAAATGTATATATGTAATTTTATATGCATAGGATGAAGTAAAAACATAGTTCTATGACTGAGGTGATTGGATCTCAATAATGTTGAACAAAATGTTGGCAAATTTTTACTGAATCAAAGTCCTTTCATGTTTAAATTTTCCAGTGAATGATTGGAGTACTTGCTAATTAAAGGGATTTAAATACTTTTCACGTCATACTTTAAAGTGAAGACTATTGATATTCTGTTACAAAAATATAGAAATCTCTTAATCCCACCCAGATGAAGAATTATCCCTTTTCCCCATGGAGAAAGTCTATAAACTTGCCCATCTGCAAGTCTCAATTTCTCTTCAAAAAGAGCTTTGCATTTGTGGAAACATTTAGACAACTTTTCAGCCAAGACTCTCGAGCTATCTTATGAAGCTTAGAAAAGATTACATATTTATTAAAAAATGTGAAGGACAGATGTAGCTAAATTAGTATTAAAAGAACTTCAGTCTAGACCCTGAAGAACAATTGATTTTGAATAGAATTGATTGATACAGTTGCTTTGCTTCAAAATATAACTTTAAGAAATGGAATGAAATGATGGTGTATGAATGTAAAAGCACACAGTCAACTTGGAGGACTTTAATTAATGAGTGATTTACCAGTATGTGTGCAGAGCTTCTAGAAACCATGGAAGATAAAGCATTATGCAAAAGGAAGCCATTAATAGAGTCTGTAAAGGTGAGCCTTGTGGAGCACAGCACCACAGGAGGAGTGGATCCAGAGGGGCAGAGGCAAACAAGATATTCGCTCACCACTGGGAGACCCTTAAAAACTGGTGAATATCTGTCACATCAGATGATTAAGGCTTTAGAAGCATTCAGGCTAAGCAGTTCTTGGTGCTGATAATACAACAGATTAATTTGCTTCCTGGAGTCACTTTTATTCTTATAGTTGCTTGTCACCACATCAATGTAAAAGAAGAAGGACTTGGCCAGGCGTGGTGGCTCACGCCTGTAATCCCAGCACTTTGGGAGGCTGAGGCGGGTGGATCACAAGGTCAGGAGATCAAGATCATCCTGGCTAACACGGTGAAACCCTGTCTCTACTAAAAATACAAAAAAAAAAAAAAGTTAGCCAGGCATGGTGGCGGGCGCCTATAGTCCCAGCTACTCGGGAGGCTGAGGCAGGAGAATGGCTTGAACCTGGGAGGCAGAGCTTGCAGTGAGCTGAGATCGCATCACTGCACTCCAGCCTGGGCGACAGAGCAAGACTCCATCTCAAAAAAAAAAAAAAAGGACTACAACATGACTTACACTGTCTACAACTAGGATGTGATTTGCCAAACAACTCCCTTTGCCCTCTAATGCTTTCAGTGGGTACTGAATGACCTGAAGACTACATCAAATGCTACATCTCACCACACTGGTGATTCTTTTTGAGGAAAACAAAGATCAACTATGATCAGCAGATGCCTTAAGGCCTCACACTTCCACACACACCACCCCATTTCCTTGATAATATAAAATAGCAAAACAGTGACCTGAAATGAATTGTAATATCTATAATATGCCTGTCTCTGATGCAGATGGTTAGACTGGAAAACTTAATTCTGAAGTTGACAGGGAAGAAAATTGGCAAAGAGCAGCAATTTACTTTCAAATAATATTCTTTCCAAATTATTTGTTGTAATTAATTTGTCCATGATAATTTCCTCTGAGCGGATACTATAACCAAGGAAGAGCAAGAAAATGAAGAGTATTTGCTTTTACGGGAAGAATGGCAGCCAGAAAGATCAGTGGTTAGGAAATGCCAATCAAACCAATTTTTCTTTAAAAAATACTCCCAAAGGCCTTCTTAGTTTTCATAAGTAATGGGGTCTTGCATTGGTTTTCTATTGATGCTATAACAAATTACCACAAACTTAGTGGCTTTGGACAAGATGAATTTATTTTATGACAGCTCTGAAGTCAGACTACGAAATGAGTCCTAAGGGGCCTGAATGAAGATGTCAGCAGAGGTGGTTTCTGGATTCCTTTTCTGCAATAAAAGGTAACATCCACAGGTTCTAGGGATTTAAATATGGATAGCTTTGGGGGAGAACATTATTCAGCCTGTCACAGGTGTCTTAAAGTGTGTCAAAAGATCCTAGGTAGACAAGACCTGGTGGAGTCATCAGTGTATGTTATTAATTTAATGAATAATTCAGTCATCACCTGGAGCAGCCAGACAGAAATCATGGGTAACAGCCCCAAATCTCCGTTTATTGTTGATCTTTTCTAACTATTTAACTGAGCCTGAGGTCTCCCACTGAGACATTTTGTCACTTGTTTGAAAGAATACACTGCTTACAAAATAATTTAAAACTCATAAGTCTTTGTTTTTGAGTTTCATTTGTTGCTGTATCTTAACAGTTTTTTTAGCAATTATCAAAATCAGCCAATCACTTCTGTTATTACTTATACTTTTGTTACGTTCTCTATAATCAACCTATACTTTTCCATCAAACTCTTTGTTTTGTTTGTTTTGAGACAGGGTCTCGCTCTGTTGCCCAGGCTGGAGTACAGTGGCGCGACCCTGGCTCACTGCAACCTCCGCCTCCCAGGCTCAAGTGATCCTTCTGCCTCAGCCTCCCAAGCAGCTGGGACTGAAAGCATGCATCACCATGCAGGGCTAATTTTTTTGTAGAGGTGAGGTTTTGCCTTGTTGCCCAGGCTGGTGTTGAACTCCTGAGCTCAAGCGATCTTCCAGCCTCAGCCTCCCAAAGTACTGAGATTACAGGTGTGAGCCATCACTCCCAGCCTTCCATGGAAGTCTTATTGTGTCATTTAATAAATGATGATGTCTTCCCTACTAGGCCATAAGCTCTACAAAAACAGAGTACATGTCTTTCTTTTTTCCACCCCATAGCAGTGCGCCCAGTGTGTCATGGGCATTCAGATTACTTTTTCATATGAGCTCTATTGTTACATTGAACTCAAAGGCAAGCAGGGACCATATCTTATTCATCTTATTAACTCTAAAAACTAGCATGGTATCTGGGACACAGTAGTCACTTATTACATTTCTGAATGAATGGATGCCCAGACACAAGGCAGTCATGATTAGTTTAGTCTATTCAGTAATATACTCAAAAGGGATACTCTTCCCCAAAATCAATTTGAGAAAAGGATTTTTGATTATTTATGTCTGAGAAAGCTGCATATAGATACTAGAAAAACCTTCATTTCACCTTAAACTTCTCATTATCTAATCTCACCATTTTGTGTAAAGTTGTACTTAGGATGAGAATACATTCAAGAGAGCACTGATTCCTTTTTTATAGGGTTAAAGATGTCTACCTTGAGAAAGGAGGTAGACAAAGAGAGATTAATTAAATAGTAATCTTGTCCATGTACCTATAGACTTATTACTATAGTACCATTCCGCCTACTGATTCGTAGAATGAATGAATTTGATGATTTTTAAAAATTGAGATATCTCCTTGTCTCAATAGAGAGGCAGTCTATCCTATGATGGTATTCTTTGGACAACTTTTTGACATAGTCACCAATATTGTAGTCTTCAGGTCTTTTAAAATAATTCGTCTAATGGAAACACCATATAAAAGGTCGAGAAATGATGTCTATTTGGTTCTGGGCATTTGAAGATCATCAAACACATTAAGAAAAAAAATCATTAGGTGTTTGATCAATGTTTAGATTTTTCTGTTTGCTAGATAACTCAGAAGGTGGCTGTCATATGTTGACTAAATATAGGTTACCTTTGATTTGTCAGAGGAATGCTTTGCTGGGGAATGCATAAATAGCTGAAAACAACAGAGAGTAAAGCCTAAGGGGAAAGTTTGACAGGCTGGTTGTATTTATGTATTCATCCTGCCAGATCCTTGAAAAAGGTATTTATTGTTAAGTAGATTCCAAAACATCTTCAAGACCAGAAAATGCCTTGGATGCCACTGGGCTGTTGAATTCCTTAGTTATTGATTTACTAATGTCATCATGAAACAATTTATGATCTTCCCAATCCAGTACCCAGGAGAGGGAAGGGCTTGATAAGGATTTAGCTGATAAGGAGGAGAAGAATTGCAAGATTGAAGACCCAGAGCAGCAGCAAAGAATTTTGAAAAAAGAAATTTCACTAAAGAGTAAAGTTAGTGTTATTTTGGTTATGTGGAATATTAGAGTGAATTAAGTAGAATAATAAAATCACTAATAAAATTGATTAGCAAAGAGGTAATAAAATCACACCATTGAGAAACAGATGCTAACCTAGACTTTGTATATCTTCAATTTCCTTTCAAGCATTTCAAATCTCCCCAAATAGCTTCAAATTTATCCTTAGGTAGATGTGCACAAAAGGTTTCTTCAGCTACTTTCTAGTATTCAAGAGATTATTTCAGGGAAAAATCACATTTATTTATTCATCAGATATTTTGGTAAGTATTCTAGGTGCTGGATTAAAAGAGATAAATGGCTCACGCCTGTAATCCTAGCACTTTGGGAGGCTGAGGTGGGCGGATCATTTGAGGTCAGAAGCTTGAGACCAGCCTGGCCAATATGGTGAAACCCTGTCTCTACTAAA
Source organism: Piliocolobus tephrosceles (assembly GCF_002776525.5). NCBI lineage: Eukaryota > Metazoa > Chordata > Mammalia > Primates > Cercopithecidae > Piliocolobus > Piliocolobus tephrosceles. The sequence continues at coordinate 105,078,002 of NC_045434.1, read as the reverse complement.
AATACAAAAATTAGCCAGAAATCACCTGAACCTGGGATGTGGAGAATGCAGTGAGCCGAGATCGTGTCATTGCACTGCAGCCTTGGTGACAGAGTGAGACTCTCAAAAAAAGTTTAAAAAGTACAATAATAAAATAGATAGCATGTCTTATTTTTCTTCAGGCTCTGTTTAATGGTGGTGATGATGACATGATGGTCATCACTATCATCCATTGAGTATATGCACCGTGTCACCATGTTAAATGCATTCCATAGTTATTGCATCATTTAATTCTCACAACTCTATTAGGTAGTTTTATAATCCCTACTTTATTGATGAAAACAATGAAGCTAAGAGACATTACATAACTTTCTCAAGGTCACAGTAAGTGGCAGTGCTAGGTCTAGACCCTATCTTTCATGTGTCAAAGCCTAGCACTTAACTGCCCCTTCTGCCCTGCTTCCTGTGAGAGTTAATTCAAGAGAAAAAGTGTCACTTCTTTTTCACAGATAGTTAGAAATTGTTCCAACACCTCCCTGGTTTTCAGGACAAGAATGCAAATTGAGAACAGACACTGGTGGAATCCTTAGGAAGCCAAGGCTCAGACGTTTTGATTAGGCCCCTTCTGGAGGAAGGCCTTTAGAAGGATTCTAATTAATTAAGGATTCTCCCTATATTTTATAAACATTTGAGATTTTTTTCTCCAGAATTAGTGCAGGAATATATTTGCCAGTCAATAATATGAATTGACTGAGAAGTTTGTCAGGATTCATTAATGGGCTGAGTTCAGTTAAAATCTCATAAAGAAGGTGGCAAAATTCTTCCCCATATCTCTAGGGTACCCTTTGAGATCACTTTATTTGCTTTGGGGAGAGTATTACCCTGACATTCTGCCAAGTACATTCAAGAAATACTCACTAAGGGCCTCCTGTGTCTCAGGCACCATAGTGGGCTTGGGGCTGTCGAATCAGTGAGCTGGGTTCCTCAAGCCTGAGCCTTTCCAGAGTCTGACCTGAATGGGATAAAGGTGATAGGAAGTAGGAGGGATTGGGGGAGGGGTTTGAAGTAAAAGGTAAAAACCCTTAGTGAAATTAGAGAGAACCTCAGATATCCAAGTTTTGGAAACTAGTAACAGCAAATGATTTATTTCATGGAAGAATTTCTTAAGAAATGGTATCTCAGGCTGGGATTTCTGCTAGAGTTTCATGGAAATCCAAGTCACAACTTCTAAACTCTTCTTCACCCCATGCTTTGATTATGCCACTGGCTAAAGCCTGTTACCTGAAGAGAGTAGGCTTGCTGCTGTCAGTAAAGGGATGCATATACGTATCCTCTTGCCTGCACACAGTAGGCCCATATCAGATCAGCCAGGTTTCAAAGCCCAGAGTAAACAACCAGGGCTTCCCAACCACCACCAATTTTCTTTTGCATTCCTCATTAAATTTATTTGATGTTTAATAACTTTTAGCTTTGAAATAGTTCAAAATATTCCCCAAATATATTGTAAGTACCCTCTGAAGTTTTCATAATCAATATCGTGTAAATTGTAGTTTTAGAATCAGAAACATTCTCATTTTCCTCATGTGTAAGATGAAATGTTAATAATACCATCTTTATTGTAATTGCTGTAATGATTACTAAGTGACATGTATATAAAATACCAACTGCTATGTAATAGGGCTTCAATAAATTATACCACTTAGGAACTGTCGAAGATTTTAAAATAAGAATTTAATGCACATTTATGTATGTGGGAAAAGCGTAGCATTTATGTATTTTTTAATAGCAACGTGAGAGGCCCCTTTTATTTAAAAAAAATTTTTAAGTGTTTTTTCAAAAGAGACATCTCACATTGCTATACCTTTTCCAGAAAATGAAATCGATATGAAATGTTTCAAGAAAACATTTTCACTTGATCCAGTTCGTTTGCCAACTAATAATATAACTGAAGAAATATGACTTTTGTAAGATTATTTCCCTCCTTATTGTCCTTGAAGATCTTTCAATCTTTCATTTCCTATAGAGGAATGCCTGTAATCTGCCTTCTCCTCCCACTTTTCTGAAGAATCCCTGGAGCAAAATTGGGGAGGAAGCCGTAGCCTCCTTGTGGGAGGAGTTGGAGAGACTACATGATGAAACAACTTTCTGACCCTAGACAAAAGACCTTCTCTCTTCTGTTTTTGGAATCGTTTTGGAAGGGTGGGTATGGGAGAAAGGTAACTGGGGAGTGTGTGTGTGTGTGTGTGTGTGTGTGTGTGTGTGTGTGTATTCCGTCTGGAGCTCTACAAGGGAACCTAGGAGAGAAATCAGGAGCGCTGGCTGCACCATTCTCTAGGGAGAGAAGGATCCTGAGGATTCTGGCTAAGGGTGCCCTCAGGGAAAGAGTGCGATCTGTCCAGAGTGACATTTGTGTTTAAATTATGGAAACCTAAGGAAGCCTTAGGTGAATGAACAGAAAGCAAATTGAATTGCACATTATATACACACCACTCTTAAGGTGGATGGAAAAGTCTCATTGTTTTAAGAACAAATAAATATTACCAGACTCAATTCTACCTAGTTGTTCACATAAAGATTCTATCCTTTGCCTTCTTTCCTTTTACTTTATATATTCTCCCTGAGCAACTTTCATGCTATCTGCTCTGATTATTGAGCTTTATTGTTTGTATATTATTTATTTTTTATTATAAAAATAATACTGCATCAGTTGTAGAAAAAAAAAAGACAATACATGAAAGACTAACATGGAAAAGAAAACTTAAATGCAATTCTGCCATCCCACGATAACCACGCCTAACCTTTTCACCATCTGTGGATTATGTTTTGTGACCTGCTTTTTTCCCATTTGTTGAGATGTCACAAACATTTTCCTGATATTATTATTTTTCCATATTATTTTAAAAGCTGCAAAGCCTTGTATTATATGGCTGTATTATAATGTATTTACCCAATGTTTACTTATTAGATATTTAGTTTATGTCCAATTATTCCTCTTGTAAATGAGGCATACAGGGAGTTAGCATACTTCCCATGTTTCCTTCAGTTAAATTTTAAGATACAGGTTCATGGGGTCAATGAGCATGATTTTGACAATTTTAATGAAAATCTTCATATCAGTTTAGACTGTCATTGTTAATATATAGGACCAGATCCCCCACAGTGTCCTTTTCCTTATCTTTGCCAAATCATCAAAATATGGGGGGTCAGAGGGTTGAACGAGAGGGATATCTCATTATTAGGACTTCATTTGCATGTTTTTGGTGACTAGAAATGTAATAGTTTTATGCTTCTTAGCCATTTGTATTTCTTTTGTGAATTGCCTTTTCAGATTCTCTGCTCATCCTGTTATAAAATTATGTTTTCTAATCTTGAAGTTTAAAGTTTTTCTTAGCTAACGTTTTCAGTATCTTCAGCATAAGTTCCTCATGCACACAAGTGGAGATAAATGTTCACCTCCTTTTACTTCTGGTTTCTTTTATGATTTGTTTTTATATTTAGCTTCTTAATTTACATGGAATTTATTTTGGTGTGTGGAATGACATAGGGGCCTGGCTTTACTTTTTTCCGACCAGCAGAGCATTTTCCTTTCCACCATTTGCTTCATCATTTATTTGGTCCCCATCAATTAAAAATGCCATCTTTATCTCAGAACCTTAAGGATTCAGGGATGACCATGATTGTTTAGGCAGGAGAAGGGGAGTGGTTGGAAGGAAATGAGGCAGTAAGGAGACTTCAACTTTATGAGTAGCATTTTATATGGTTTACTTAAAAAAAAGATCAACAGCAAAAATGACAAAGGTTTTCATTTGTGAAATCTGGCCATGTGAACCCAGGAGTCTTTTCTTTTTCCTTTCCTTTTCCTTTTCCTTTTCCTTTTCCTTTTCCTTTTCCTTTTCCTTTCCCTTCCCTTCCCTTCCCTTCCCTTCCCTTTCCTTCTTTCCTTTCCTTTCCTTATTTCTTTCCTTTCTCCCTCTCTTTCTTTCTCTCTTTCTTTCTTTCTCAGGGTTTCACTCTGATAGCTCACTGCAACCTCAAACTCTCTGGGCTCAGGTGATCCTTCACCTCAGCCTGCCAAGCAGCTAGGTATACAAGCATACACCACTACACCCCAGCTAATTTTTGTATATCTTGTAGAAATGAGGTTTCATCATGTTGCTCGGGCTGGTCTTGAACTCCTGGGCTCAAGCAACCTGCCTGCCTTGGCCTCCCAAAGTGCTGGGATTCCAGGCGTGAGCCACCCAGGAGTATTTTCTGTGTTTCTCTGGTGCTCCTTAACAATATGTATACTATACATGGGAACTATATTCCCTGGGAGCTTAAAAGAATCACAAGTCAACTGAGCCCAGAATCTCCTAAAGAGGTGATACTTTAACAACTTTGTAATTTCTTTTATAGTGGTTTTCCTTAAAATATTCTTATTTCTTTTGAGTCAGTTTTCCTAATTAGCTTTCTTCTGGGATATCCTTCAGTTTATTCTGATTTTAAATAGATTGACATAAGGTTTAGCAGAGTAAAACTATCTGTGACTATATCTTTTTGATACCTATTTTGCATATTGTTATTTTCTTTTTACCTGATTAGATCAGCCAAAATGTCTTTGAGTGTCGTTGTTGTTTTTCAATTAACTTTAAAATTTTTCAAGCAGTTGGAATTATTTTATATATAATCATCATTTTAAAAAATTGTTTTGCTCTCTGGCCAAAGGATATGGCGAGTATAGTTTTTTTTAAAAGAATAAGGTTCTCTTTGCTGTGATTTTTCTACATTACTTATTAGCACTTGATACCATTGTCCACGTCTCTATTTTAATAATTTTTGCCTACTTGATCTGTCAAGGACTGAAAGGGGTGTATTAAAACCTCCTCTGACCATTGTATTCTTGCCAACTTCTTTGATTATTCTTAATGTTAGTAATGGTACATAAAAATTTTTACTTGACTAATACACCTCATAATATTTATTATAGATAGCAGAAAATTATAATAATCTTGTTCCATCTTGAAGTCTATAGGGGGGTTTAACCCATTGGCCTTTATTGTTATGATTGACATTCTGGGCTTCTGTCCTCTTATGTTTTCTGGCTTGTATGTTTCCTTATCATATTATGTGCTTTCTTTTTCTGTGTGGATTGTGGGATTTTTTTTTTATTGTGATAAAATATACATAACAAAATTGGTCATATTAACCATTTTCAAGTGTACAATTCTGTGGCATTAAATACATTCACACTGTCGTGCAACCATCACCACCATCCATTGTCAGAACTTTTTTCATCCTCCAGAACTGAAATTCTATGCCTGTTTATTTATTTTTATTTTATTTTTTTTATACGGAGTCTTGCTCTGTTGCCAGGCTGGAGTGCAGTGGCGCGATCTTGGCTCGCTGTAACCTTCACCTCCTGGATTCAAGTGATTCTCCTGCTTCAGCCTCCTGTGTACCTGGAACTACAGGCGTGTGCAACCAGGCCCAGCTAATGCTTTGTATTTTTAGTAGAGACGGGGTTTCACCATGTTGGCCAGGATGGTCTCGATCTCTTGACTTCGTGATCCACCCGCCTCGGCCTCCCAAAGTGCTGGGAATACAGGTGTGAGCCACCGTGCCCGGCGTCTGTGCCTATTCAACACTAAATCCCCATTCTCCCTCCTCACAGCTCTTGGGAACCACCATTCTATGTTCTGACTCTGAATTTGACTACTCTAAATACATAATATAAGTGAAATCATACAATATTTGTCCTTTTGTGACTGGCTGATTTCACTTGTATAATGTCTTTCAAGTTTCACTCATATTATAGCATGTGTTAGAATTTCCTTCCTTTTTAAGGCTACATAATGTTTCATTATATGTATATATCACATTTTATTTCTTCACTCATCTTCAACAGACATGGTCACTCCCACCTTTTGGATATTGTGAATAATGCTGCTATAAACATGGGGTGTACAGATATCTAGGTGGAATTGCTGGATCATATGATAATTATGTTTAAATATTTTTGAGGAATTTCCATACCAGTTTCCACGGTGGCTCCACCATTTTACACTCCTCCTAGCAGTGCACAAGTGTTCAAATTTTCCCACATCTTCCCCAACACTTGTCAGTTTCCAATTTTTTAATTATAGCCATCCTAACAGGTGTGAAGTGGTATTTCATTGTGGTTTTGATTTGCATTTCCCTAATGATTAGTGATGTTGAGCATCTTTTCATGTGCTTGTTGGCTACTTACAGATCTTCTTTAGAGACATGTCTACTCAAGACCTTTCCCCATTTTTTAATTGGCGAGTTGTAGAGTTCTTTATATATTTTGTATTTTAATGCCCTATTAGTTATATGATTTACAAATGTTTTCTCCCATTCTGTAGATTGTCTCTTTACTTTCTTGATAATGTCTTTTGATGCACAAATTTTTAATTTTGATGTAGTCTGGTTTATCTATTTTGACTTTTGTTGCCTGTGCTTTTGATGTCATATCCAAGAAATCATTGCCAAATCCAGTGTCATGAAGCTTTGCCCCTATGTTTTCTGCTAAGAGTTCTGTGGTGTTAGTACATATGTTTAAGTCATTCTTTCATTTTGAGTTAATTTTTGTAGGTGTTAACTCAAACTTCATTCTTTCACATGTGGAAATTCAGTTGTCCCATCATGAATTTGAGTAAAATTTGGAGGATGGGTATGTAGTTATATGCTTTCTGAATTCTTATAGCTGATAATATTTTTGCTGTCTTCACAAACGCAAAAGACCATTTTTTTCCTAAAATTTTGTCAACTTACTTAATTGTAGGCTATCACTTACTGCCATAGAGAAGACTGAGGCCAGCCCAATTTATGTTCCTTTTTAGGTTATTTATTTTTCTCCATCCTGCATATTTGTAAAATTCTTTGCTTATCATTTGAATGTTAAAGAATTGCTTGGACATGTCTAACTAGTATTGTCTCTTCATTTATGTTGTATGGAACATGTAAGTCATCATTCAGTGGATTCAGGGCTTTTTTAACTGAAGAAAGCTTTCTTCTACTACTTATTTAAATAAGTATTGATTCTGCTCTGTTTGTTGCAGCAGTTTTCTCTGCTAGGTCTCCATTTGATGTTCTTCATATTCATCATCTAATAATTGTAATATTTTTGTTCTTTTCTTTTACATTAGAGGTTTCTCAAGTGTGTCTTCCACATGATTTTAGTAATACAGATTCTTCTCTTTCTGTTTTTAATTCTGCTTTAAATTCATTTTTTATTATTGTTACTTTCCTTACACTCGTTTAGGTCAGTTCAGCCAAGTTTCTCTTTGTTACCTTAGAATATTATCATTCATCTTTAATTTAATCAGTTCCATGTTTTCTTGACTTTTATATACACCATGAAGTGGAAGCTGCCTAAATCTTTCTTAGAGTAAATCTTTCATAAGTATCCTCATGCTCCACCTTTTGAATGAGGTTTTTTCCTCCGTGTTTTTAGGGTATATAATATTTTCATAATTTCATGTTAATTGTTAACTAATTTGTGAACCAAAATGACAAACCCAACCCTAATGTTTCCAAGAAAATTTGTCGGATTCTTGTTGAAACCCCTCACCTGGAATATTAGAATCTTATTCCCTGGATTTTAACTTTGGTAGATTGTTCATGGAAGTTTACCTGACTAATTCAATGTCCCGGGACTTGAAGGGAGTGGGTGCAGGGCTGGGGCTGCAGGCTGTGTCAGCAGGGGAACTTCATCTCCTCCAGGCTTGAAGAAGCCTCTGAACCAGGCTCTGGTTTGCAGAACATAATTTTCTATTTGGCCTGGCTGCCATACCAATGGTTGATGTGGCTACATACAGGTTCTTACTAATTTCTTCTCCCCGGTTCTAGAAGGATCACTGTCTGTCTGGGCTTTTGCTCATCTAGGAATTTCCAGTGCAACAACTTCTAAGGCTGGTGGCCAACAACTATGAACTGTGAATTGAGAGAGGTGAAATGCCTCTTCTCTGGCTGGATCCTACCCTCTCTTTCTGAATTAGGGAATATTAATGAGTTTTGGCAGAACCCATAGCTACCTACTATAAAACATATCCCATCTTCACTTTATCATTACAGATAATTGGCTCTCAGTCTTCCAATTTGTATACACTTGCCATTTGTGACATAAGGATAGTGTTGCACCGTTGGTCCAATGTGAATAGAAAACAGAAACATCTACTGAGAGGATCATGTGATTTTTTGTACTCTGTCATCTAGGCTGGGATGCATTGGTGCGATCATAGCTCACTGCAGCCTCGAACTTCTGGGCTTAAATGATCTCTCTGCCTCAGCCTCCTGAGTAGCTGAGACTACAAGCACATACCACAATACCCGGCTACTTTTTAAAAAATTTTTTGTAGACATGGGCTCTTGCTTGAACAGTCCTGTCTTGAACTCCTGACCTCAAGCAATCCTACCACCTTGGCCTCCCAAAGTGCAGGGATTACAGGCATGAGCCATTGCACCTGGCTGGTTTTGTTCTTTTCTTAGTTGTTTTTTTTTTTTTTAAACTCCAATAGCTTTTGGGGTACAAGTGATTTTTGGTTACATGGATGAATTATATAGCAATGAATTCTGAAATTTTAGTACACCTGTCACCAAAGTAGTGTACATTGTACTCCAGTATGGAGTTTTTAAATCCCACACCCCTCTCCCACTGTCCCCCTTCTGAGTCTCCAAAGTCCATTATTTCATGCTGTATGTCTTTGTGTATTGATAGCTTAACTCCCACTTATAAGTGAGAACATACGGTATTTGGTTTTCCGTTTCTGAGTTACTTCGCTTAGAATAATGGCCTCCAGCTCCTTCCAAATTGCTGCAAAAGACGTTATTTGCCCCTTTTTATGACAGAGTAGTATTCTGTGGTGTATATATAATACATTTTCGTTTTTTTTTTGTTTGTTTGTTTGTTTTTTAGACGGAGTCTCACTCTGTCGCCCAGGCTGGAGTGCAGTGGTATGTTCTCGGCTCACTGCAACCTCCGCCTCCTGGGTTCACTCCATTCTCCTGCCTCAGCCTCTCAAGTAAGTAGCTGGGACTACAGTGCATGCCACCATGACTGGCTAATTTTTTCTATTTTTAGTAGAGATGGGGTTTCACCATGTTAGCCAGGATGATCTCGATCTCCTGACCTCGTGATCTGCCTGCCTCTGTCTCCCAAAGTGCTGGGATTACAGGCATGAGCCACTGCGCCTGACCTATACTACATTTTCTTCATCCCCTCATTGGTGTTGGTGCACTTAAGTTGGTTCCCTATCTTTGCAATTGTGAATTGTGCTGCAATAAACATACATTTGCATGTATAATGACTTCTTTTCCTTTGAGTGGATTTAGTGCAATTGCTGGATTGAATGGTAGATCTACTTTTAGTTCTTTATGGAATCTTCATACTGCTTTTCATAGAGGTTATACTAATTTACATTCCCACCAGCAGTGTATAAACATTCTACTTTCACCCACATCCACACCAACATCTATTGTTTTTTGACTTTTTAATAATGGCTATTCTTGCAGGAGTAAGGTGACATCTCATTACAGTTTTAATTTGCATTTCTCTGGTGATTAGTGATGTTGAACATTTTTCTTCACATTTTTCTTTCCCATTTGTGTATCTTCTCTTGAGAAATGTCTATTTATATCATTTGCACACTTGCAAATGGGGTTTTTTTTGATGATTTGAGTTTCTTATAGATTCTGGATAATAGTCCTTTGTTGGATGCATAGTTTGTAAATATTTTTTCCCATTTTGTGGGTTGTCTGTTTACTCTGATGGTTATTTCTTTTGCTGTGCAGAAACTTTTTAATCAGGTACCATTTATTTATTTTTGTTTTTGTTCCATTTTCTTTTGGGGTGTTAGTCATGAATCTTTGCCTAGGCAATGGCCAGGAGACTTTTTCCAAGGTTATTTTCTAGATTTTTCATGGTTTCAGGTCTTACAGTTTTTGATCCATCTTAAGTCGATTTTTGTACAGGGTGAGAGATAGAAATCTAGTTTCTCATTCTTCAGCAGGCGGCTAGTCAGTTTTCCCAGCACCATGTATTAAATAGGCTGTTCCTTTCCCAATTTATGTTTTTGTATGCTTTGCTGAAGATTAGTTGGTTGTAAGTATTTGGCTTTCTTTCTGGATTCTCTATTCTGTTCCATTGGTCTGTGTGCCTACTTTTATACCAGTGCTATGCTGTTTTGGTAACTATAGCCTTGTGGTATAACTTGAAGTCCAGCAATGTGATGCCTCCAGATTTTGTTTGTTTGTTTGTTTGTCTGTTTTTGTTTTTGTTTTGCTTAGGATTCTTTTTGGCTACTTGAGCTCTTTTTTGGCTCCATGTGAATTTTACGATTGTTTTTTCTAGTTCTGTGAAAAACAATGTGGGTATTTTGATGGGAATTGCATTGAATCTCTAGATTGCTTTGGGCAGTATGGTCATTTTCACAATATTGATTCTTCCAATCCATGAGTATGGGATGTATTTTCATTTGTTTGTGTAATCTATGATTTCTTTCAGTGGTGTTTTGTAGTTCTCCTTGTTGCTGTCTTCCACCTCTTTGATTAAATATATTCCTAGACATTTTATTTTATTTTGCAGCTGTTGTAAAAGGGATTAAGTTTTTTATTTGATTCTCAGCTTGGTTGTTGTTGGTGTACAACAGTGTTACTGATTTGTATACCTTGATTTTGTAACCTGAGACTTTACTGAATTCATTGATCAAATCTAGAAGTCTTTTGGTGGACTCTTTAGGAGTTTCTAGGCATATAATCATATCATCAGTGAACAGTGAAAATTTGACTTCCTCTTTTCCATTATGGATTTCCTTTCTTTCTCTTGCCTGATTTTTCTGGCTAGGACTTCCAGTACCATGTTGGATAGAAGTGGTGAAAGTGGGCATCCTCATCTTGTTCTAGTTCTCACAGGGAATGCTTTCAGCTTTTCCCCATTCAGTATGATGTTGGCTGTGGGTTTGTCATACATGGTTTTTATTAATTTGAGGTAAGTCCCTTCTATGCCTAGTTTGTTGAGAGACTTTTTATAATAAAGGGATGCTGGATTTTATTAAATGCTTTTTCTGCATCTATTGAGATGATCATATGGTTTTTGTTTTTATTTCTGTTTATGTGATATATCACATTTATTGACTTGTGTATGTTAAACCATCCCTGAGATGAAACCATTCCTGCATCCCTGGTATGAAACCCACTTAATCATGGTGTGTTATCTTTTTTAATGTGTTGTTGGATTTGGTTAGCTAGTATTTTGTTGAGAATTTTTGCGTCTATGTTCATCAGGAATTGGTCTGTAGTTTTTTTGGTGGTGGTGGTTGTTGTTATGTCACTTCCTGGTTTTGGTATCAGGGTGATACTGGCTTCATAGAATGATTTAGGGAGGATTCCCTTTTTCTCAGTCTTTAGGAGTAGTTTAAATAGGATTGGTACCAATTCTTCTTTGAATGTCCAGTAGAATTCAGCTATAGATCTATCCAGTCTGGACTTTTTTTTCTTTTTTCTTTATTGGAATTTATTTTATTATTACTAATTTAATCTCACTGCTTGTTGTCTGTTTGGGGTTTCTATTTCTTCCTGATTTAATCTAAGAGAGTTGTATGTTTCCAGGAATGAATCCATTTCCTCTGAGTTTTCTAGTTTGTGTGCATAGAGGGGTTCATAGTGTTCTCAAATGATCTTTTGTGTGTGGTGTCAGTTGTAATGTATCCAGTTTCATTTCTAATTGAGCTTATTTGAACCTTCCCTTTTCTTGGTTAATCTAGCTAATGGTCTATCAGTTTTGTTCATCTTTTCAAAGAACCACTTTTTGTTTCATTGATCTTTTGTATTTTGTGTCTCAATTTCATTTAGTTCTGCTCTGATCTTTGCTATTTCTTTTCTTATGCTAGCTTTGGATTCAGTTTGTTCTTATTTCTCTAGTTGCTTGAAGTGTGACATTAGATTGTCAATTTGTGATCTTTCAAACTTTTTTATGTTGGCATTTAGCACTATAAACTTTCCTGTAGCACTTTTGCTGTAGTCCAGAGGTTTTGATAACTTCTATCACTATTATCATACATTTCAAAGAATGTTTTCATTTCCATCTTGATTTCATTTGTTAATCTAAACATCATTCAGGAGTAAATTATTTAATTTTCATGTATTTGTATAGTTTTAGGGTTTCCTTTTGGAGTTGACTACTGGTTTTATTCCACTATGTTCTGAGAAGACACTTGATATGATTTCAATTTTTAAAAATTTATTGAGACTTGTGGTCTGTCTTGGAGAATGTCTCATGTGCTGGTGAGAAGAATGTATATTCTGTAGTTCTTGGACAGAATGTTCTGGAAATATCTTAGGTCTATTTGTCCTAGCATGTAGTCTAAGCCCATTGTTTCTTTGTTGACTTTCTGTCTCAATGATCTGTCTAGTGCTTGCCAGTGGAGTATAGAAGTCCCCCTCTATTATTTTGTTGCTATCTAACTCTTTTCTTAGGTCTACTAGTAATTGGTTTATGAATCTGGCAGCTCAAGGGTTAGGTACATATATATTTAGGATTGTACTATCTTCTTGCTGGATTGATCCTTTTATCATTATATAATGACCTTCTTTTCTTTTTACTGTTGTTGCTTTAAAGTCTCTTTTATTTGATATAAGAATACTCCTCTTGGACGGGTGCAATGGCTCAAGCCTGTAATCCCAGCACTTTGGGAGGCCAAGATGGGCAGATCACGAGGTCAGGAGATCGAAACCATCCTGGCTAACATGGTGAAACCCCGTCTCTACTAAAAAAATACAAAAAAACTAGCCGGGCGAGGTGGCGGGTGCCTGTAGTCCCAGCTACTCGGGAGGCTGAGGCAGGAGAATGGCGTAAACCTGAGAGGCGGAGCTTGCAGTGAGCTGAGATCTGGCCACTGCACTCCAGCCTGGGTGACAGAGTGAGACGCCATCTCCACAAAAAAAAAAAAAAAAAAGAATAGCTACTCTTCCTCACTTTTAGTTTCCATTTGCATGGGATATCATTTTCCACACCTTTACCTTGAGTTTATAGGAATCCTTACACATTAGATAAGTCTCTTGAAGACAGCAGATATTTGGTATGTGATTCTTTATCCATTCTGTCAATCTGTATGTTTTAAGTGAAGTATTTAGGCTATTTTTGTTCAATATTAATATTGAGATGTAAGGTACTGTTCAGTTCATCATGTTAATTGTTACCTACTTTGGGTTTTTTTTTTTTTTTTTTTCATTATATTATTGTTTTATAGGCCCTGTGAATTTTATGTTTTCAAGAGGTTCTACTTCTGTGCATATCAAGCTTTTGCTCCAAGATTTAGAACTCCTTTTGTCATTTCTTTATAGGGCTGGTCTGGTAGTAACAAATTCCCTTAGCATTTGTTTATCTGAAAATGACTTTATTTTGCCTTCATTTATGAAACTTATTTTTGCTGGATACAAAATTCTTGGCTGAGTTATTCTGTTTAAGGAGGCCAAAGATAGGACCTCAATCTCTTCTGCCTTGAAAGGTTTCTGCTGAGAAGTCTGCTCTTAGCCTGATCAGTTTCCCTTTATAGGTTACCTAATGCTTTTGTCTCATTGATCTTAGAATTCTTTCCTTCATGTTGAGTTTAGATAGCCTGATGACTATATGTCTTTGTAATGATCTTTTACAGTGAATCTCCCAGAAGTTCTTTGAGCTACTTGTATTTGGATATCTAAATCTCTAGCAAGGCCAGGGAAGTTTTCCTCAGTTACTCCCTCAAATAAATTTTCCAAACTTTTTGCTTTCTCTTCTCCCTCAGGAACACCAGTTATTCTTAGGTTTAAGTGTTTTACATAATCCCATATTTCTTGGAGACTGTTCATTTATTTTGATTCTTTTTGCTTTTTTTTTTTTTTTTTTTTTGTCTAGTTGGATTAATTTGAAAGCCTTGTCTTCAAACTCTGAAATTCTTTCTTCTGCTTGTTCTAGTCTATTGTTGAAATGTTCCACTGCATTTTGTAATTCCCTAAGTGTGTCTTTCATTTCCAGAAGTTCTCACTCTTTTTTATGATATCCATTTCTTTAGAAATTTTTCATTCATATCCTGAATTGTTTTTTAAATTTCTTTATGTTGGTTTTCACATTTCTCTGGTATCTCCTTGAGTAGCTTAATAATCTCTTTTGAATTATTTATCTGGTATTTCAAAGATTTCATCTTGGTTTAGATCCATTGCTATAGGGCTAGTGTGATCTTTTGGGGGTGTTATAGAACTGTGTTATGTCATATTACTAGAATTATTTTTCTGATTCCTTTTCATTTAGGTAGTCTTTCTAATAATTATTTTTGAGTTAATTTTGATTTGACTTTTTTTTTTATTTCTTTTTTCCCCCTAAGGATGTGACTTTAATGTTTATAGTTTATTGTAGCCTAATTCAGATCTTGGTGGTTTCAGGGGTGAAGACTCTGTATGAGTTCCTTGGCTATAGAGAGTCTTTGTTCCTTGGTTATGGAGAGTCTTCCTCAGATGCTGGTTGTAGTAGCAATGTGATCAGTGTGTGAGCAAGTTTGCTATCTCCTATAGCACTGGAATGGCAGAGGTCACTTGAAGCTTATCTCATTCCCCTGTGGTATGTACATTCTTATCTATTTATTTTTCCCCCAGTGTTTTATTTACTGGGTTGAACAGTTCAGGCTTTATGCCAATAGGGGAGGTGTCCATAAAACTAGCTGTAGTTAAAGCAGGTGGGTAAATTCAATGGTGGGCAGAGGTCCTAGCCTTGACAGAGATAGCTGGGGGAGCTCTCAGTGAACAAACTGAAGTCTTATCATAAGAAAGGACTGGATCTACCTCAGCTCCCCTACTAGGCCAGCAGGAATGCCATCCCACACCCAGACACACACCCGACCCAGTATTTCAACTATTCAGATCAGAAAGATACCTTTTTGCATCTGCAGGAATGTTGATGTTTCAAGTAGAAAAGAATTGTGACTCTACCTCTCATGTAAACCTGTACTTGGAGGATGCTCCTCCTGTGGGGATGCAGTTATCCTGAAGTATTCCAGAAAGGCTGCCACTAGGTACACACACCAGTCTCCTCTGGGAAAAGCCCTAGCTGTGTCTGCAGTGGTGGATGAGGGGGGAAAGAAGTTGCCTTCTCCAAAATCCTTAATGAGCACCAGGCCTGCCTGAGTGTTGGGGTAGACTGTCAGACTTTCCCTGTTAAACCCAGCACTGAAACTGTGCTTCTACTGAAAGAAACTTCCCAGAAGCAGAAAGATTTGGGACGTAAGTCCTGCCATCCAGGTTTTTTTGTCCCATGGGGTATTTCCTTGATGTGATACCCTCTCCCTTCCCCTAGGTGTGGGAGTCCCTGAGAACCAGATTACTGTGAATGTTGTTGCTCTTCTAGGTCCAGCCACCCAGTGGGGCTGCCACATTCCAGGCTGGTGCTGGGGAATGTCTGCAAGGGACCCAGAGATGTGACCTGTCCTCAAGTCTCCCAGCAGCAGATACCAGCACCAGCTCTGTTGGGGGTGGCAGGGGAGTGACATAGACTCTGTGAGATTCCTTTGTTATAGATAGCCTTGATGTGTTGGCTTTCTCAAATGCCAGTTGTAGATGTGATGAACTGGTCATATGGACAGACTCAGGACCTCCTGGTTAGCCAGGGTGGTGCAGGCAAAGGTGATAGCTGAGGTCACACACAAGTTTTCTCTCTCCTGGGTGCTGTATTGTTATACCTGGAGATACTGTAATGGATTGTGTTGGTTGGCTTCCAGCCAGGAGGTGATACTTGCAAAACAGCACCAGCTGTGGTAGTAGTGGTGGGATTTGCGCTTGCCTTATGTTACCCAGGAATGTAAGAGTACCCCGGGAAGGTACTCTGGTTTCTCAGGCAATGAGTGGGGCCATAAAACTCCCAAAAGTTATTTTTCTTTGTGTTAAGCTACCAGAGCGTGTGGAGGGGCAAAGCCAGGTTGGAGCTAGGTCAGTCAGGTTCATGCTCTGTGACAAGCAGGAGTTCCTGTTGGAGTTGGGGGGCAGTTCTCTGGCTGCTGGGGTAATGTTCCAAGAGCCTAGCTGCTTCTGCTGCACAGAAGAGTTTGAACAGGGAGTTGGGAGTAGCAGGTGTCAGTAAGCCCTACCATGCTACTATACACTTGGCAAGGCAGATCTCCACACCCGCAGTTTTCCACTAGTAGCAGTGAGCTAAGTTCCAGGTTGTCTATGCTCAGAACTCACAACTGCCCCAGGCCATAAACTTTCCCCCACAGAGATAGCAACCAAGGCTTTCAGCCCACACCCCTCCCAGACACTCAGCTCCTGCACTTGTGGCTGCAGCACACTTCCCACTTACTCCCTGGTTTTGGCCAAGGGAATTCTCCACTCAAGATTATGTCGTGAAATTCAGTTGGGAGTTTCTTTTAACCTGCAACCACTGCTTGAGTGAGTTAGTTGGGAGACTTCTATGAAGTCCCCTGTGAGTCAGAATAAGGAATGGCTTCTCTTGGTTAGTGCTGGAGACTGGGAACTCATGCAAGATACTTCTCACTGCCACTTCTACTTTTATATTCTTTACCACTCACTAAATCAGTTCTAGCACTGGGCAGGGTTAAGGCTTTCCCCTGTGGGCTGTATTTCCAGGTTCCCCTGTGGGGCTGTATATCACTCTCTTACACTCTGGGGACTTAACAATTTTTTGCCTGGCTTACAATGTAGCTGCAGCCTCCTCCTTTCAAAGGGTCTGTGGATTTCAGTTTTCCTGTTAAGTGCCTGTGTTGCTTCTTGGAAAAAAAGTTCACAGTAAGTATCTACACACAATTTTGTCTGTCCAAGTCAGGGAAGCATGCACACATTGCCTCCATTCCTCCATCTTGGAAAAACGGCAACAACAACAACAACAACAACAAGAAAATGGTTTTGCTCTTTATTCTTCTGCTATTGTTTTTTAATCATTTGGTAGAATTCCCCGTGAAGCCGTCTGATCCTGAACTTTTCTTTCTAGGAAGTTTTTTTTTTTTTTGATTACTAATTCAATCTTTTTAATTGTTATAGGTCTATTCTGTTATAGGTCTATTCTTGTTGAGCCAATTTTGATAGTTTTTATCTTTCTAGAAATTGGTCTGTTTAATTTAGATTATCTGATTTGTTGACATACAGTTATTCATCGTATTCCCTTATAATACTTTGTATTTCTGTAATATCAATAGTGATGCCCCTCTTTCATTTTTTAATTTTTGTATCTTGAGTCTTCTCCCTTTTCTTCTTGGTGATTCTAGCTAAAGGTTAGTTGATTTTATTGATCTTTTTAAAACAAGCAACCTGGTTTACTCTTCTTTTTCTAGTTTTTTTCAAGTGGAAACAAACTATTGATTTGAGATTTTTCTTTTTGACACAGTCACTTAACAGCTATAAATTTCCCTCTAACCACTGTTTTATCTGCATCTCGTAGGTATTGGTATGTTGTATTTTCATTTCATGTATTTCAAGATATTTTCTAATTTCCCTTGTGATTTCATTTTTGGATGACTTATTATTTGGGATTGTGTTGTTTAATTTTTACATATTTATAAATGTCCCAAATTTCTTTGTGATAGGTTTGTAGTTTCATTCTATTAAAAGTTGAACATAATTTATATGATTTCTACCCTTTTAAATTTAAGTGTTGTTTTATGGTCAAGTATATGGTCTCTCCTAGAGAATGATCAATAGGCACTCTGGAAGAAAGTCTATAATGCTGTGGTTAGGTGAACGTTATATAGATGTTTCTTAGTCTAGTTGGTTTATAGTATTATTCCAGTCTTCAGTTTCCTTCTTGATCTTCTGCCCAGTGGTCCTATCTATTATTGAAAGTGAGATATTGGAGTTTTCAACTTTTATTATTGAATTTTCTGTTTCATTCTTTGATTCTGTCACTTCATGGACATAGGGTCTTTGTTGTTAGCTGTGTATAAATGTTTGTAATTGTTATATCTTTTGTGTATGTGTGTGACAGGGCCTTGCTCTGTCACCCAGGCTGGAGTGCAATGGTGTGATCTCAGCTAACTGCAGCCTCCACCTCTCGGGTATAAGAGATTCTACCTCCTCAGCCTCCCAAGTAGCTGGGACTACAGGCTCATGCCACCATGCCTGGCTAATTTTTATATTTTTAGTAGAGATGGGGTTTCACAATGTTGGCCAGGCTGGTCTCTAACTGGCCTCAAGTGATCTGCCTGCCTTGGCCTCCCAAAGTGCCGGGATTACAGGCATAAGCATCTACACCTGGCCTTATAATTGTTATGTCTTCTTGATAAATCAACACTTTTATTGTTTTAAAATATCCTTTTTTATTTCAGTAACAATGTTTATCTTAAAGTATATTTTGTCCCATATTAGTATATCCACTCTAGCTCTCTTTTGCTTACTGTTTGTTTTTTAATTCTTTTACTTTCAACCTATTTGTTTCTGACTCTAAAGAGTATGCCTCTTGTAAATAGCATGTAGTTGGTTTACAGTTTTAAAAATGTATTCTGTCAATCTCTGCCTTTTAATTGGCATGCTTAAACCACTTATATTTAATGTAACTGCTGATAAGGTATAATTTACTTTTGTCATTTTGCTATTTGGTTTCCATATGTTTTATTTTCTTTTTGTTCCTATATTCTGCCATTAAGTGACTTCTTTTGTATTAAATAGATATTTTCTATTATAGCATTTAAAAGTTCTTGTCATTTCCTTCTCTATATAATTTTTACTTATTTTGTTGACATGGAGATTAGAGTTAACATTCTTAACTCATAACAATCTAATTCAGATTGATGCCAACTTAAGTTGAATTGGATATAAAAACTTTTTTCCTAGTTCTGTTCCTTAATCCCGCTTTCATGCAGTTACTGTCATACAGATTACATCTTTGTACTTTATTTGCCCATCAACGAAGAGTTATAATAATTGCTCTTTACAGTTGTTTTCTTAATCAGATAGAAGAAAAAATGTATATACATTTGTACTCTAATCTTATATTTACCTATGTAGCTACCTTTATTGATGCTTTTGATTTTTTTTATGTGGATTTATGCTACTGTTTAGTATTCTTCTATTTTAGCTTGAAGGACTCATTTTAACATTTCTAATAGCCAGCCTGCTAGTGATAATTTCTCTTTTTTTTTCTGTGAATGTCTTAATTTATTCATTTTTGAAAGATAGCACTGATAGTATAGTATTCTTGGTTGACATTCACAACCAAGAATATATAATTGTTAAATATGTTAAATTTTTATATGTATTATTATTATTAAATTGTTTTACATGTGTTAAATGTGTTACTATATTAAGTATGCTTGGTTTGAATGTTAACTAAGAAAACTATATTAAGTTTTCAGGTATTGGTTTTTAGGGGTTTTTTCTTTTGTTGCAGCACGTTGTGTTTTTCATTCCACTGCCTCTTTAGGCAGCCATGAAGTTAAACAATTGCCCACAATTGTTTAGACAAATGCACTCAGGGGAAAGGCTATTTGCACTTGGGGAGCAATGAATCAGGTGGAATAGACTGCAGATGAGGTCTCCCAGGGTACCACTAACCAGGTCAAATGATAATTCTCTGGAATGAGGCTTCAAAGGAATTCTAGCCCTGTTCTTTGTCCTCTGGTGACTGCCAAGTGCTAGTTTTCAACATGAATTTGTGCTGTTAATTTTCAAGACTACTGTGGAACTGAAGAGTAAATTATGGGACAAGTTAAAACACCAAAAAGCTCACTCTTCTTACCGAGATTCAGCTGTTTTTCTTGAATAAATGCTCCCAGATTGCTGCAAGTCTTTTGTTAATATCCTGATTTCTGAGAAAGTTGATTTTGGCAATCCATTTTTTGCCACCTTTCTCATTATTTGTATGGATTAGAGAATTTTTGGAGATTTTTACCCTGCCATTTTCACTGACATTACTTGCTCCATGCTTTTTTTTTTTTTTTTTCTTCAGACAGTGTCTCACTGTCTCACCCAGGCTGGAGGTACAGCGGTGCAATCACAGCTCACTGCAGCTTCAATTTCCAGGGCTCAGGTGATTCTCCCACCTCAGCCTCCAGCGTTGCTGGGACTACAGGCACCCACCACCAGAGCCCAGCTAAATTTTTGTATTTTTTGTAGAGACAGAGTTTTGCCATGTTACCCTGGCTAGTCTCAAACCCCTCGGCTCAAGCATTCCACCTGTCTCAGCCTCCCAAAGTGCTGGGATTACAGGTGTGAGCCACTGCACACAGCCCATTTTGTGCTTTTGAACTTGTTTTCTCTTCCTGGATCACCCTTCCCTTCCTAAACTCCTGCATGAATTATTTCCACATTTCAATTATTTGTCTGTGTCTTTCTCAACATTAAAATGAACGCTTTCTATTTTATGAGTTTGCAACTCTTCAGTGTGGTGCCAAGTTTAATGTAAAGAAAGGTGTTATCAGTGTTCTATAGCTTAACTTAAATGCACACACCTATCTTGGGAGACTTCACTTAAGGCTTTAAAGGAGAAAATGCAAACTCTACTTACCAAAAAAATAAAACAAAGTTATTGATAAACCTCTACATAATAGACAGATATGTCAATTATATATTCTTCTGCCTACCATACCTAGGAGTCTTTCTGGGTGTGGTTGGGCCTTAGATAATTCAGGGTTACAAACTATGTGAAGAAGAATCACTGTGTGCCCAGCTTGGGGAGAAAAACTATTGTAAATCTCTAATTTCAGCTATGGCTGTGTAATCTCAGCCTGAAATATTTAGAGAAGATATTTGGTTGAGAAGACTTCTAGAGGTGATTGATCAAAAGGAATTATGGTGAGCTGTACTGGGCAAGTAAGCTAAGGTACAAAGAGCTGCAGATGTGGTTGACCTATATGCCATGTCTTCCATTTCCTTTTTGATATAGCCTTTAAATGACTTATTTGCTGCACAGTGCTATTCAGTGTTACTTTTTAATCTCAAATCATTTTCATCTCGTTTGATGCCTGAGGCAAAGTTAAACAGCTGGAAGCTGAGGATGTGTATAATCTTACTCTTAACTGGATGTTACGGAAGAAACCAGAATCTGAGTAGTCCTTGGTGCCAAAAGCCTAGAAGCTTCCTTTGCGAATGACTGGCTACTCAGTGTTGTAATATGGCAAGAATTCACCAAGTGATAAGATCATTATTTGAAATAAGGCCACATGAGCTAGGGATAAATGCCTGCTCTTTACTCCTGGTTGGTAGTGTCCTGGCTACTTATGATTGATAGGGTTTCTCATGGTGAAAGGGAAAAATGAATTGGGAGGTGGCTGTGACAGGTAATGCATTGTGGAATAAGATAATTTAACCTACATATTATCTAGTAGGACTTTGTTAATAGCCCTTCTTGAATAGGGCTTGAAATGTCAAGTTGCCCCTTCTGATACTAGAGTACAAAAATGAAGACAGTAAAAGTATCCTACAGTTCTACAAATCAGACTTATCTCTGTTTTTATGCCATTTTCTGATGACCCCAAGGAGGCTTGGGTACTGGGGCAGAAACTTGGTAGTGAGAAACATTGTAATGTTTTTATGATACATTTAGAAAATAAAGCCAAATGCAAAACAACTATTTCAATTGGTGCCCATGATTTGGCACTTTGTTTCATGAGTTATTTTTATGAAATGTTTGACAATACAGACTAATTGCTGTTTAGGTATCAAACGTCATTCATTTCTATTCTTTCCTATCATTGTTATTGTTGTGTCTGGACAGGTTGAAATTGACCACTTTTATTGATGGAGCTCCTGCCCAAAAGGCCAAATTTTATTTTCTCAACATTGATTGTAGATTATAAACTCCCATAAACCTATGGTAAAAAGCCATGTTCTCTTGGTATTTGGTTTCCTCAATCATATTTCAAGAACAAATATTGTGGTTTCTGAATAGTGAAACCAAAATGTGGGATCTGAGTGTTCCTTTTGGTGATGATGACTCCAACATTCACTTTGAGAGATTTTATTATTCTCAGAGGAAGGACAGGATATTATCTCCAAGGTAAACTTTATGAGCTTTCTTAGCTTCCCAAGGTCCTGAGGGAAAGCATAGAAGAAATCTTTTGATTCCTAATTTGGATGCCTGAATCAGGAACTTTACGTTATCATGACTGATCACCAGCAGACTGATTTTTGAAGAGTACCTGCCAGGTCTTCTAAAGAAAAATAATAAAGGAGGAATTGAAGTAGTGGTGGTAATAGTTAACTTCCTATGATACTAGGATTGAGACTCCTGAGTAAAGAGGGAAGATAAATCTGTGCCCAACTTCTGGTGGAGGTGGGAAGTGTAATAGAAACATGTACTTAAAAAGCAAAAAAACTCACCTTTCAGAAAATACCAGCTGAAAGGTTGGTGTCCCTGCCTGAGGTAATTGATTGACAGGTAGTAGGGAGTGCAACAAAGGGTGGCGCCATTAAACTGTCTTTATCTAGCTCTGGGAAACCCAAGTGAGTTCTTCAACAGAGGTATATAAGTCTGCGTGGACTGCCATAACAAAATACTATAGCCTGAATAACTTAAACAACAGAAGCTCATTTTCTCACAGCTCTAGAGGCTAGAAATCCAAGATCAGGGTAATTTCAGGCTTGGTTTCTCCTGAGATGTCTTTTTTTGGCTTTCAGATGATTGCCTTCTTGCTGTGTCCTCATGTGGCCTTTCCTCTGTGTATGTGTGTGTCTGTCTTCCTCTTATAATGACACCAGTTTTATTGGACTAGGGTTCTTATGATCTCATTGAACCTTAATTACCTCTTTAAAGGCTCTGTCACTAAATACAGTCTCATTCTGAGGTACTGGGGGTTAGGACTTCAGCGTGAATTTGTGGGGATATAGTTCAGTTCACAACAAGAAGAGACAGTCAGCTTCACCACTGGGAGGAGAAAGCAGGGAGCACACAACAAAGGAGCTGTGATTGACGTGGGAGCTCATGACCACTGAAGTATAGTCATGAGACTTCAAGTGTAGGCAAAAGAACTGAAACCGGGCAGGGAGGTTTGGACCTTTATCCCAGTTTAGCTTGCTCCTGATGCAGCAGGAGAAGGGACAGCAGCAGTGAGCACACGATATAAGGAGAAAAGCTAATGGAAAGGAGGAACCCATTAATGTGTCCAATTAGCCAGAGATCTGTGGAGCACTCAGGAAAGCACTGAGAGGTGTAAGACGCGGACACAGACATCAGAGAGCAAACAACACAACATGAGAACATGTGAAAAGTTATTAAATGCAGAGAAATGATCCAAATAGTTACTGATGTTTTGTTGAGTCCTCTTCATGCTCAGCAGTGGTCCAGGCATGGAAATGCACTGGTGAGCCCACCGGACCTGGCCCCTGGCCTCTGTGGCCTCCACTCTAGGGGTAGGAACAGACCTTTGTCTAACGGCCACACAGATTATTTCAAATGGTGAGAAGTGCTCTGAATGCAAAGGACAGTGTAACAGGGTTGAGTGTGGCAGAGAGAATGAATTCTGATCCCTCTCAAAGGAATTCTGAGGGAGTAACATGTAGGTTGAGGCCTCACGAATAAGGACTAGTCAGTCAGGCAAGAATTGAAGGCACTCTGTTCTAGCAGTCAGGGTTACATGTGCTAAAGCATTAAGTGAAAACTAGCTTTTAAAGAAAAGATAATGAGAAAGCTTTTCTGATTATATAAATGAGACATACTTATAGAAAATTTTTTTTACACAAGAAAGTACTTTAAAATTACCTGAAATTCTGTTTTCTTGAGATAACTACTATGAGAATATGTGCTGTTTTATGTGGCAATTAGCTTTAAGCCTTTTTTCCAGTTTCTTCCCATCCTTCCTGCCTCCTCCTTCTCTGTCTTCTACTTGTAAGCCATTTGTGCCTCATTTCTTACTAATATTAACCATATGTGTATATTTCCATACTTTTCTATTATATATAATAAAAAATATATTTATAAATATATAACAACTATATATAAATATTTGTCTTACATGTGATAATAAATATAGAAAATTATTTTTATAAACATTCAGATATATGAAATGTATAAATATATAATATACATAAAATATATAATAAATATGTATATAAACTATACATTATATAGTATATGTTGTGTATATGTAGATATAGATAGATGCACAGATGAGTTTTTTAATATGTCACTGTTTTTAAATATGGGATTATTTTATGTACCCTTCTTGGCATCTTTAACAGTTTGCTTTGGATATTCTTCCAAGTTAACTGCCACATATATAACTCAATGACTTCTGTCCTAACTGACCCTTAAACACTGATTTAATTGGTTTGGGGTGGGGCCTAAACACCTGTGGTTTTCAAAAGCTCCCCAGATGATTCTATGTGTAGCCAAAGTTGAGAACCACTAATCCAAATCATTCTTTTAAATAGTTGCACAATAGTTGGACAATATCACATTTTATTCAACTATTCCACCATTGATAGGCAACCCCTTTGTCTCTATTATAAAAAATGCTATAATAAATGTTATATATGTATGTCCTTGTACATATATTTTAGAGCTTATTTGTATAATGGAAAAAATAATAGTACTTATCTCACTGGGTTGTCATGTAGATAAAATGAGTTAATAATTGTAAAATATTTGAAACAGTACCTGGCATATCAAATGTGCCTAATATATTTTACCTATTATATGGCAAGTTTCATCATTACTTATATCTGATCATTTATTTCTTTGGGTAGGATTCCCAAGGGTAGGATTACTGAGAGAGAGAGAGAGATAATCTCAGTAATCCATAGTGTGAGGCAGGGATTTTATCTGACTTTTCTTCAAGAGTAAACACATATAATTTTGCTAAATATTGCCAGATTATTTTTGAACAAGGTAATAATGATTCACATTTATACGAGCTGTGTTTCAGAAGTACCATTTCCCCTACATCCTTACCAGCAGCAGAATTTTCTACTGTTGAATATTTGTCTGTCAGGTGAGAAGTGATATTACTTCTTTAATTTGCATTTCCCATACCATAAGTGAAAATGAGCTGAACATTTTTCTTATTTTATTGGTCATTTTGAGGGGTGTGTATGTGTGTGTGTGAGAGAGAGATTCTCCTTTTTTTTTTCTTTTTTTAATCTTTGATGTTTCTTTTTTAATACGCCTAGCAGGAAAGTCTCATAAATATGCAGTCACTGTTCATGACATTGACTAGTCCTTGTTTTCTCCTCATCCCCTACAATGTCAAATATACACATAAGCAGTCCAAAGCTGCTCATCTCCCTTGTTAGCGGCTTGTAATTTGGTACAGGTTTAATTCTATTAAGTCATTGATTGAAGGTAGGTACTCATCTCTCTTAGCAATCGCTAGGTTGATTAAAAAAAAAAATATATATATATATATATAGTTATAGTTATACTTTAAGTTCTGGGTTACATGTGCAGAATGTGCGGGTTTGTTACGTAGGTATACACGTGTCATGGTGGTTTGCTGCACCCATCAACCCGTCACCTACATTAGGTATTTCTCCTAATGCTATCCCTCCCCTAGGTCCCCACCCCCTGCAGGCCCTGGTGTGTGATGTTCCCCTCCTTGTGTCCATGTGTTCTCATTGTTCAACTCCCCCTTATGGGTGAGAACATGCGGTGTTTGGTTTTCTGATCTTGTAATAGCTTGATGAAGCTGGAGATTCTCCTCTTAATGATCTTTTGCCTATATTTTCTATGGGAGATTTACCCCTTTTTTCTCATTTGTGAGAACTCTTGATTGGCACATATAGTGACCCTTTTTCTTTATTTACATTACAAATATTTTATCCCAAAATATTAGTTATCTTTTCACTTACGTATCTCTTATTCACATAATTCGTTGTAATGTTTATATTTTCAAACATATCTAACTTTTCTTGCATAGCTTCTGAATTTCTTGATTAAGAAGTTCATCCTAATCCCTAGATTATACATAAATTATCTTACAATTTATTTCAAGATTTAAAATTTTCAAATGTGTTTTACGTTAAAACTATATATAGTGTGAGGTAGATTTTAACTCACTTTGCTTCAAGATACAGAGCCAGTTTTTATAGCACTATCCTGTCTAGCTTGATGCTTTTGGAGAAATAATTTTTTAAAAAAGGTCATTAGGGCTAAAACTTTAGAGGTGTGGGGAAGATAATAGTGGGAGATGAGAGTTGAAAAGCAGGCAGGAATCAAGTCATGCAGGGTGATGGGAGCATAGAAAAGGACTTCGGAGCTTAACAATGTAATTACATTTAAGAGACTTTCAGCAGGAGAATAACATGATCCAATATACATTTTAAGACCACTCTGATTCCAGTGTGAAAATGCTGCATAGACAGAAGTGAAGAAGTAGAGGGATACATAGAAGGCATTACAATAGTCCAGAAAAGATAGGATGATGACATTGCTTTTGAGACACAATGGCAGTGGTGGTCAAGAGGAATGGATAGATAGACCTAAGAGCTATTTTAGAGGTGGACAGGACTGAATGGAAGATTGAATGTGGGAAGTGAGACCTGAGAAGGACACAGAGATGACTTTAATTTGGGGAGGATGACGGTTTCTTGATCTTCATAAAACTTTAATTTGGGGAGAATGATGGTTTCTTGATCTTCATAAAACTGGAGGTAAAAGCAGACTTAGGGGAAAGAGGAAGAGTTTAGTAGAAAAGAGATAAAAAGAATCATAAAGGAACATTGTGTAAAAGTCTATCGCAGTAAATTTGAAAGTTTATAGGAAATAGATAATTTCTGAGTCAAATGTAAACTGACAACATTGATCCTAGAAGATATAGAAAACTTAAACATATCATTAGCCATGAGGATGTTCCAAAATGGTTGAGAGTTTTGAATAAAAAAAAAAAAAGCCAAAGTGCTTTAGCAGCTGAGTTGTATCTAATCTGTAAAGAAAAGACATTTGTTACATTATTTAAGCTATTCTGGATGATTGAAAAGCATAGAGTAATGGCAGCATTGTTTGTTTCCAGGCAGAAACCAAGAGGCAAAGAGCATGCTGGTCAGAAGCAGAGTTAAGTTATGGCACATTCATACTATAGACTATTATATACCTATTTGAAGAATGAATTCTATCTATAGCTGTAGACATGGCTGGCTGAAGGAGTGGGAATTTCCATGCTATATTTTTAGGACGTGAGAACAGAGAGAGTATATATATATAATCCTATTTTTATAAAACGAAACAAAATTGAAATCTAAATGAAATGTGGTGGTGCTGAATTTTGAATTTTCAACTTATCTTTTTATATCTTTGAGGATTAAAAACAAAAAACAAAAAACAAAAAAAAAAAAACAGAGTCTCACTCTGTTGCCCAGGCTGGAGTGTAGTGGTGCCATCTCACTGCAACCTCCACCTCCCAGGTTCAAGTGATTCTCTTGCCTCAGCCTCCCGAGTAGCTGGGATTATAGGCGCCTGCCGCCACACCTGGATAATTTTTGCATTTTTTAGTAGAGACAGGGTTTCACCATGTTGGCCAGGCTAGTCTTGAACTCCTGACCTCAGCTGATCTGCCCACTTCAGCCTCCCAAAGTTCTGGGATTACAGGCGTGAGCCACCGTGCCGGGCCACTGTGAGTGGTTTTACTTGTTACTATGAGAGGTTTTTTTTTTTTTTTTATGATAAGAATAAAAAGCAATCCATGAGGCTTTAGCTATGTTGATTTTGAGAAATCTTCAAGATATTTAAATAGAAATGCTGAGTGGTGAAGATGCTGTAAGATCTGATGTTCAGAAAAGATGTGTGAACTAGGGTCATCCAAAGGAGTCACACCACCCAGGGCGTTTGAAGTCGTGGGCGTGGATGGCACCACAAGGTGGGATGTGTAGGTGAGTGAAGTTAAACTCAGGACCAAACCAGGAACTCCAGCAGAGAGATGTTCAGTGGAGGAGGAAGAGCCAATGAAAGAGACAGAGATGGAGCAACCAGATATGCCACGGGAAAATCAATGTTTCTGGGACAATAGATGTTAAGTGGTAAAGGGCTAAAATGAACCTCACCTTGCTAGAAGTGGTCTCCATGGATGTCTCAGAAGGCTGTAAGAGAAATAAACACCCTCTATCTTCATTCCTTTCCACCACCAGAGAAAATTAGCACTTTTCATAGCTTGTTTTTCAGACAGCATGAGGGCAGTTATTTATATGTACTATTAGCTCTCAGGCTTAAACATCATCAACTGGGAGTGGAAGAAACTGGAGAAACTGGAGCCAATCTATGGAGAAGCCAATGCCTTTGGACAAGACTTTGAGAAGATAATTTTCTAGCAGAGACATTATTGAGAAACTGAATGGAGCAATTTGTTAGAGAGGCCTGTGTTTATTATAGATAGTACCCAGCATCCTTTACGGCAGTGATTCCTGTTAAAATGCAAGGAGAACGTACATGTGTCTTAAACACCTGTCTTGCTTTTCTCCCCTCGTTTCCCACTGCCATTAGCCTAGTTCAGTGCCTAATCTGCTCAACTCTAAACCAGTCCCCTCCCTGTGGTTCCTTAGGGTCTCAACCTAATGTTATGCAGGTTGCATACTGCACAAGGATGTCTGAGTGAGGGGCAAGTGGGGCTGAAATCTAACATGCTCTGCCTGCCAACCCATGGATGCTTGTGTAGGCCTGCTGCTTCCTGGAGAATTTTTCTCACAGGGGCGTGGCAAGCTCATGGAGCCTTGACCTTGCATGGCTAGGTTCGCCCAGAGGGGTTGCTTTCAGTATTGGCACAGTGATGTTGAAGTGACTGGTAGCAGCCCTGAGTCCCATGGCAACAATGAACTAGACACAATCTCTGCCCTCAAGATAGACAGGTTAGTAGAGATGGCTAATTCCATAGACGACTAGCTGCAAAGCAAATACTTTAAAGAATGATTGCTATCATATCAGTCTTTTTCAAAATGCTTCAAAGGCTCTCTATTGCCTTCCTTAGCCTTGAATTCAGAACTTTGTATAATCTCTCCAAGCTAATGTGGCATCCTCTACTTTGACCCCTGTCCCTGAGCAAGACTCTATGTCTGTGCCCAGCTGTTATTTCTGGCTTAGGACACCCCTCCCACCCACCTCTCTGGGCAGTCACCTCCCCAGTGTGCCCTCAGCCTTCCTGCCCATGCCTTCCTGAAGCAATTATGGCTTGGGCCAGTTGGGACTCGACCCATCATTACAAGGCTGAGGACACCCAATCTTTATGCTTTGGTCTTGATTCTCTAATTTTATCTAAAGTAGGAACCTATGGAATCAATAGTATCATTGCATTTTTGGCACCCAGCACAGGACTTATACCAAGCAGGAGTGCAATGAATTTGTTTGTCTAGTCTGAAGATTCTATTAACATTTTCCAATGTACTTTCAAATATTTCTGTTAAATGCTTGCCCTTGAAATTGTGTAGCTACCTTGAAAAAATAGATGTGTAATGCAAAATGATTTAAGAGTGTTCTATTACTGCCTCTGACCTACATTTCTTTCCTCAGCATGATACATCTTAATAAAGAAAGCCAAACATAGAAATACATACTTTACAGTCATACTGATAATACTTTTTTGCTTTCAGACATTTATACATTGAGACTGGGTCTGTTTTCTAATTATGCAGATGAATGTTGACAAAACTGAAAAGCAAATAAAAAAGAAGCATCAAGAAACGAGTTCATTTTATTTTATTTTTAATGGCATTTGTAGCATTTATACATTTTTCTGGTTATAAACATATAGCATATGCTCTTTGTAGAACATGTATTGAAACAAATTCACACATACACATAGCCATAATCCACCATTCAAAGGTAACAATTATTGATTTCTTTGTATTCCTCTCTGTATAAAGGATTTTCCTCTGAAACCTTTTATCGTTTTATGTTATTCATTTAGATCAATGGACCATTTTGAGTTAATCTTTATTAACTTCATATAATTGTGAGGTGTGAACTCTATATTAAGGTTTATTTCTTTACCTGTGAATGACCAATTGTTCCAGCACCACCAGCTGGAAAGGATAAGTTTCCTCCACTGAACTGTGTTTACACGTTGTCAAAGATCAATGGCTGTATTTGTATGAGTCTATTATTGTACTTTCTCTTCTGTTCCATTGATCTCTGGGTCTGTATCTTCGCTATGGGTCTTTTTAAATTAAAACACAGACATATTTGTCATGTGTCAAGAGCAATAGAGGCCAGGAGGAGAAAACAGTCCCATATGTGCCCATGAACTGGCAACAATTGCTTCCTCCAACTAGCTAGTCCCTGCCACCTCCTAACTCAGACAACACAGAAACTGAGGTGAACAGCTCAATAAAGTTACCACTTAGATCCATCACATAACAAATTAATAAAACCAAATGTCTGCTTTTTTTTCTTTTTTTTTTTTAAGAAGGAATCTCACTCTGTCACCCAGGCTGGAGTGCAGTGGCACGATCTCGGCTCATTGCAACCTCTGCCTCCTGGGTTCAAGCAATTCTCCCTGCCTCAGCCTCCCGAGTAGCTGGGATTACAGGTGCCCCCAACCATGCCCGGCTAATTTTTGTATTTTTAGTAGATACAGGATTTTTACCATGTTGGCCAGGCTGGTGTTGAACTCTTAATCTCAGATGATCTGCCTGCCTCGGCCTCCCGAAGTGCTGGGATTACAGGGATAAACCACTGCGCTCAGCTTTGCCTTCTTTCTTAAAAGCTTTTCTCATTGTCAGTGTTTTTCTGGTGGTGTCAACTGAAAAATATGCCAGCCTCACATGGCTCAGGTCTGCGGGAAAGGAGTTACACATAGACTTAAGGAAAAGTTTCAGATAAAAATACAAGTCTTTTTTTTTTTTTTTTAAACCAGGAAGGAAAATGTGAAAATGGAAACACCTTTTACTATTTGATTTGAAAATAAAGTGTCATCCAAGCCATAGCAGAAGCTTCATTATATTGACAACTGGTCTCTATTAAGACTAAGTTTCTGGGTTGCCCTCCAGCTTGTACCATTTGAATGAGGAAGATCTAGAACGACATTCTAGTGTATAAAAATATAGATGGGTGGACATACAGAGAGATGGAAACAGATATAGTCTCCCTTCCCCCAGCCCAAACCGGGATTTTTTATTTATTTATTTTTATTTTTTATTTTTTTAAATAGGGTCTCGCTCTGTCACCCAGGCTGAAGTGCAGTGGCATAATCTCAGCTCACTGCAACCTCTACCTCCTGGGTTCAAGCAATTCTCCTACCTCAGCCTCCTGAGTAGCTGGGATTACAGGCGCATGCCACCGCACCCAGGGAAGTTTTGTATTTTTAGTAGAAATGGGGTTTCACCATGTTGGTCAGGCTGGTGTTGAACTCCTGACTTCGTGATCCACCCACCTTGGCCTCCCAAAGTGCTGGGATTACAGGCATGAGCCACTGCACCCAGCCCAAACCAGGATCTTTTATGATGTACGATTTTGTAACTAGAATAGGTCATCTTTGCTGCATAGAGAGCTGGAGTTGACAGCACTGGTTACTTCTCATTCTTTCTTGTTGACCACAAGGCTCTACAGTGGTAGAATTGTTGGTGTTAAATAAACTTTTATTTTCTTCCTTCAGTCTAATGTTGGGGAACTAGTCCTTTCTGTATGTATTGTGATAATAATTGCAGCTAAGAAATAATGTACTTTTAATTGAAATGGCCAGATGGAGCCATGACTTTTACAAAGACATGGTTTTTGCTTCTAAGTTCTACATGGCATGTTCTAATTATGGGGCAGTTTTTCAGCATTCCTGACACCTTTTGGCTGTGAATAGTGGCTTCCTTCAGGTACACAACATCTTATCCTGTTTTGCACTTTCCGAGTTGAAATCCGTCTTTCCAAGGAAAATTTCCTTATCCCTTTTCTACTTTTGTTGTGTTACCAAATGAACTAATGGGAGCTTACTCATTATTTAACTTTACTTTTCTCACTTTATCTTATGCCTGCAGATAGGAGATCGAATGGGATTAGATTGTAGAATAAGAAAATAGTTCACTGTCATTTAGTCATTAATTCATGCATGCATTCATTCATTTATTAAGCAGCTGCTATATGTCCAATACTGTTTCCAACAAGGTAAATCTTTTCCTTCAAGGAGCTTTTGGTACCACAGGAGCTAGATACAAGCAAAGTAGCAAAATGCAGTATGATAAGAGCTAAAGTAGGAGTTTAGTACTGGGAGGCCTAGGAGCATCATATAGAGTCCCCCACTCAGTCTTGAGAATCAGAGAAGGCCCTGGAGCAGGTGGCAGCTAAGACAAATCTTGGAGAAAAAATAGAAGTCCAGTGAAGGGGTGGAAGGTAAGAGGAGAGTCCAAGCCATGAGCATTGTTGGTGCAAGAGTTCAGAGAAGATGGTGAGGGAGGAGTCTTTCAGGGAACTGTTACTATTTTAGTATTGCAGGAGTGCAGAGTGCAGGGGGGAATCTTGTGCATAGTACAGTGTTGCTTTAAAAAGACAAACAAATTAAACAAATAACCCAAACAAGTTAGAATACCCCAGATAAGTTATGTACTCTTGCATCCACCACAGACCCCCATCCCTTTCCATTGTTCTACTCTATCCTGATTAATTTTATTACCCACCTGGCCTATATAGTCATTTGTGTTTGGGTTCCCAACCTCTGAACCCAGACCAAAGATCAAATTCAAACTATCTCAGTTACCATGTCAGATGTGAAAGGAAAGACCAGCTTTTTGATGGAGCTGTGAAGACCAACCCAGTGAACAATCCTACCCACCAGGTAAGACCAGGAGAATTACTCACATACATTGAAAGAAGGATCTTTCATATGGAACCAACCTAATTGTCCATCGACCAATGAATGGATAAAGAAAATGTGGTACATATACACCATGGAATACTACTCAGTCATGAAAATAATAAAATTATGTCTTTTGCAGCAATTTGGATGGAGCTGGAGGCCACTATTTTAAGTGAAGTTACTCAGGAATGGAAAAACCAAATTCCTTATATTCTCACTTACAGCTGAGAGCTAATCTATGGGTATGCAAAGGGATACAAAGTGGTATAGTGGACTTTGGAGACTCAGAAGGGGGACCTGGGAGGGGACTAAGAAATAAAAAACTACATATTGGGTACAATGTACACTACTTGGGTGATGAATGCACCAAAATCTCAGACTTTAGTACTATACAATTCATCTGCGTAACCAGAAACCACTTGTATGCGAAAAGCTATTGAAATAAAAATTTAAAAACAAACA
Organism: Piliocolobus tephrosceles; assembly: GCF_002776525.5. Lineage (NCBI taxonomy): Eukaryota > Metazoa > Chordata > Mammalia > Primates > Cercopithecidae > Piliocolobus > Piliocolobus tephrosceles. The sequence goes on along the minus strand of NC_045434.1, from coordinate 105,044,895 downwards.
ACAGAACCAAACAACCCTAAAAAAAAAGTATCTTTTTCCTCAGGGAGTGAAATGAAGTATAAACACAAATATTTATTGAGGTCTTATCATGTGCCAAGTACTATGCTAAATTTTTTTATATCGGGCCTTTCTATAAAAGAAGATAATTTAAGCAGTCACAGATGCTTGTATATAATTAAATTTATAATCTGTAAGGTGATTCTACACACCTTAAAATACTATATTTTATTTACTGACATTCTAATAATGCCACTTTGCATAATGTTTAATGCAAACAAATAAACATTCAGTAAAGCTTATTGAGGGTCAGTTGTGTGTTAGGTCCTGAGGCTTCTCTGGAGATACAGAATAGACTGGCCCTTGCCTCAGGTTGTTCACTACTGTGGACTTCATCACATCACAGATGATTATCTCTGTCTGGTATTCTGCATTGTCAGATTTAATCTGAGTCATCCTGGGATTACAGGAAATCTTTTAAAAAGTCAGAGTTTGTAACCCTGGCTACTTTAACAAATTTGCATGTGTAAGGTTGATTTGGATCAAGCTAACCTTCCTCCTTCTTGCAATTAAAATCTCAGACACTAAGTAAATCAGTAACCAACACTTCTGCTGGCAAACCAGGGCTAGCATTATCTCCCCGGGACTTCTCAGATTGACAGCCTAGGGTTTTGAATACCTTGTTAACCTAACTTGTAATAAGTTCTTAGTCTTCACAATGGAAACTGAGCCAAAGCAGATTTACATTTCCGTACTTGCATTTGGTGTGAGTCATGAGAAAGGAGAATATTTATTTCCTGAGGAAGGAAGAGAACTTGAGCTAACTTTGAATTTCCTCAGTGGCCTAGCATACAAGTGCCTTAGGCTTACTGTAATTCAATCCCTTTTTGTGGATCCTATATCCAATTACCCAGATATACATATCTAAAAAAAGCTTGCCTTCATCAAACTGTCAGACAGGAGCTGTCAGAGAGTCTGTATTTGTAGGACTGCCCTGTATTTAAGAGCATTTGTCCATAAGGAACTATATCATGGAGCAGGGAACTGAGTTGTGCTCCCACAACACACCTATTCCCTGGATATGACATCCTGGTAAAATCGGACTGTGTAGCTTCCCTGAGCACGTGATTATTTCTTCGTTTCCCAATGGCTTAGTTGGCCCTGTTGGCTGCTTTCCCTGCTCACATCTGGCAATTGTCGCTGGATCTTAGGGCAAGAGAATATTCCAGTTACAACATTTTGATCAGCTGCAGTACTGCAGCAATCAAGATAGGGCAGTCACAGGTACAAAAATGATGAAAGTTTGTGCATCTGATGACAGGTGTCTGGGGTAACCCTCAAACATTAGGAAAGACCCTACCAGAAGAGAGGGACTCACAAGTTAATGATTACAGTGAAAGCAGAAGTAACAACAAAAATGAGCACATGAGAGAAACAGTGGGACTTTGGTGATGTTGAAAATGAGGTGGAGAAAGAATTCTTGCCGTCTGTGAAAAACAAATAGTTTGGCACTACTATGATAAGAAAAGCCCAGGGAATAAGATTCTGAAAAATTTGGGAGCACTTAATATCAAAAGAAGGAAATCTAGAATTACATATAGAAGCAAATGGAAAATCAAGGCTGTTTTGAGAGGTGCTATCCGAGGGTCATTGGAGAGAATGTAGCTTTACAATATTTATATCAGGCTGTGCATTGGCAGGAGTTCTGTAGAAGGTGGACTGAAAGCTGGAGCTAATGACATGGGTGGGGCACAGAGCAGCTAGGGAGCTCTGATGTGGCTTTTGCTTGGGGCAGAGTATGGGAAGATATGTAAATGCTGGGGCCTCAGATAGTGGAGTGGCCCTTGTGGGCAGCACTTACGGGTGGGCTTGGAAACACTTGCCTTTGGAACATTGCTCAAAAGTGAGCAGTGCTCCCAGAAGGACTACAATTTCTTTAGATTATCTGATAGCAGACTCTGTGATGTTTACCAGCTTCAAGGAGATCAGACCATTGTGAAATTTTTTTTTTTTTTTTCTGTAGTAAAACTAGCCCCGGCCAGCCCAGCTGGGAATTTACTGCCTGAGCTGTTTTCCAACATAAGTTTTGCTGGCAAAACCAGACGTGAGTGTTCCCTCGACTCTCAAGGGATCTGTTTACACTGACTTTATTTTTACTGCCAGCTTTCCAGTTGGAAGAGTGAAATTACGTTGAAAGGTCAGCAGGTGAGCAGAAGGATTCCTGACCAGCCATTCCTGTGGGTGTGTGCCTGTGTGCACTCTGTGTACGTGTGTGTGCCTGTGTGTACGTGTGTGCCTGTGTGTATGTGTGTGCATGCTTTTCTAAATGCCAACCGTTGTGCTCTGCTCTGACTGACAAGACCTGATCACTTGTTTGTGGGCATAATGATGGGTGCCAGGCTGGTTGTTGGGCAGTTTCCTTTTTGTTTATTGTAAAGAAGGTAAATCAGTCTGTGGGATTTTCTGGATTGGAGAGCAAGGGGTGTTTACTGTCAACAGGATAAGGACGAGGAGGTATAAGATACTGAGTTCCGCGGTGCATCTAGTGTCAGGATAGGAGCATAAAAGGTGAGGAGAAACCAACTACAGGGTATTTCTGACTTGGGTGGAACTTTTAAGTACTTGGGTGGGAAATACAATTTGGAAAATATCTCTCTGGTCAAAGAACCAGTCAGTGTAGCTAAATAAGGTATAATTAGGTTGGACTCAAATTCATTTTTATCAACTCTTCTTTCTAAATTCTTTTTTTTTTAATTTCCCAAAAGATGACAGATGGATTTTCAGAATTTGGAAATAAAAACATGAGTGAAGAGTTCGGAAGGCAAGTCTCTGGTCCATTACACACTTCCAGAAAAATTTAGTACCCAGAGACTCACATTACTGGGAGTGCTGTTTACTCACAAGTGTTGCACTCCATTGAGAAAAACAAACAAACAAACCAGGAAGTTGCTGTTCTACTCAGGACTGACCAAGAAGCCATGAAATCCGTTACTGTGGGAGGCTTAGAAGATTGCCTACTGAATAAGGTAAGGACAGACCTGGTCTCCCCCGTGTACCTCCTCCCCATTCACACTGCTTCCAAACAAACCTTCATCACCGAATAAGGTAAGGACAGACCGGGTCTCTCCCATGTATCCCCTCACCATTCACACTGCTTCCAAACAAATCTTCATCCAGAAAGGATCTCAGGCTGTTTCTAAAAGATACATAAAATGCTCCTCAGAAAACAGACTGTCCCCCAAAACAATGTTGGGGGACTTAACATATCTCAGCCTTACTTCTCTTTGAGGGTCCAGTGTCCAGAGACTTACTGGGTATAGAATGGAGAGTTGGAATCTGGGGAACGGGGGAAAAACTCCAGCTCTGCCACTGACACTCGTGTGGTCATGAGTCACTTAACCTGCCTGAGCCTTGGCCTTCTTCTCTGTAAAATGGGAATAATAATAGGCGCCTCATGGGGTCATGGAAAAAGAGCTAATGAAATTAAAACAAAGCTTTTTAAAAACTCTGAAACTACTAGGTTTTAAAATATTATTATATTTTTAGTACACATCAGTTAAGAACTTAATTTCTTCGAGATGGTCTAGATGGTCATGTCAAATGTTAGAACTTGAAGGAAACTTAAATATTATCTAGTTGAAGTCTTTTCATTTACAGATGAACTTACAAAGGCATGATGTTAATGTTAAAACCAAAATATTTAAATTGACTAAGAAGTAGGCACTGGTCTGCAGTTTTCAGGCCTTTACAAGTACAAAGGCGAAAATCGTTATCATAGTGATAAGTAAAGTATATTTCTTAGGCAAAACCATTAAGAGAGATAAATCAGGACAGCCTGGGATGATAAAAACTAGAGTAAAGAAAGTGATTTCCCATTTTTCCTCCCTTTGAGGACTCTAAATGAAAGAGATATTGGCTGGCATTTTTTTCATGGGTCCTGTATTTTTTGTAAGAAAAAACTCCAAAACTTTTAGCGTGGTGTTCAAGTAACTTGAACTGCTCTATCTTTCTACCCTCTGCTCCCCCTGCATTTCCAATGGCAGAAATCCTAAACAGTGTTTGATATGTTGAATCCAGCTTGTGCTCATGTTTTGTTTGGCCTGTAGATGATTTATAATGTTTTTCACAAACATTTCAAAATAGATTTTGCATAGAAATCCAGATTTCTGTCTTTCCAGGGGAAAAAAAATCAGAGTATTTGGCTACTACAGGTCCCAATTTCTTGCCTGGAAACCATGTGCTGGGGCTGAGTGTTTGTTAGCCAGAGCATGTGCTGGCCAATTCTCAGGAGGCTGATCACTTCTGTGTCTGACACTTGCTCCTGGCCCCCGCTGCCTCTGTCACATGTGTTGCCTACTCCATTCCTGTAGGTGGTTGAGTCTTCCATTTCTGCCCAACAAGAACTGGGCCTGAGCAGGCCAAGGGCCCTAGCTCCCCCTCGCCACTTTTCTGGCTCATATTCATCCTTCAAACTCAGAGTCCACTTTCTCAAGAAATAGTCCCTGACACCCCAGCACCAAATGATTTTGCCCACATATTCACTCCCGTTATAATTAGTATTACTGGCACCATTTATTTGATCATGAGTTTGTGTATCAACTCCTGACACTTTTCTATTATCATCTTGGTTGGCAACTTACATGTCATATCATTTCATTCTTTATAAGTTTCTGGAGGGGAGAACAGTGTCTTGCATGCCTTTCTTGCCTTCGACATTCAGAGTATCTTGCACATATATGATCACAAATATCTTTAGAGTTCGTTAAAGGTAAGGCAAGATTGGTGTGGAAGGCGACAGGTCAAGGCGCATACAGGATCTCATTTAATCTAATCAACAACTATGTGATGTACATATTGCCTCCGTTTTTACAGAGGAGGAAACAGAGGCTTGTGGAGATTAAATAACTTGTCCAAAGTTACACAGCTAAATTGAGAGGGCTCTGAAGTTTCAGCCTTGTCTTTTTTTAGTCCAAAGGCCGAATGTCCTCTGCTAAACTCCTCTATATCTCTGCAAACACATACTAAGCACCTGCTTTGTGCAAAATACTGTGCTACGGTTTGAGGGTAGACCAAGGCCTGAGATGTGGCCTGCTAAATGAGAGAGAAATTTTGGTTTTGGTGTCTAGGATAGCCCTGTCCCATCTGCAGATTTTGTACATAACCCCAAAGGAAGAAGGAGGGAATTTCACATGCAGTCAGGCAAGTGCTTAATATAATGCGTAGTAGACCATAAGGGATGCAGTAGAGATTTCAACAGATTGCTGGAGGAGAACAGAGGTGCATTAGTTCTGATGGGAAAGGTGTCTTACAGAAAGAAGAGTGGAGACAAAGCCTTGGAGGAAGTGTAGGGTTATAATAAGTGGACAAGTATAGGAAAGATCTTCTGGGCTAAGGGAATCCTATTCAAACATTTAAGGTGTGTTTCATTCCCAGTCACCTTTTTCTTTTGGGGAGACAGAACAGGGCAGTGGTTACAAATATGGGCTTTGGAAGGATATGTTCTGTAACTTACTAACTTTGGGAACCTAGGCAAATTATTTTAAATGTTCTGAACTTTGGTTTCCTCATCTATAAAATGGGGATAATCATAGCATCCATCTTAAAGAATGATGGGTAGGCACGAATGAGCCTTCGACAGTAGGATTAGTCTAAAAAGGAAGGGTTATGATGATGGAAAGCCTATGGTCTCGTGTGTATCTATCACTGGATTTAACTTTCCCTTTCTTTACATTATTAGCCCCTGAAAGACAGAGATGGTGCCAGTTTTTGTTTTGTTGAAATTTTTCTAACTGATGATTGGATTTAATGAAATTCCGGAATTAGAAGTCTGACTTCTTGTTTTCTGGAAGGAAGTCCTCAGCCTTTTCTCCTCAGTAACACTCTTTGGGAATGACGTACACATAGGCTGTGTGGTCATGGGTGTGACCAGGCCTGTGTGACATTCCTGGCATGCTACTTAGCACCACCACTCTGTCTCTCTCGCAAGGAAGTGTATCGGAATGCAAGTGAGTCAGAGTGATATTATAGGGGTTAACCTTGAATCCCCATAATTTATATTTGAAACAGTAAACTATTCACAAACTTGAGCTATTAATAGCAGCAAATGACTTGTGGGGCAACAATGAGCCTGATGCTGCGGTTAAGGAGGAGGAGGGGAAAGTGGCCCAGGATGGGACATGGACCTGCGACAGCATGGAGACATGCCTGGGAAGAGCGAGGCCCAAACAACATTTGTTTCCATGTTTTGCCATGAACTGAGTTTGGTGACAAGGTTGCCTCAAGGCTGCCTTGAGGCTGCAACTGGTATCTTGCTGGCTTCCTAAAGTTTGAGAGGCAGTAAAGGAATTCCAGGGTTGGGCTTGCAACGGGTCTCTACTTGTGTTAGAGCCTCCTTCTTTAGATCACTGTGCAGCTACCCCAAGCCCCACTGCCTGCTTTTCCACACCCTGAAATGAACTTCTTGCTGTATCTGTTTAGGGTGTGGCCAGAATTAGTGGAGAGAAACAGTCTGGGGGTTCTGTGTTGTCACACCATGAGGGTGACAAGTGGTGTCTGGGACTAAGCCTGGAAACCCCCAGCACAAATCACTTCTGGGGCTACCAAACAGCACGGTGAGGCTGTGTGGGTAAGAACTTATGCAGGAAGTGTAGCCAGAGATGTGGGAAGGATGGGGCTGCCCATCACCTAGAGAAAGAGGCTTCCACTCAGGTCCCACAGCAAGGGCATCACTGTCTGGCCCTTGCTGCATGACGCTTTGTGCTTGTTAGATGCCGGAATAGTTGCTGATGCCCAAATACATGGAGACTTAGGACTCCTTATTTCATGAGTCTTGACTTTAAATTGAAGGCATTTTTAGGTTCAGGAAGAGGATAAAGGGTAGGCAGTATTGCTGGTACATCAGTACTTAAGGGTGTGGCAAAGTGTGATGGGAAAGAAGTGTTGGAGAGCCTGTCTAGTTCTACCTCTAACTGCCAGTGTGATGTTAGGAAAGTCACCTTGTCACTCTGATCCTCCATAAAGTCACACCAGACAAGGCAATTTCTGGGGTCTCTTCCATTTCTAAGATCCTGAGTCTAAGTTGCAGCAGAAGTGATGCAGGAAGAAAATTAAAACTGGAATTTGTGGTTCTGGGTCTCAAAAAGCATTCTCTTACTCTGACTTTCACCTTTGGCAATCAAAACAGGTCATAAAGGTGAGCTAATAACCTGTGTAACAGGTGAGAGATTATAGTTGTTTTCCAGGAGTGTGTGACCTTGTCCTGCTCAGTGTGATCTTGTCCTGCTTGTGTCCTCATTTCACCATCAAATGAGGGCACAATTTGTAGAACAGATTTACAATGACGTACTTTTTCCAATAGGCTGCTCTTCACATGTGTTATGTGCATACACACACACACGTACATACATGCACACATGCACACACACTGTTAAGCTTCTATTAGTTAAAAATGATTTGATGGTGATGAATCTTTCATTAGCTTATTAACTCAGGAAACAAAATACATATATATATATATATATAGTCACTGCTATGTTACTAACATTCAAGTTCTATGGAATTACATCATTGGGGCTGGCAGATTCAGGATGCTAGTCTTGGTCTCCAACACATTCTGAGAACTTAACTGTTAGAGAATACTATTTCTCAACCACTCTGCCTGTAATGTTCTATCTAGTTAACCCTTGTATTACTTTTCCCCACTGTACCTGCTCAGACTTCAGGTCCCTGAAGTTGCCTAATATTCCCTGTTCTACCACTAGCTTTATCTGTTCTTTATTCAGGCTGGAAAATATAGCCCACTACCAAAATCCTCTGTTGCTTTTATATCTTTCTCCAGCTTTTGTCCAGCAAACTCCAGTCTTAGCACCTCAACTCTTACCTTTGGAGGGCTAAGAGATGGTGGAGAAGATCTCACAACTGAGCTTACTGATATCCCACAGCCTCAGGGACCCAGCCTCAGCCAAGTCTTGTCAGGTTATCTTTACGCATGTACCTAAACAATCTCTCATTCCTTATAGCAGCTATTACAGCAGTCTATCGCCTGAAATCTCTTGCCTTCCACTTCACTCTTAGCTCATTAACATCTCCCACTCTATAAAGAACATAGACAGCAGACTGGAAATCTCTCTGATTTTCACTGCCCCCTGCCCTTTTATCTATATCTGCATGCAACCTTTTCCCCTTCTTTCCTTCTGCTACACCAAGATGAATTCCTCACGCAGGTTTCCGGATGGTTTTGCTTACCAAATGGTAAATCCTTACCAAATGGTTTTGCTCTCTGCTACCTCTTCTTTCACCACTGACTCTTTTATCTCAGCATTTAAACATGTTTAAGCCTGTGTGTCATTTTGTAAGGAAAAAACAAAACAAAACTGTTCCCATCCCTGTTGTTTTGGTTTTTCCCATAGTAAAAGTTCTTGGGGCTGGGCACGGTGGCTCACTCCTCCTAAGTGTAATCCTAGCACTTTAGGAGGCCAAGGTGGGCAGATCACGAGGTCAGGAGATCGAGACCATCCTAGCTAACCTGGTGAAACCCCATCTCTACTAAAAATACAAAAATTAGCCAGGTGTGGTGGTGCGAGCCTGTAGTCCCAGCTACTCAGGAGGCTGAGGCAGGAGAATCACTTGAACGCGGGTGGCAGAGTTTGCAGTGAGCCAAGATCACGCCACTGCACTCCAGCCTGGTGACAGAGCAAGACTCCGTCTTAAAAAAAAAAAAAAAAAAAGTTCTTGGAGGGGTTGCTTACCTCTGTCTTCACTTGGTTGTCTTCCATTCACCCTTAATCCACATTTAACGCCCACCTCTCCCCCACCATTAATGCTAGTGCCCAGCATTCCCCCAATGCAGCCATCCTATTCTAGCTGTCAGACTCCATGGACATTTGGGAGTCTTAACTTACTCAGCCACTTACTGTTGACTTTGTTCTTGAAACTCTTCCTTTACTTTCGGGACCTCTCACTGTTTATTCTCCCACTTCACCACCTCCTCTAAGGCAATTGTGTTCTAAAAATATCACAGGAACAATTGCACAGGCATGAGGCGCACAAATTCTCTCTTTGTGCGCCTCATACCTGGCTCAATACCTGCTATTTTCTCTTTCTAGAACAACTTTCATGCCCCCTTTTTCCTAGCTAACGCCTAGTAAGCTTTCAAGATACAACTCCAACACACTGTGCCTCCAGGAAGGCCTCCCAACCTCCAAACTGGATGAAGTGTCCTTTTTCTATGTATTCATAGCATCTGTGCAAACCTCTACCTTGCAATAGATTGCAGTGATTTTAATTTCCAGGTTATTTGTCTTGCTTTGTCAAGTTATCTGTAAACCTCATGGCAACATGTGTGCACAGAGCCCAGCATAAAATGGATGCTCCACTCAAATTACTCAAGTGGAATTGAATCACAACACAGAGGGGAAGTCCTATGCTGGAGAGGACCCTTAATTTTGGGCTTCTAAAACCTTTATTTTTGTCATTTGTTATTTTTCTCATAACAGCATCCCCACACTTATATTCTATACAATTTGTCTTCCTCACTACTGTGAATGCATGACCATGTCTATCTTGTGCATTGCTGTGTTCCAGCATGTGATGGTGCCCACCACAGAGGATGTGTTAAAAAAGTTCTTGTTGATGAATTGACCCTATATGTGCTATACAACATGTGTACCAGTAGGTGCACAGTCACTTTCTTATTCCGTGAACATATGAAGTTCGCTTGCTGGTTGATGGGAAGTATGAGTGAGATCTCAGGTAACTGGCCTGGTTGATGACCTAGTTTAGGAAAACGGAATCTCTTTGACTTGGGCTTTTTTTTTCTGGCTGTCGTGATCAGTTTATGGGTGTCTCAAAATGACTCTAGAATACGTAGAAACAGCCGTTATACCAAATTTGGAGAGAATATAAAGATTCATGGATGGGTGTTAGATTGCGATGTATCAGATATTGCCTGAAATTGGCCCCTGGCTGAAGGAGCCTCTGAAGGAGAGTCTCGCTGTCATGACAGCAGCTTACAGGTGCCTCCTGAGCAAGATGACAAAGCGCCCCCTCCATTTCAGAAAAAACTGGCAGACTCTTCCATCTCTTACTTGGATTTTTCTGTGTCTCTCCTGGAGTTCACTAAAAGTTCCTTTGTGTTTCCCACAAACATCTGTTTCCCTAAACTTTAAGTATCTGATTAGTGTTCAGTTTTCTATGAGAATTTCCCAATTCTTCCTACCTCGCTGTGGTAACTTGCTGTCAGCAGAAACATGCCTTTTCTTAAGGGTCTAGAAGCAAAAGGCAAGGGTGAGTACAGAGGCAAAGAGAATCATCATTTGCTGATGACATCAGTGGGAAGCAGGCTGCGAGGTGCTGATACATGTTAAGCAGTTTAATATTCACACTGTGGGCAGCAGGCATGACGATACCATGGTAGAGTCTCACCATGGTTCACAAAACCCTGTGTGATGATCTGACCCCTGCTTTCCTTTCCCAACTCACCTCCTATCACTTTCCTTTTGCCGGATCCAACCACAGTGGCCTTGCTGCTAGCCTTAGAGCATTGCCTACGTCAGAGGAGGAGCATGGAATCTGCTCTCCTAAGCTGTCTTCAGCCTCACTCAAATGTCACCTCTTTAGATAAGTATTCTTTGTCCATTGTCCACCCTAACTAAAATAGCTACCCCTTTATTCTCTAGTCCCTTATCATATTTTATTTTTCTTCATGGGACTTATACCTGATATTATAACATATACACACACACAGACACATATACATACACACACACACACACACACATATATATACAGGAATACATATATATACACACATTTATATGTGTGTCTGTGTGTTATATCAGGTATGATGCTATATATTATAATGATATATATTATAATTATATATTATGTATTTTATCTACATGTATTCCTATATTTTCAGCTAGAGGGCAAGTATCTACATTGTTCACTGTTGTCTTAATCACTGTTGTGTCCCCAGCACCTGGCCTGGCACCTGCTACATAGTAGGTCCTAGATAAATATCAAATGAATGCATCTGTTACAGAAAAGAACATTGAGGCACCAACAAATATCTTCTCAGTGGAGTCAGACCTACGTCCATCTCCCCGGCGTCTTGGGAAGGCGGAATTTTTGAGCTGAACTCCCTCGGTCACCCCTCGCTGTACCTTTGTCTCCTCACTATCTTATGCCAGTGCCTTGGGGCCCACAGAGGAAATAACCACCTTTGCTGGTCCTTCTCACACCCAGGTGGACTTGAGGCGCCAGCAGATTTCCCAGGCTATGGAGGAGGTGCAGAAAGTCGTTCATCATTTGACCACAAACATCAGCAACCAAGACATTAGATTTCAAGCTGTGCCTTACTCTGACACATACAATGAAAATATTAAGGTAAGCAAGTCTCACTGTCTCCAAGTGCCACCAACAGAGCCAGGACACTTGGGCAGGTGAATCTCAGTGTGTGACAGATGCTTGCCTCACTCAGAATACTCATAACAATTCTTGTTTTCACAGGTACTCTTAGTTTTTACTATTTACAGTCTCATGTTATACATGTCATTTCAGCCAGCGGCGTGGCTTATGCCTATAATCCCAGCACTTTGGGAGGCCGAGGCGGGAGGATTGCTTGAGGCCAAGAGTTTGAGACCAACCTGGGCAATGCAGTGAGACTCTGTCTCTTTAGAAAAAGAAGAAAAGATAGATGTTATTTCCTTTGAGCCCCCACATTCCTAGATGAGAAAAAGTAGGCTTAGAGAAGTCAAATGACTTGATCAAGTCATATCAGGCACTAAAGCCAGAACTCACACAGAAGCTTTTGGTTCCAAAGCACATTCTGCTGTCACCATCAAAGCTCAGTTAAATACACATTCATTTATTAAGCACCTACTTAATAAATTGGAGGTGTGGTGGAGGGAACTGAGGGCATCCATAAGAAGACCATTGAAAGTCATAGTCTGTGGGTTGCAGATGGGGAAGGAAGAAAGTAGAAGAGGTGCCACTGAGAAGCTGCAGGAGCAGGCTGGCAACCCCTCTGCCTGCTAAGGAATCCCACCCAGTGTAAGCCAACATTCAAGCAGCACAGTAGTGAGGGCAGAGCTGAACACACAGAAACGACCTCACTTAAACCTGTAAACCACCTTGTGGAAAAGACACTCCGGTTATTTCAGTTTTAGAGGTGAGAGAAGTGAGATTCTGAATCATTCTGAATCTCCATCATTCTTTATCTTGATTTGTATTATGCCACATACCTCTTTCACTTTGTATTAAATTTGTATGTACTCATGGCCCATTTCTCACAACAGACTGCACATCCCTTGATTGTAAGGACCATGTTTACCGATTGTTTTGCTCCCAGCACCCAGCATGGTGTGTGGCACATGGTAGACACTTAACATATGTGGAATGAATGAATAAATGAATGAGCAAAAGAATTAGTACCTGAGCAAAAGATCATTGCTGGCCCATTACATCTCAAGTTTGGTGGATGCAAGAACCACCCAAGAGATGCTGGGATTTGTGGATTTGAAACAGAGTCAGATTGTAGGAAATTAATCCCAGGGTGAAAAATATAAAACTAGATTGAATCCTGGAATGCTAGAGCATCAGTTGCCCAACTCTCCCACCCAGGCCAATCTAACTTGGTCACGCATAGACCAGTGACTGGAAATAGAGATATTACATTACTTTTCTTAGCACTACACCCAAGGAAATTTCCTTCTGTGGTCCTACTTAGAATTCATAGCTTAAAATATATCTTGCATTTATATATGTCATGTCTTACATATTAAGTTTCAAAAATAGCTACAGCATAGCATATAAAATTGCTTTTAACTTAGATCAAATTCAACAAGTTTTTTTCTGTTTGTTTGTTTTTTAAAGATAGGGTCTCATTCTGTCACCCAGGCTGGAGTGCAGTGATGAGATCATGGCTTACTGCAGCCTCAACCTCCCAGGCTTAAGTGATTTCCCACCTCAGTCACCTGAGCAGCTGGGACTACAGATGCAAATGCCACCATGCCTGGCTAATTTTTATTTTTATTTTTTTATTTTGTAGAGATGGATTTCGTCATATTGCCCAGGCTGCTCAACAAGTATTTACTAAGCACCACTTACATGACTAACAACATGATAGTTCTGCTTTTGAATTCACATGAAAGTGAATTGAAATAATGTACAGATCTGAAATTCCAGGGACTTTGGATGTTTTTTTCCTCTTTTTAAATCCAGCTACCTTTCTGTGGGTACCAGAAGTCTGTGGATACATCATCTAAAACATCAAACTATTGTTTTCTTAGAGTTAGGCAGAACCAGCTGGGGCTGATTAGGACATTCACCCCTCAATGGGTCAATGACTGGCCCTGGGCAAGAGTTAACCAAATTCCATGGTCAGAGCTTTCCGTGAAGAGGAGGCAGCTGACTCACAGCTGAAGGTGTGTGTGAAGTGGGACATGGTCAGAGTTCAGGCTCCTTTGGCTGCTCTGTTTACCCACTTGTTCTATCTCTTGGCTGCTGGTCTGCCTGCTTTCCCCCAGTCATTGCTTCACTGGTTCCTGGAGAAAGGGATTAGGTGGATTCTGATTGTTTGCTTTTTTTCTTTAAACTTAGAATTATCTCAACAGCTCACATTGTCTCAACAAATAAGCTTTCATTTTGCCTTTGATTTTGGAAGGGTTAGTCATGAACACTGACCATGGGTCATCAGTAAAGGCCCCCCCACCCCAAAAAAGGAGACATTTTACAAAATCTTTTAAACTCCCTTCCTGTTACTTCCCACCTTTTATTTGTGTCAAAACATTCACCATTCCATGTCATTCATTGTTGACTGAGTGCCAGCCCAGGGTAGAGAAATAATAACTGAACAAGCTGTCCAAAGACCTAAACTCGAATTCTGACTCTTCTACTTACTGGCTGTGTGTCCCTGGGGAGATCTCCAAGCCCCTCTGCATCTTGGATTCCTCATCTGGAAAATGGCAACAAAGCTCACCTTACTGTGTGATTGTGAAGTTGAAATGGTCAAATACTTTAGAATTGCAGTGTCACGTCTGCAGGGAACTCAATGCATACTCATTCTTCTTTCTCAAACTTTAGGCCTCCTCTGGAGTTCCTGGTCCAGCTCACTGTCTTTACTTGTATAGTCATAAGATAATAAACTCAGTGAGCTAATGTACTTGCCCAAAGTATTTACAGTGATTCAGTAGCAGAACAAAGAGGTAATCCACTGGTAACACCCAGGTCTATGTCCCTATGTATCTGGTCACACTGCTGAGGGTGGAGTGGTTAAGAGAGCTGCCTGGCGAGACAGGTCGGCTCCCAGGACTTCCGTTACCTCCCGAATCTGTGTATTCATGCTTGTTTTCAATCCTTTCCTGACCCTAGGTTTTGGCCCCCAGTCAGTTCCTTGTCACAGTCCCAATAAAAGGCCTGGCTGGGTACAGGGGGGCCAGGGAGCAGCGCTGGCGGTACTACACCCTGCAGGGCACCAGGCTGCCCTGCCCTTTGCGGGACCCTGAGGGTCTGCAGCAGTGGCTGGAGGTAGGACAGTTTATGAAGAGCCTGTGGCAGTGGCATGAGACAGACGTGAACATCGACGGAGACATTGTGCCCGCTAAGGTCCTCCTGGTGTTCCGGAAGCTGGTGGAAAACGCAATTAGAACCTGTCACCTCTCAGGTGAGCTTATCAGGAACAAGGGCAAGGGTAATTGCTGGCATTCCCCTTTCGCTCTACAAAACCTCTGTTTGGGTGTTACCTGCAACTCACAGCCTACATTTGAGAAAATAATCATGTGCTCTTCACATTTGTTTAATCTTAATAAGATGAATCAGCTTTTTTCCCCTGCCATTGATGCACAGAAGGTTGGAATTCATACTAACAAAATAGTGTTGTGGCTTTGCGAAAGTTACTGCGCTGGCATAGATATAAAATGCTGTGGATTATGCACCTTAACCAGGCTTAAAAACTTAAGCATATTTTTTTTAAAAGGAAATTATTCACAAACCCCAGGTCTTCTTTATTAGTACATTTTTACTGCAGCACCTCCATCTGACTGCAGTACACAGTGTGCTGAGATTCCACATTTGGAAACCACTAACTTGAACCAAAACACAAAATCCAGGAGCCAAAAGAACTGACTAAATTTGACAACTCCAAAGTCTTAAGCTACTGTACAGCATATGCACACACACACACACCCTTTTTGTTCACACAAAGTGAAAAGGAGAATTTCAAACTGGGAAGAAATGGCCAATTTTCTTAATTATATAATTAGGAAAATAAAATTTTTCTCAATTTATAAACCAATAAGAAAAAAGATGAGCTGACCAATAGAAATAATTACCAAAAAAAAAAAAAAAGGAATCACAGAAAAAGAATACAAATGACTTGCAAAAATAAGAAAAGACATTCCATCTAATGTATATTTCAACATATATTAGAATATACCTCATGTTAGGTACATTAAAATATCTAACAAGTTAAAAGAAATGAAAAGTTTGATCATGCTTAGTGTCGAGTGGGCATGGTGAAATGGGTATTTTCGTGTTGTTATTAGAAGTGGAAATTGGTGTCTCCTTTTTAAAGAGCAAGTTGTCTCTATTTTATTTTCATAATGTGCTCACTTGACAATTCAGCAATTCCAGTTCTAGAAATATATTTCTACAAATACACAAAGAAATATGCACCAGAATATTCTCTGCCGTAGATTTTATAATAGTAAATAGAAGTAATCTAAATGGCTAACAAAGGAAAATTGGCTAACTTAAATTATGCTGTCTCTGCCTACTGGACTACTATGCAGCCTTACAAAAGAACAGGCATATGCCCATGCATACATACAGAGCTATGAAAAATGCATGGGCTAGATAGTTAAGTGAAAAACCAAACTGCCAAACAATATGAGATTCCATCTGTGTGAAAATAAAAGGACGTATTCGTACATACATTTGTTTGTCTAGACAGAATAGTTCTGAAAATTTTCATAATGGTAATAATTTATGTTTAATAGATTTTTTACTAAGTAGAGTAAGTTTCATGGGTTATTTAATTTAATCCTCATAACCACATAATACAGTAAGAATTATTTTCCTACCTGTTTTAGGGATGAGGAAACTGAGACTTAGAGAGATTAAGTCACTTCTGAAGGTTGCACACCTCGTAAGCAGAGCCAGCTGCAGAGCAGGGTGGGGGCCAGTGGGCTGGCTGCAGCATCGACTCACCTCTTATGCTGTGTGACATTATTCATAGTGAAAGTGCAAAGCAGAGATTCAGACTGGGCAAGGTTGATGAGATGCTTTTGGTAAATAATGCTAAAGTGCCAGTTGTCATGTTCCTGTCTGGGCAGCTCTGATGACATGCAGGCAACAAGCCCTTTATCCCACCTCGCCAGGGAATGTTTCCATTTTGAAAAGCCTAACACAATTAACGTGTTTCCATTTTCTTCTCTGTGCAAGGAAATGCAAAATAATAGATTCTGATCTATTTCAAAAATTGGGATGAGCAAATAAGGATGAATAGATCCTGATCTATTCAAGACTGCTTATCTTTATCTGCAATGAAGGCAAACAAACAAACAAAAACTGTATCTTTTGAAAGAAGAAAGAGCAAATTGGAAATGAGGAAATTATAGTATGTGAGCTGGAAAACTACTAGATGCATAGTTTTCTCTTCTTCTCTTTTCCTGGTTGGAAAATGAGGCAATGGCGGCTTCTTTCAAATCACTCAATCCTCTGAAACAGTGGCTGTGACGTGCTTTGATGTATTTTGTGGTTACAGGGGTTTCTGATGATAGATACCTCTGAGGCTCGGCTAGCTGAGTGGATGGTAAAAACAAATACCATCTAAGAGACTGAGGCCTAGATAAAAGACAGGTGAAGCCGAATTTCACCAAAGGCATATGAATAAATAAGGAGGCTCATACTGTCCCCAGCCAGTGTCAGAACATCTAGGTGAAGAAGGAAAAAAAAAATGACATTAGCCTTCCCTATGTTTGCATTACTCTGAAAACCAACATTTAGATATTTGGGTGGAATGGAGAAGGATATAGAAAAATAGTTAGGTTTCATTTTACAGTAGCAAATACAGACAGTCCCCAACTTGCCATGGCTCAACATATGATTTTTTTTACTTTACAAGGGTGCAAAAGTGATACATGTTTAGTAGAACCCGTACTTTGAGTACCCATACAACCATTCAATGAATTCCATGAGATATTCAACACTTTATGATAAAATAGGCTTTGTGTTAGATGATTTTGTCCAACTCTAAGTTAATGTAAGTGTTTTGAGCACATTGAAGGTAGGCTAGGCTAAGCTATGATGTTTGGTAGGTTCGGTGTATTAATACATTTAAAACTTACAATATTTTCAGCTTTATCGGGATGTGACCCCATCGTAAGTCAAGGAGCATATGTACTACACTTTTTCTTTTTATTCTATGGCTTTTACTTTCAGTTGAGCCTCTTGAAAATAATCTATTAATTTAAAAGAAAAGGTACCACAAAGGCCTTGGGATTGGGGGAGAAAGAAAAACCCACTAGCAATGAGACTTCTTAGTAATGCTCTGACGCTGGCTAGGTGACTAACCATCTGGTTTTGATGTCAAAACCTTGACCTGCTACAGGCATTGTGATTCTTGACATGCTACAGAGATTGTGATCCTTGACGTGCTACAGACATTGTGAAAGTTGCCACACCAGTTGCAAGGTGCTGATTAGAGCAACTGCTCACAAATTTCTTGTTTGAACGCTTGTAATGTGCAAGCCTTTCTCTTCTCCTTATCCATTTGGTCATTTCCTGTCAGGTAAGGTCAGCATGCTAGGAAACCGCTCTGCAGTTTGGATTGCTGTGGAAACATCTGCATATCAGGTGGAATTGGAGCTGGCCCCCGCAGTGGAGATCCCCACCACCTGGTCCGAGAAAGCTCGGTGGCCTCGATGTCTGCAGCGCTGGCCTTCCCAAGAGAGAGTGGCGTGCATCAAGGTATCAGTGGGCGGGACCCAGCTCTCCAGAGCAGTGATGCCAACAGCTTAACCAGTCACAGCATTACTGACTGCCAAGGAGTTTCAAAGGAAAGTTGAGGTGTCACTAGATCAATAGTTCTCAAAGTGTGGGCCCTGCACCAGCGCCACCTGAGAACTTGTTAGAAATGCAGCTTCCCGGGCCCCCAGTCTGGATCTGCTGAATGACACCCTTGAACAGGGCCCAGCAATATGTGTTTTAAGAAGCCCTCCGGGTGATGTGATTCTGATGCATGCTCAAGTTGGAGAACTGCTGCAGGAGAGGAAGTGGGTACCACCTTCTAACTGTCCACATCCAAAGTGGCTTGTGGTCTCCCTGACACCCCCTTTTCATCCCCACATAGGATGTGCTGTCTGCCTGGTGACAAGTTCCCCAGACCAGCGGACTGCTTCAGAAATGGCTTTCTACACCAGTGAACATTGTTCTCATTTCCCAATGTTTTTCTCTTTCTTCCAGTCGTTTGGGTTTAACTTGTTGCCGTGTTCAAATTATCACTGGCAGCTGAGCTTCCTCCGTGCTGAGCAGGTGTTGCTAGAACAGCTGGATGAGGATGGGGGCTGCCGTAGGAAGTGTTTTCAGGTCATGAGGCAGCTGAAGGAGGACGTCTGGTGCCCAGGGAACAGGCCGGTCATCACGTCCCACCATCTGCAGGTAAGTGTGGGGCAGGTGGGAGAAGGCCCAGGGGCAGCTTTGGATAGATCATTCTCCCTGTGGCCTCTTTAGGGCCTGGCCAGAGCCACTCAGTAGGGCTGGCATGTGTGAAAAATGAGGCTCTAGTATCTACATTTGCCGTCCAACAAATGCCTCTTTATTATGGAAATATGTAAGCTAGCACCATATGGGAGTCCACAACACCCCTGTGAGGGTAAAATTTCCTCCCTTCCTTCCCTTTTCCAATTCTCTTCTCTCCCACTTTTCCTCCCCTCTCACTTTTATTTTACCACCAAACCAACCTGAGTGCCCACTAGGTGCCAGAAACCCTGCTGAGGTTCAGAAATAAATTACAAAATGTGATTTGTGCCTCACACTTTGATGGCTTTATGTTTGTGCCAGTCTTAGAACCCACTGCTTCCTCATGCACGCAGACCCACTAACACAGAGGGAATCAGGAAATGCAACACAGAGGTTACCACACACGTACTGCCACACACCTCTTTCCAGGGTCCAAATCACCAGGCAAGAATTTTCCCTTGCTCTGCCAGCACCTGCCTCTCCTTGCCCTAAACCCAACAGTACACATCCATTCACGCCTTCACTCACTCATTCAGCAAGTGTCTATTGAGATTACTCTGGGCCAGAGGCCTGCCCCAGTACCTGCTGTGGGCTCAACCCCTGCCAGCACAAAGGTGAACAGACACAGATGTGGTTCCTCACTCTGTCACTTCTGGTCTAGCGTGGGACATAGACATGGGTAAGGCAAGCCGGTGGGTGCATGTACAATCACACAGTGAGGAAGCACTGGAACGGGAGGAGCATGGCTCTGTGAAGGCTCAAAGCAGCAGAGCCTGACCTGGACTGGGCAGTTAGGGGGGCCTCCCTGGGAAGGGGGCCTTTGACCACCCTCCCGACTCCCTCTTTCTCAAATTGTGGACCACACAGAGTGAAGCGGACTCTCATGTAGCAGTTCTGTGCAGCCTGCTGGGGTAGGGAGGTAGGAGACTCTTGCAGGACACCCCAGCCAGCCTAGCTAGTGTGGGTCTAGGAGCTTCAGCCCTCCTCTCTGGCTCCAGAAAGGATGGACTGCCTTTCCACTCAGGTAAGCACAGGTCCCTGGGGCAGTCACCTACCTGTGAGGTGCCTTCCTCACATACCTGTTCCTCCTCTCATTCGATAGACAAAACTCTCTTCTTGCCCCATGTTACTCCATCTGCTCTAAAGTAACTTCTTGAAGGACAGATACCACATTGGTCTTGTCCAGCTAGCATGATGACCTTACTCAGCGCTCTTGTTCACTGGGAGAAGGATGAATAACACCCCCAGTATCTCTCCCAATGCTTTGTACATAGTAGCACATTAAATATTTGTAGAGCAAATGAATGAGTGGCTTCACATCTTGCTCAACTTTTCTCTTCTTTTTTGCACAAAATCACTAATCTTTGCTTCACCTTCTTATCTTTCTGATAACCTATCCATTTTGACTTGCGGAAGAATCTGTTAACATCTCATTCACATGCACTGGGGCTTTTCTCTGGAGTTCCAATATTCTCAACGTGTCCCAAGCACACTCCCCTAAAAACACGCAGGCTGTTCTCCTGGATGGAGGGCATGTGCTTGCAGAAGATACTTTGATTTGTTCTGTGGATTTAGCTTCTCTTGCTTTCCTTTATACAGGCCACACTAGAAGAGGCAGAGCTGAGATGCAAACTCAAGTCTATCTCATATCAAAACCTCATAACCTTAACAATTGACTTCATTACCTCTCAATTAAGATGGATGGAAATACCATTCAGTGACATGAATATTTCAGGCATGATTGAATGGGGCCACCATGAATCTCCCAACCCATAGCTGCTTGCAAATCTGTACTCCCCACAAGGGCTGACTTCTATTCTGATAGTTCCTAAGTCACCTAGTGGATTTTAAGGCAACTCCTTAAGGATTCTGTTTCAGTCCTCCCTGACCCACCTGCATGGCACAATAGAATTGGGCATCCTCAAGGATGGGCATTTTTTTTTAAGGGGGCTGTTTCTGGAGTAAGATAAACAGAAAGTGCTAACTGCCTTTTTCTCTGGTCTTCCATCCTTAGTCCACAGACAGAATTATCTCCCATTTAGGCATCCTCACCCTTGAAGTGAATGTGGCTGGTGACAAACGTGGTGTTAGACACCATCTCAGATGATGACTTGAGTGTGCTGGATCCTTGCCAAGTCTTCATTCTGGGGAAAGTGGAAGAGGCTGGGTTGCAAAACAGCATTAGGAAGCTGTGGCACTCAGCCTCGCCTCACCTTAAGTCTGACACTCTCTTGACACTGTCAAAAAGGCTCTGCCCCAAGACTGTTTCATATGAAGGAAAAGCTTCTCTTTTATTGACTTATTTATTCCTAAAACCCACTCAAAGTACATTGGCTTGGTTATAATGAGCTTAACTGCCCCAGTTTGCTTAGGATGATAAAAGCTTAATTAACAAGAGGAATTAACATTTTTTTCTGGTATCTAGGTTATCTTCACTTGCATGAAATTATCTCTAACTCATTTATTCATAATCATATAATCTAAATACAGGTTTGATTATGAACCTACAACTGCTCTATGAACTTACAACTGCTCTAAAAAATAAAGACTGTATAAAAATACTCAATATCTAAACCATAACATGAATGGATAATTCATTAATTCACTTATTCAATAAATGTTTATTGACTTCCTCTCATGGGCTAGCCTCTGCTGGGTACTGGATAGCTTAATAGTGAATAAAAATAGGCATCATTCACTGTTCTCATAAAGTTTATAATCCAGTAGGGGAAATGATACAATCAATCACATAAATATAAAAACTACTATAGTTGTCGCTGCTTCTTATGAGAAGTACATGGCTAAGAGAGTGTGCAGTGGCTGTACTAGGGACATTTGATCTGATGGACAAAGAAGGGAAAGAAGTTTGTCCTATGCAGCTGAAGCAGGAGGTGCAAAGGCCCTGTGGTAGAATGGAGCATGAAACAGCTGGTGTGGCTACATGAAGACAGCAAGGGAGGATAAGGGTCAAGATGCGTCTGGAAAAGAAGGCAGGGACCAAACCTTATAAACCACACCATGTTAAGGATGATGTTTTTAGCTAACAAACAATGGGAAGAGCTTGAAGTATTTTAGATGAGAAGGGAAGTAGATGTATATTGGCAGCAGTGTGGATGGTGATAGTTTGGATGGTGGCAAGAACAGGGATGGGCTGATGAGATGGCTACTGCAGAGGTCCAGTGAGATGTGGAGGCAGTGTGGAGGGGGATGGTAGAATAATACTCGAGGTGAAGGTAAATGGGTAGACTCGAGAAATACTCAGGCAAGAGGATTGCAGGACTTGACTGGGGGCGGTAAGGGAGAAGGATGTTGCACAACTAGCTAGTTAAGCAACTCTGGAGGCAGATCAGGTTTGTGCAGGAAGAGCAGGGGTTCAGTTTGGACATGTTGGGACTGAGATAACTTTCAGATACTCAAGAGATACACGGTAAGGAGGTCAGAGGAGAAGTCTGGGCTGGAGACACAAATTTGCAAGTCATTGATTTGTAGTGAGAATTAGAGCTGCTGTTGTGGAGGGAACACAGAGCTGAGGAATGAATGTACAGTGAGAGGAGAAGAGGGCCTAGAACTGAGCCTCCAGAAACTCCACCTCTCAAAGGCAGGCCAAGGAGTAGAAGCCTGCCAAGGAGGCGCTGTAATGCTAGGAGAAAACCCAGAGAGTCGATTGCTTGGAAGTCAAGTGAAGGATGGCTCAGGAGGGAGGGTGTGGGCGAGAGAACCAGGTCCGCTGAAAGGTCAGGTAAGGTGCAGGCTGACAAAGGCCTGTTGGATTGAGAAACATGGAGATCACTGGGCCTTGAAGAGAGGAGCCTTTGAGGATTAATGAGAGAAGAATCCATCTTGGAGCGGACTGAGTTGAGAAACGGGAGGAGAGGAAATGACGACAAACAATAGAGCTGACTCTCTGGAGAAACCTGGATTTGCAGAGGGAAGAGTGAGGGCAGGAGGCAGATGTGGCGTTGGGGTGGCAGGAGAGCTTTCAACTTGTGAAAAGCAGTTGAGGAAGAGGGTAATCTGTCATATACAGTTCCTGGAAGATGGCATCCAGGACCCTGTGGAGGGATCGCCCCACAGGCAGAAGAGGCAGAAGCAGGGAGGAAGAAAGGAGGGTGCTGCAGTAGGCAAGATCTGTCTGTCTGGTTTGGGAGGATGAGGGGTTCCATTTTCTCCATAAAATAGGAGGCAAAGACATTGCCTGGAGTGGTGACATTGGAAATGTTGGAGGAGATTTGGGAAGAGGTGCGGGAGACCAACTTGTAAACTGAAGGCCCACCTGAAGTTGGGGATTGTGAATTCATGGTAGATCCAGTCTGCCCAGGCAACTCTTTTCTCGCTCCTTCCAAGGCCACATAAACTCAATAATTGTTTCCTAGATATCCTCCTCCATTGCCTGAAACAATGTCTGACAGCACTTCTTCCTTCCACAGACTGTGCTCTTTTGGACCTGCGAGAAATATCCCCACTTTAAAGACTGGAAGGTCTTCAGCAAAGCGTTTCTGCGCCTGGTGAGGAAATTGCACAAGTGCGTGAGCCAGCACTTCCTGAAACACTATTTCGTCCGGAACAGCAACCTCTTTCAGTGCACCAACCCGATCGAAATGGATGCTGTGGCCCAAAAACTGGCCACCTTCCTGAAGAACCCCCAGATCAGCCCGCCCTGATGGCTGCCCCAGCCTGGGAGGCTCTTGGACATTTTATTCTGGCTTAACCTTGTTCTTTGGATGGTTCCTCAGTCAGGTGCCAGGATCCTGCCTAGGAGAAAGGCCATGAATGGCAGCGGAAATTACATCAAACCAGTAACACTTCAGGAGGGAGGGAGGAAACTGTGCCCCAGGCTGTCTGGCCCAGGCCTCCCTGGAGCCCAGCAAGCATTTCCACCCTAGCTACCTCTCCTGGAGACGGCTCTCATCAGGCTTCCTCAGGCACAGATTTAGAACTGGTGACAGTTCTGAACTTAGTTTCCCTTGTTCAGGCTCTGATTGTCTCACAGTGAAAATGGAGACAGAACCCCTGGAAGACATGAGCCTGCTGGCCAATACTGTGCCCAGCCCACCGATCATGGGTGCATTCTCCTGTCATTTTTAAAATGGGAATGTTAACGTGCCTACCTCTGAGCAGGGCTGTGTGCCTATGAGACTGTGCTGGCACCTTTTCAAGGGGAAGACATTGGATCAACACAAAGTGTTCCTGTTGGTTGAGCAGCTGGTGTTTGCATCCTGGATCGGTACCCACAGCACTGACGCAAAATTGCACCTGTTGAGTTAGCAAGCCTGTGCTTCCTTGCTGCCTTCCAGCTTCCTTAGCATGTGGGTCAGTGGCTCCTGAGGTTCTGTCTGCTTCCCTGGTATTCTCTAAGCAGGGAGGGGAATGGTTTTGATGAGAAGTTTAAGTCAAAGATGAAAGTACAGCTGTTGGCCTGATCCCAACCGTAGCCCTCTCTTCGCTTCCCAGGCCATGGGCCATGGATGGAACTTCCTTAAATATTTATGTAAATAAGCTAGTACTATGATCTGCGTGGAGTGACCTTAGGTGTCTGTCACCACTCATTGTGTTCCTTTGCTCACTTCATTCACTCACTCACTCATTGACAAATAATGCTCATTAGGCACTGGGAACACAGCAAAGAGCAAAGTGGATGAGGACCTCCCCCTGGGGATGCCGCCTAATGGTGGAGACAAGAAATGAACAACGGATAAACATGCACAGTTATTACAGATGGAAGCAAATGCTCCGAAAGAAATAAACAGAATGTTGAAGTAGAGTCCACAGAAAGGTCCCTAAAGGATGAAAATGCAAATAGCTGAAGGAGAAGGAAAAGTGACCAAAGGCAGGCCTGGCGGGGCTGGCATGAGTCAGAGCACCTGGCCTTGTAAAGCCAGGAAGGAATCAGTATTTTATTCTAAGATCAAAGGTGTGACATTTGGCCTCTCCAGAAGCAGAGGAGTATCATGATCTGACTGCATTTTAAACAATTGTTCTGGTAACTGCATGAAGAAGGTCTGGGGACTCACACATGAGCCAGGAGCTCTTGAGCCACCCATTTGGAATTTCACAGAGGCACACAAGGCAGCCTATTCTGTGTGGCACAACTGATCAGGAATTCTAGGAGTTCTCGGTGAGATCAATGGTTTTTTTCTGGCATTTATGTAATGCTTCTCAACTCAAGGGGTTCCTTTATTACTTTGGAATGTTTTTGCCCACATATCTATACCAAAGATAAATTTCTAAAACATGAGCTACTGGTTTTGTTTTGATGAAAATTCACATTTGAAAATAAAAATGATTATTTTGATGAAAATTCACATTTGAAAATAAAAATGATTATTTTTCAAAAGTACTGCAACCAAATGGTGGGATCCCTAGGCTATCGCATAACAAATAGTGATTTTTAAAATATTGAAAACAAGTATTTCCAAACCAACGAGTTTACAATTTTTGAAAACATAAAGGCCTGGTGCAGTGGCTCATGCCTGTAATCCCAGCTCTGTGGGAGGCTGAGACAGGAGGGTCACTTGAGACCAGGAATTCAAGACCAGCCTGGGCAACGTAGCCAGACACTGACACCCCCTCTCTACAAAAAATTTAAAAATAAGCCAGATGTGGTGCTCAGGAGGCTGAGATGAGAGGATAGAGACCAGGAGTTTGAGGCTGCAGTGAGCTTCGATCGTACCACTGCACTCCAGCCTGGGTGACGGAGTCACCGGGAGGGAGACCCTGTCTCTAAAAAAATAAAAAATAAAAAAAGAGCATATGAAATGATGAACAAACTAGCATTTTGTTAAATCACCAAAACTTGTATTTTAATTATCATATTCTTGTACCTTAAGAAACATCATCTTTGAAAAGGTGGCAAATGTAATAAGTTTTTAAATTCAACCTTGGCCGGGCAGGGTGGCTGACGCCTGTAATCCCAGCACTTTGGGAGGCCTAAGTGGGTGGATCCTTTGAGGCCACGAGTTCGAGACCAGCCTGGCCAACATGGTGAAATCCCGTCTCTACTAAAAATGCAAAAGTTAGACAGGCATGGTGGTGTGCACCTGTAATCCCAGCTACTTGGGAGGCTGAGGCAGGAGAATCGCTTGTACCCGGGAGGCGGAGCTTGTAGTGAGCCGAGATCGCGCCACTGCACTCCAGCAGCATGGGAGACAGAGCGAGACTCTGTCTCAAAAAAAAAAAAAAAAAACCAAACCAAAACAAAAACTATCTTAAGCAACTTTTAAAACAGCTACACAGTCACAGAATGCTAAAAAGTGAAAATTGACTGTAACATTGGTTCAATATGTGTGTATGTGTGTGGAGAGGGAGGAACTGACGTGCGCCACACTCTGATTCCAGTAGATTCTTTCTGTCTTTCCCAGGAGATTTGTGGGTTTTGGAGGAAGTGGGGCTACCTGCAGCTTCCTGCGTATTCCCAATTCTTGCCAGAAGAGGGCAGCAAGGGACCACATATGACAGGAGCCAGGTCCCACCTATTCTTGTCCTCGGTGCCCAGCAGGTGTCACCCTTCTCAGCCCATAACTTAACACCTGGTCCCTCCAGAACAGGGATCAGTGGATTTCAGCTTATGCTAAGTTGTTGACCTTTCCGGCCGTTTTAACCGAGATTTACATCTTTCTCCTTAAAGCCCAGATTTTAAAAGGGAGCCTATGAGAGGACCGTCCATCCTGGCTCCTGGGGCATTCAGCTCCATTCTGTTTCCTGGGACAGATTGCACAACTCAGAAAAGCCTGAGAATATTATTTCTTTATTCTGTTCTATTTTTTTTTTTTTTTTTTAATTCTTCAAAAGACCTTTCCATCCGTCTTCACTCTTCCAGGCCCAAAACTAGATGTGTGGAGAAATGGTTGGTGTTCAGTCACCGCAGTTGACCTGCCTGCGTCTGCATCCCAGTTCTGATGCTGAGGAGCTGCAAGCTGTTTGACCTTTCTGTGTCTCTAGATCCTTCTCTCCAAAATGGGCATTGTGATGGCCAGAATTGTGTCCCCCGCAATTCATAAGTTCAAGCTCCAATCCCCAGCACCTCAGAATGTGACTGTATTCGAAGAGGTGATTAAGTTAAAATGAGGACTTTAGCTGATTCAGTCTGATGGGTGTCCTTAAAGGAGAGGAGATTTAGCACACAGGGAAATGCCAGGGATGTGCACGCGCAGAGGGCAGCCACCCACAGACTAAAGGGAAAGGCCTCAGGAGAGACCAACCTGCCCACACCTGCTCTTGGATCACAAGCCTCCAGTACTGGCAGAAAATACATTTCTGTTATTTAAGTCACCTAGTCTGTGGGATTTTGTTATTTTCCTATGGCCCTAGGAAACTGTTACAGACATCATGAAAGAATATATACCTCGTAGTGTTAATGAGAGCAACGAATGGAATGATGGATGCAAAAGGCTCTTAGTTGAGTACCTGGCATGAGATAACTGCTGAACACACGTTTTCCTTTCAGATGCCTACCACCTCATGCCATTTGTCCATCTCTGCCATTCCTGATAACTATACCAGCCCATCGATAAATTCTTTGTAAAGAAAATATAAGCCATCACAGGGGAAACATGAGAAAATTTCACTGCAAATTCTGTAAGCCCATTCTCCCCTTTGTCCCTCTTGCTAAAATATAGAAGGTATCTCCCTGAAGGGCCAATTTCTCCACATGTGACAGCTTGGATGCCTCCCAGTTCTTCAGTCTTTCCATTTATTTCCTGTAGTTTCCTCCACATCCTCCCGCAACGGCTGCCTCACTCTCTTCTCCCCTTTACTGTCCAGCTTCCTGAGTTACTATATGTGTGTCTCCACCTACTCGCCTCATTCACTCTTTTTTTAAAAAATTGTGAAATATATTTATACATGTGAGAAACTAACCTATTTAAAGAATAATAACAAAGCAGGCTGAGCGCTGTGGCTCACATTTGTAATCCCAGAACTTTGGGAGGCTGAGGCGGGGGTGGGGGCCACATGAGGCCAGGAGTGTGAGACCAGCCTGTTCAACATGGCAAAGCCCCATCTCTACCAAATATACAAAAAATTAGCCGAGCGTGGTGGTGCACTCCTGTAGTCCCAGCTATTCGGGGAGGCTGAGGTGGGAGAATAGCTTGAACCTGGGAGGCAGAGGTTGCAGTGAGCCGAGATTGTGCCACTCCAGCCTGGGCAATAGAGTGAGACCCTGCATCAAAATAATAATAATAATAATAATAATAATAATAATAATAACAACAACAACACCAATATACTGTATCTCGTTGAAAAATAGCACATTGTCAGTATATAGAATTCTCCTTGCTTCCCCTTCCTTCCCGTAGCCTCCTCCCTCCCAGACATACGTAATCATAGGTGTCCCAAATTTTATGTTAATCATGCTCATGCTTTTCTTTATAGTTCTACTTCCTACCATATTTCATTGAACTTAAGCTCCCAGCATTGTAAGATGCATTATTATTTCAACTCTAAGAAAGAGACTCACAAAATGAATGGTTTGGTTACAAAATTTTGGTTACAAAATGAATCTCAATTTTGAAAAGTGTTTGAAATGTCAAAAAAAGAGACATGGCTTAGCATCAACAAAATATGATCTGCATGCATCCCAAATTGTGTTTTTAGTTTTGACTGTTTCATTTATCTAAAGGCTTTACATACAGGAAATCATACTATATAAAGTCTTCTGTGATTGTTTCTCATGGCCACAAAGAAACAATCTTTTGAGATTGTTTTTATGCTTTTGAGACTCCCATGTGTCTTCATGTAGCAGTCGTTTATTCCTTTTCACTGATAAATAATATTCCACTGTGGGAATCTGCTGCTACACTTTATATATTATTGTTACTGTAATTGGACATTTGCATTGTTTCTAGTTTTCGTGATTACAATGATGTTTTTATGCTCATTCTTATACATCTTCAGATGCACACAAGTCTTTTAAGGGTATACACATAAGAATAAAATGTAGGTTTGCAGAATACATAAATGTTTAAATTTATTAAATATTGTCAAAATATTTCCAAAGTGATGACACCAATCTAAATTCTCCATTTTAATATGGGTGGATTTTCAGCTACTTTCTCCATTATAACGGAGCACATTTTGCACCTTGTTTAAGGAATCCTTCTCTCTTTTCAGGTCATGGGAGTGCTCCTATATTGTTCTCTAGAATTTTATAGCTATGGCTTTTAGGAGATATAACTGTTCCTTATTTTTCCTATTCTATTCCAATAATATTGGGGTAATCTCTTTGCTGGAAAGTTTGGTATCACGCTTGTAAAGAACCGACTGGACCTTCAGTTTTATTTGCCAGGAGATACTTTAGTATTAATCTTTTTGGGGGGGGGTGGGGAGGCAGAGTCTCACTCTGTCACCCAGGCTGGAGTGCAGTGGCGCGATCTTGGCTCACTGCAATCTCTGCCTCCCGGGTTCAAGCAATTCTCCTGCCTCAGCCTCCTGAGTAGCTGGGATTACAGGTGCACGCCACCAAGCCTGGCTAGTTTTTGTATTTTTAGTGAGATGAGGGTTCACCATGTTGGTCAGGCTGGTCTCGAACTCCTGAGCTTGCGATTCACCCACCTGTAATTACCCTCTCATGCCTGTAATCCCAACACTTTGGGAGGCTGAGGTGGGAGGATCACTTGACTCAGGAGTTGGAGACCAGCCTAGGCAACATAGTGTGACCTCATCTCTGTATTAATAAAATACATAAATAATTAAATAAAATTTAAAAAGAGAAATTCTTACCCTTTCTTCTCTTCTAAGTATAGAAATTTTTAAATGCCCTTTTAGTGCAATTCCACAGGTTTTATATAATGTATTTTTTATTGTCTTAAGTTCTACTTATTTTCTAGTTTCTACACTGATTTTAAGAAAATAGTTTCCAAACCTGTTGGGTTTCCTAGTTATATTTCTGTTATTGATTTCTTATTAAATTGCATTGTAATAACAAAAAGTGATCTGAATGACCCCAATCCCTTGATACTAATTGAGGCCAGCTTTTTAGCTTAGCACTTCATTGCTCTATGTACATACAAAGAAGATATACAAGTTTAGATGTAATGTCTAATACATGTCAGTTAGATCATGCAGTGCTCAAATTTTCTATATTTTATAGATTTTTTGGGGGGACTGTATTTCCTAACATTTACTGAGAGAGTTGTTTTAAAATGTCTCATTATGATAATGGACTTTTCAATTTTTGTTTATAGTTTTGTCAAACTTGTGTTTAATGTACATTGAGATTATATTATTAGGGATATATGGTTTAGAATTTTTATAAAGTTGAAGCTTTTTCACTATAAAGTGACCTTTTAAGCTCTTGTAAACATTTTGCCTAAATATTGATTTTTGTCAGTTATTAATACAATAATATCACTTTATTTTGGCTGGTAGCTTCCTGGTACATATTTTTCCGTCCTTTAACTTTCTGTTTCTATATTTATGTTGTTGATAACCGCATTCTTTATAAATGGCTGATTTTTAAACAATTCCATCTGATGGTTGAGGTCTTTTGACTCTATGTTTAGTCCTTTTATATTTATTCTAATTGACAATACATATGGATTCATTTTTATTCTCTTATTATTTACTTTCTATTTGACCTATTTCATAAATCCTCTGCCCCCCACTTTTCAACTTTTTAATATTAAGAGGTTTGTTTCTTCTTTTTAAATTTGTTTTTCTTCTTATTGGCTTGGAAATTCCATACTCTACCTCTGTCCTTTTAATGGTTACCAAGACTATTTACACATACAGATTAAACTGTGTAGATTAAAGTCTAAAGCTAATCAATACCTTCATTTTCCTTTATGACAAGGACTTGAAGACTTTGGCTGCTATCACTCTCCCTACCACATTGTCTGCTGTTGCCATCTGGATTTTGATTCTAGCCTATTTGCCACACCCCTACACACATACACATAAATAAAATAGATATTTTTATTACATTATTTTATATTTCTTATTTTATGCACATATTAGCCACTATGTTTACTCGCTATTCTTTCTTGCATCTTGGATTTTCTATTAGGGATCATTTTCCTTCTGCCTGGAGTAGATGCTCTAGCATTTTCTATAGTGAGAGTATATAAGAGTAAACAATTTTTATTTGTTTGAAACTGTTCTTATTCACCTTTATTCTTGAAAGGTAATTTCAATTTTATGTTGAAAAACAAATTTTTTCAGCATATTTAAATTTTTTTTCACTGTCTTCTATTATTTCTTTTTACAAGTTAGTCATTAGACTATTTGTTGTTTCTTTGTAGAGTACCTGTGTTATTCTATCTAGGCTCTTTTAAAACTCTTTCTCTCTCTGTCTCTGTATCTCTTTCTCTTTTTCTTTGGATTTATTAGGCCTCCTGAATCTGGGGGACTATTTCCAGTAATTCTGTATTTCCAGCCCTTAACTTTAAAGATTGTCTCTTCCCCATTATCTCAGTATTCCATTGTGGAAGGAAACTCAATTTACATGTATAACACATTTTATCATACTACCCTCTCTTTTACCTTCTTTTTTTAGAACTGGCATCTTTTTTTTTAATCTCTCAGATCTGCATTCCCAATACTTTCTTTGGATATAGCTTCCAATTGACTAATTCTCTCTTCAGCTGCATCTAATCTATTGTTTAATCTGTCCACTGAATGTTAAATTTCTAATGTTTTGGTTCTCATTTTTAGGAAGTCTGTTTGGTTATTTCTTAAACCTGCCGATTTGTTCTTTAAGGTATCATGTTCCTGCTTATGTTTGTAAGATTCTCTTTTGTTTAAATATAATATACATAATTGTTCTACATTCCATATCTGAAAATTCTGTTTATTTTCCTTAAAACTTTATCAGTAGGAATTTGTTTGACATTTGGTTTGAAGTTAGGTATCTAAAAGGATTTGCTTTTAATTCTGCTACTTACCCAAGAGCATACCAACTCGAAACCATTTAAATTAAACTTGATGTTTGTGGCTTTTCAGGCCAATAGGTAGGTAAATCCAGATAGAAAACATTTGAGACTATCTTGTGGTTAAAAATCCTTAGGGAATGTATCCCCCCCCCCTCTTTCCAGTGCTAAGGTCAAGGTAAGCAAGATGCGTTCTTTATGGCAGGTTTATTCCTCATTCACCCTTATTCTGAAGGCATGGGCATTTGGGCCAAATTTAGGCAGGGGAATCTTAGTCGATTCCCTACCCTTTGCAGGTCATAGACATTCTCATCTGTTCCCTAGACTAGTACTGCTGACCATGAAATGTTCCAGATTTCTAGGATCAGCAAACCCATCAGGGCAAAACCTAGTTTTGCTCTCTGCTCATCTAGGGTTCTTAGTTTTATTTCATTTTTGGAGTCCGTGGATTTCTTTCTTCCTGATATTTTTCCTTCTACCTCAGAGACATATTTGTAAAGGTTTTAGAGTCCATATATTTAACAGCATTTTAGCTCTTTTGGTTGGGAGGTCATCCAGAGTGCCTAATCTGCTATACTGCTGAGTACACAGAAAATTTCATTCAAACAAAACTTCAAGCCAGCTAGAAACTTCATTC
Organism: Piliocolobus tephrosceles; assembly: GCF_002776525.5. Lineage (NCBI taxonomy): Eukaryota > Metazoa > Chordata > Mammalia > Primates > Cercopithecidae > Piliocolobus > Piliocolobus tephrosceles. Next base: position 105,012,660 of record NC_045434.1, on the reverse strand, counting down.
AAACGTAAACTCTTCCCACCTTATATGCAAAATCAAGTGCTACTTCTTGCTCCTAATTTTATACAACTTCTTAGAAGCATTCAGCAGTCAACCCCTCCTCCTTGCATCCCTGTTTTCTCGGTCCTTGTGACACCACTCCCTGCTTCTCCTTCAGCTCCCTCTGAGTCTCTTTTGATTCCTTCTCTGCCCTCCCCTAAATCTTATCATCCTCCTGTAAGGGCTTGGTCCTGGGCTCTCTTCTTTCCAGACTCTACTCACTCAGCCTAGCAATTTTAGCTACTCCTATGGTTTCCAGTACTATCCACACTCCAAGGATGCTCACATGTACAGCTCCAGTCTGGCCTTCCTGTGCGCACTGCAGGTGGTTCCTATGAAACGCCACCACCTGATGCTTCACAAGCAGTTCCAACAAAACGAGGTGACCCCCAAGGGTGAGTACCCCTCACTTTGCTCAGATAGAATCATGTAGTTAATAAAGTTCCTCAGGCTGATACTCTACAGGCTATCAGTAGCTTTAAAGGCAACATTTCTATCTTTTCCCTCTAATTGTACAAAGGAAGCTCTTCTATTAGAATACCTGAGTACAACTTTCTCCACTGCCCACCACCTCCAAAGAGTGAAGACAGAAAGGAGAGAAATAGACTGGCTAAATGTGGGGTGGGAATAAAATGAAAACTAAAAACCATTTCTTAATGTCTTTTTTACATAAAATATAAAATATGATGGTAAACATAGCCTAAAGAGATTTTTTTTCACCCACCTCCTTAAAGCAGACCTCCTTAAATAAATTGTTTTAAAAAGTCAACTATAATAAGTGGGTCTATGATATTTTTGTAACCCGAAAAAGGCCAGGGACATGAGTCTATGAGAGTCTATGTGAGGAGGTGGAGAGAATGTATAGACTCTGTGATGTGCTGCTCAGGTCCCTCTGGATGGAATGAAAGGCTTATTTCCCAGTGTGATATCAGTGTCATTCTTCTTGGAGGATGACTTCACTGAAGAAAACTGCCTCAGCCAAAATTACTTCCCTTCTAGGGGCAGCGAGACCCAAAGATTGATTAACGTGGGTGTGTAAAGGCCCAGGCCCCTCACCCCAACTCAGGACAACTCTGAAGGCCTGTTCATAGCTGTAGAGCTTCCTCAGGATTGGCCGAGGCCTGTGTTGGGCTTGCATCAGAGCTCAGTTATTTCCTCAGCTCAACCCTGCTTCCTTCCTCTGCCTTCACAGGTTGCTGTTGAGGGCGCTCCCTACTAAACATTCTGCTACGCATCTTTATCACCAAGCTGCCTTCCAGGGATTTCAACTTATGGCACCGTGACAGACAGTCTATAGGCATCCCTTTAAAATCCAGCTCTGCCCTTTAGAGTGTGGCGATCTTGGGCAAGTCTCTTCATTTCTCAAAATGCTTTTCCTCATCTGGATATCCTGCAGGATTGCAAGTGTTGGTTCCCCCATCTAGAGTCAGACAACCCAGGATTGGAATTCCAGTTCTGCCACTTACTAGCCAATAACTCACTAAATTTGGCAAGACCTCAACATCCTCGTCTGTAGAACAGGTAGAGATTATGTCTTTTATCGCATTGAATCCCCACTGTGTAGCACACAACAGACAACCAACAACCCTTCAGTAGATAAACAGATGAAACTTCCAGTCAGCTGCACACCAAGGGCCAACAATTTTGTTTTAAGCATTTACTGAAACAAATATCCCCAATTGCTTTACTTAATGCATCTTGACATAGTGTCTGATATCCCAAGGATTCTTTTGCCCCCACGTTCATTTGGAATTTGGGCCTTCCTTCAGTTTTTCAGGTCATGTTACTCATCTGCTCGCAATCCTCCAATCACTTCCTGCCTCATTCATACTACAGTCCAAAGGCCCTGGATGACCTGGAGCCCCGATCTCTCCACACCCATCTTCTCCTTTCCCCGTTTCTCACACACATCCCTGGTCACATTGGCTTTCTCACTCTTCTCAGAATACCCCAAATATGGCCCTACCTCAAGACTTTTGTGCTTGCTGCTCCCTCCCTCTGGAGACCTTCCCTGAGTTTTCCACATAAAATAGTATCCCTGGCTCCATCCCCACCCCACCTCAGTCTTGATAAGCTCTACCCCATCCTCTGCTTTATTCTTCTCCATAGCACTCAGCACCACCCGGACTTCCAGCTGTCCAGTTACCATCTATGTCCCACCACAGTGAAGGCTCCATGAGAAGGGGCTTTATCTGCATTTTCAGGGTTGTATCTTTAGAGCCGAGGACAGAGCCTGGCACATTAGTAAGTACACAATTAATATGTGTTGAATAAAAATGTTTGCAATACTTCTTCAAAGCTTCGTTTTAGATCTTCAAGTTCTTGGACTTTTCATTTATTAGTTCTTTCTTTAAGGCAATAGAATCACAAAATTTTCTATCTTAAAGATACAGTAAAACTGTTTAAACTTTAAAAAAAAATGTAGAGTGGATATGATGAGGTCCATACAGACTGAATGACTATCTTGGGCTTTAGAGAGTTAGTGATGACTCCCAGGCCAGCTCTCTTTCCACTAAACCACAAACTGAGGTAGTTTGTAATTGAAAGTCTAAAATAGTTTTCCTTTCAGAAGCCCTTGAATCTTCTAAAATGCAAACATAGGAAGTGTAGGAAATGAAGTTTAACTCAAACTGTGGCCAGTCACACATTTCGGGTCGTCCTTCCCTGCCTGTGTCCTCTGTCCTGACTGGCTCGCCTCACCCTCCTCCCATGCTCTCTCCCTCGTGGCTGTTAGAACATCAGCCTCCGTGGGACCCCTTATGGGAAACACAGGCTTGTTTCCTCCCTTATCCTCACCCTCAAAGAGAATTGAAACAGTTCCATCATTTCTATCCTCTGAATTCAGAATATATTGGTAGATTTGAAAGAACACAGAAAAATTAGAAAAAAAATAGCTCTAATCACCACAGAAGAGATGCTGGTTATCAGCTGGGCCAACCCCTTCATTTTACAGATGCGAAGGCAGAGGTCCAAAGAGAGGAGGGAAAACGATTTGCTCAAAGCAAATGCATTATGTCCCAGGCTGAACTCTTTATTTTCCCTCTCAAAGCTCCCATCGCCTCAGTAAACAGTGTCACTTCAGCCACATGCTTCAGCCAGAGACCCAAGAGTTAGCCTTGAGGCCACCACCCACCACGTTCAAGCCACCAGCACATAGCTTGGCTCTCCTTTCTCAATGTAGTCCAGGTAGGCCTCCTCATACCCTGCAGGTCAGCCCACCCCAGGCCAGGTCATGCCTCTCTCTTCCAGACTGCTGCAGACCTACTCTTGCCACCCCACCCCACCCCAGTCCTCCCCACACAAGAGCAACGGTGGCCCCTGCAACCTGCAAACCCAATCATGCTTATTTTCCCTGCTCTCATCCTCCCAATAGCTTCTCATCACTCTTAGAAAAAAATGTGAAACTCCCCACCAAGGCCCACAAGGACTATGTGATCTGACTTGGGCCATTCTCTCTTTCCTTGCCACCTACCACACTCCTTCACCCTGTTCCAACCATACCACACTGGCTTCCTTGCTTTGCTTCAAACACCCAAGCTCCATCCTGCCCAGGGCCTGTTTCCCCCTTTGCTCAGAAACCCATGCCCCATATGCTGACATGTCCCAACCCTCCCCGACCAGCCTAACACAGCTAGCCCCTCAGCACTCTGCCCTGCACCATACTTCACTCTCCCCATAGTGGTTTGCGGGTTCCCCTATTACAATATAAACTCTATGCAGGGAAAGAGCTTGTCTTGTTCACTGTTGTATTATATCTCCTGCACTTGGAACAATGCTCAGTGGGAAAGAGCTCAATGAATAGTTGTTAAATAGATAATTACATGAAGGAATGGATGAATAAATGATTTTGTTCCATAACATGTATCTGCTTTGTGGCAGGGCTTGGATTTGAACCCAGGTCTTCTACTTCTCAGGCCAGGCTCTTTCCTCTACAAAATAACATTTTGAGAGTTTGAAGAATCCCACATCTTTAGTTTTAGGGACAGAAAAATTGCCTGTGGCTCCAGAAGCCTGTTTTCCCAGAAGGGCCTGGCTCTCCTCACTGTGCAGAACACAGCTTGATGCAGCAGAGCTTGAGAATGCACACTCATGCTGCAGAGGGGCCAGCCTGGCAGCTCATCACGGCAGCCGCTGACAACTGTGGGCACTGGTGCATACTTTGTAGCAGGTGTTTGCTGGACATGCCTAGCTTAACTGAGCTCCAACGTGCAACATGTAGACTGTATGAGCAACACACACACACACACACACACACACACACACACTGCATTTAAACAAAGCACATCAGAAAAGAGTTCAGGCTTTCACCCTCCCTTCCTGCCAAGCACGGAGACAAACAGTAGTGGTCTTGGTTCTCTTTGTCTCTGAGTCTAGACCATTCATTTCCTCTCATTCAACCAGCTTTATTTTTGGCGGTGTAACTTGCTTTCGTGAGCATGTATCTTATGTTCTCAGACTTTGTAACCTATGAATCTCCTGTGAGGACCGACCTACGAATGCTCGGAATACAAAGGCCGCAGTGAGCAGTGCTCTCTGTGAGAGAATGTTACTGCAAATGAAAAATTCACCTTCACCACCTGAGCAGGATTCTTGCTTCTAATGCAAAATGTAACCTCTCTCCATAGGAGGGATAGAGGGATATTAGGTTGAGCACTCCACACACTGGGGTGCTTACTACAGAGTACCCCAAAGTGTGGTTTAGGTCTGAGCAAGGAAGGCTGCAACGGTGTAGGGACAGGCACAGTCTGGGTCCTTTGGTGGCCGGGTGTACAAAGGAAGCAGAGCCTGGGCTCCCGTCGTCTCCTGCTGTCACAGCCCCTCCATGGGGGCCCGGCCCCTCTCTTCCCGTCTCTCCTGCCTCTTTCCGGGATATTCTCCTTTGCCCCACAGTGAGATGTGAGGGGCGTCAAGAAGACTCTCTGTCATTGACTCTCTCTGTCCAGGGGCTGCCATATGTGACTTGTGCTGTCTGTGACCAGGACGCGGGCTCTTGAAGGAGCAGGGAGGAGCAAGAGAGAGAGGAGCGGACGCCCCGGCTCGCGTGGGGCTGAGGCTGGAGGGGAAGACGCACAGGGACTAGGGTCTAACAGGGAGGCCGCCTGGCGCGCCGCGGCTCGCAAGCGGCAGGGGGCGCCCGCGGCTCCTCGCGGCGCCGAGCGGGGAAGGGCTGGGGAAATTCCTCCCGCTGAAGGCAGAGCCCGCCCCAGAGAGCAGACTGGGACACTGCGGTTCCCGAGATCCGCAGCCCCGCCGCCTCCGCCCACGCCAGCCCTCGGGAGGCGGAGGACGCGCTGACGGCGGCCTCCACACGCGCTCTGCAGCCTGGGGGTAACCCTCAGCCCACCCAGTGCCCAGCGAGGGGGCTCTGATCCACAGGCTCCGCCCAGCTCCTTGGGTCCTCTTTTCAGTGGGCCTCTTTTATTGCTTAGGACTGGGGGTCGGGACGGGGGGTGGACAGCTACCCCAGTATAGATACTGGCTCATCTGGACAGATCTGTGCTGCTGCAGGGCGCCCAGCCTCTCTCCCTGCAAGATAAAGGGGCTGTGGAAGACAGAAGAATGATGCTGTGTGTTCTTACGGACTTCTTTTCCTTAGACTAATGCCCACGGGGAAAGGAAAGGAAAGGGAAGGGAAGGGAAGGGGAAGTTAAGCGCTCCATCAACCCCAGGCCAGGCGTCATGGTAGGAGGGTCATAAAGAGGGTGGATGGGTCAGAATGCTCCAGGAAAGGAAAGGATAGGACACCAGATTTGCAGATACTGCCTATGTGCCTGGCACATATTTTGGGGGCTTTGCGTTTTATTTCATTTAATCCCCACGGCACTCCTTTGGAGTAGGGAGGCAGCATAAACCCATTTTGCCAATGAACACTTGGAGGCTTACAGAGAAAAAGAACTTGCCCAAGGTCATGGGCTGGAGTGGACAGATCCATATTCTTTATGCATTTGTCATAATGAATTCCTTACAGTGCAGGTGACAGGAGAGACATGAAGGCACAGCCTACCAGGACCAGAAGTCCAGGAGGAAGACTCAGTCTTTCCGCTGGGCCCTACAACCCAATGAGCCCCGCAGGAAGCAAGAGAGAGGGAGTTGAGCAGAGAGGGACCCAGAGGCACCCTCTGTGGGTGCTGTTCCCTGACCTTGACATAGAAGACATTCTCCAACATGGACATGGGTCAAGGTCCTTCCCTGAAGGTGGAATGTGTGGAGCTCGTAGTGTGCCGGATGGTAGAGAAAGGTGTTCTTAAAATTGCCCTGGGCTAACATTTTCCAGTTGTACCTTTGAACTCTCTAAAAAATCCTAAAAAAAAATCACTTTCACAAAAGTTAATCATTCACTCCGCAGGCTGGATAACCTTTGCTATGTAGTTGGGGTTTTGTTTGCTTTTCTTAAAAGTCCTGTAGTTTGTAATTGGACACATGTCCTTTAGGTGAAAAAGAAAATAATTTAAGGTCCAGTAAAAGCCTTGCTTTTCTTCCTGCCCTCCATCTCCCAGGAGTTTAGAAACATTTTCTCAGTGAGAGGCTATAAATTGAAGACTGAAAACAGATTAATCTTCCATAGCTATGGCCTTCACGGAGTGCTATATACAGGAGACCCCAGAAGACAAAAACATACCAAAAACAAAAAACCAATAAAATCCAAGCCATCAGCCACCCTGCACCTGATTCCTTAGACCCCTGCTCTCATCTGGGTGGCAGCTAAGTTTACCAACAGAGACGATTCTGGAAATTTCATTGGTACAGGACTCTAACCAGCTTTGCCCTTAGAGAGATGAAAGTGAGGAGCTTTTCTATTTCAATATTTCAATCACCTAAAAGTTAATTGACCTCCTATAATAATTTGGGAGGTCAAATTGGCTATGTGAACTGGACAAGCCATCCAACTTCTTTAGGCCTCAGATTCCCCTTCTGTGCAGAGGCTGGGGAGTGAGCTCCAAGTTCTCTTCAAAGGCTAATGCTCTGCAGCCTGTAATCCTGTGGTTTGCCTTAACAGGCTTCCCAGCTCTGTTTCATTAACTATTTTTGGCTCAGTGATTAGAAGGCCTTGCTGGGCCACACTCCTTACCTCTGACATTCTGACAACTGGCTGGACATTTTCACTAGGCATCCCACTGGGCACTCAAACTCAAGATGCACAAACCAAACACACCGCTCCTTTCCTCTCCTCCTCTCAGCCTAACTCTGACTTCCCTTTCTCTTCTCCAGGTATCTGAGCTGGGAACATCAACATCATCTTTAATGTCTCGCTCTCCAACAGCTTCCACATTCAGTGAGTTCCCGAGACCTGAATATCCGGCTGTGAAGAGCCCTCCTCTTCATAGTCCTGCAACTTCTGTCTAGTTAAGGCCCTTGTCCCCCTCACATGGGCTGTTGCCACCACACCCAGCATGCGCACCAACCTCCCCTCCTTTCTCTCCCAACTCTGACACAAAGTGTCACTACCAGATCATCACACTCACCCACAGCTCCAGCCAGCCTCTCCCTTCTACAGAAACTTAAATGGTTTTCTTTTGCCAGCTGAGCAAACAATTGCCATTTGGGACCTCCATGATATAGCCTCAACCTAACTTCCCTCCTGCAACCACTCCTTACACTTCAGCCAAACTCAGTGTCCTTCACACACAGGCCAGCTTTTCTCGTCTGTCTCCATACTCTTCATATTCTGTCTGGAATGTGCGTAGCTCCCATGCCTGCCTATAAAAACTCTACCTCTTCATTAAGGCCCAGTTCAAATGATACTTTCACCTTGAAACTTCCCAGGAGACCCCACTAAGGATCAATTTCTCATTTATTTATTTAGCCAACAAATATTTATTGAGCCCCAACTATGTGCCAGGTTCTGTTCCAGGCCCTGAGAATTCAATGGCAAATAGGAGGGATGCGTTCCTACTCACAGGGAGCTTGCTGTTGGTGGGTGACAGAACAAAAGAAAACAAACAAACAAATAAAGGGTAGATCCCAGTAAGGGCGATGGAGGCACTCTTGGAGTGGTTGGCCTTTATTATAGTCTACTTGTAACACGCCTTTTTGCAATCAAATACTACCTTGTACACTCTCTGAGGGAAGAATCTGAGTCTCATTTATCTTTGTGACTTCCACAGTGCCTGACATCACCCCATCTGTGTAATACCCCTTCAGAGTGCATTTGTGGACGGAAGGGAAGAACAAAGGAAGGAAGGAAGGGATGGAGGGAGGGAAGCAAGAAAGAAAGAGAAGGATTTGAAAAACATTTCAACAAATACTCCAGATCAGCAGTGGAGCACTTATTAGTATCTTATCAAATTAAAAAATAAAAGGAAATTCTCCTTTTGCATTTGTCAAAGGTTGTCAACTTTGCAATCCCTAGAGGTGGCTTTCAGTATAAGAGCCTCGCTCGAGATAGGAAAGGCAACATGGGGCAGAGGTAGGGCAGTGCATGGATCTGGGCTTTAGTCCCTGCCCTGCCACATCATGGTTGAGAGGTTTTGACAAGTTCCTGAATCTCTCTGAGTCTTAATGTCCTCATCTGTAAAATGGGGATCATAAAACCTGTCTCACAGACTTGGAAAACTAAATGACAAATTCAGCACACCAAAATAATAAAATTAATTCAGGAGTATCCTAGGTACTTATACTGGCTTTGTTTGGAGGACACGAAAGTAGGCTATCTGCCTCCAAAAGCAGAAATCCTTTGGATGTAGGAATATTTAAAAATATTATTTTTAAATCTCTTGTTCTGGATTCTTAAGGGAGAAAGAACCCTGGGCTCTCAAGATAACCTCAGGCTGCCTGAGAAGCAACTGGGTCCTTTCTTGCTCTCCCCTAAAACATGTCCTCCCAGAGTTGCCCTCCTTCCAACCAGTAGAATTTGTTGCTTCAAGCACAGGAGTCATACAACTGCCTTCCCTAAAAAACACGCTCTACTGCCTCCTGCTCCCAGAAAATATGGCATAAGATGAAGTCATCTATTGCCCTTGGCTATGTTTTGCTAGTGCCAGTGTGTGAAATGTGGCTACCCATATGTGGCTTACTCCCCAAACACAGATTGCAAAGACCCTGCAAAGGTCTCCCTTAGCCCACTGCCCTATTCCAATACTGTCTCAGACTCAACTTTACATCTTCTGTGCCTTCTAGAATTCATTCATCTCTGTACTCCCTATGTCAGATTTCCATGGAGTTAGAATGGTAGCAAATGATTTAGCCTCCAGATGTTTCCTCCAGAATTAAGCTTCTAGAAACACATCCTCACTCCAACATGATGTGCTTTCAATAGAGTAAGGACTATGCTGGTGACCACTAGGAAATAAATTCACCCCTTGCTTGTCCAAAGTGTGTCCGGATAGTCTCCAGAATTTTGGCAAAAGTTCCTTGCAGCATCTTGAGCTGTTATTCCATTTTAAAATTAAGTCCCCTGAAAATGGCTCTTGGCAATCAAAATCTGCTTCTCTGACGAAGACAGCATATACGCAGTTTCTTGGACAGATAACCCTCTGGATATTTGATGAGTGTTTACTGAATTAAAGAAGGGGGCGTTACTCAAATATAAGCAATCTTTCATCAGCACGTTCCTCCTCGAGTGTTCCTGGAATATCACCCCTCATCCCTCATGCCTCCTGACCATCTCAATTAACCAGAACCCCAGTGGGTATGTTTCCCAGTTTCTCGGTTTCTCTTCCTTCCTTAATACACACATGATTTGTGTTTTAATCGGTGGGATTGAGAGGAGTAGGGGGTCTCTGAGATAAACACTTCTTCTTCTTCTTTTTTTTTTTTTTTTGAGACGGAGTCTCGCTCTGTCGCCCAGGCTGGAGTGCAGTGGTGCGATCTCCACTCACTGCAAGCTCCGCCTCCCGGGTTCACACCATTCTCCTGCCTCCGCCTCCGGAGTAGCTGGGACTACAGGCGCCCACCACCTCGCCCGGCTAATTTTTGTGTTTTCAGTAGAGCAGGGTTAGGGTTTCACCATGTTAGCCAGGGTGGTCTCGATCTCCCGACCTCGTGATCCGCCCGTCTCGGCCTCCCAAAGTGCTGGGATTACAGGCATGAGCCACCGCGCCCGGCCAGATAAACACTTCTTTAAACCTTTCCTGTGGTGCTGATATCAGACAAATGTTTTAATGAAGTTGCAGGGAATTGGAGAGAATAGAATGGAATACTCTGGCAACTTTCATTCTTGCCTGAGAGTCCCCTTGCCCCTCCAATCCCACCTTTCACCACTTACTTCAAACATGGTAGAATAGCTCACACTCGTGGTAAGAGAGATAATCACAAAAGGAAAAGAAGCATCTGGAAAGCAGGTATTGAAGGAGTGGCAAAGCCTTCTCTGGTGTGGGTGAACCGAACTCTCGATTTTATGAAGGTTAACTGGAGCTGGAGCTGAAGAGCTGTGAGTTCCTGCTCCCACTGGAAACCTTTTCCAGTGAGGCCTGGAGCTGCTGTCCTTGGGTGAAATTGCTCATGGGCTCGCTTTCTATTTGGGGGACTCAGAATTTCACTCTGTCACCATCTGGGGGCTTAAGGGCAGAGTCAGGGGAGGGTCAGTGGGAACCTCTGCTGGCAGAGGGCTTCCATTGAGGGCCCGGTACTGTGGCATGGTTCTGCTCGTTGGTACATATGAAGCCATCTCAATTCTCTAAGGCAGTTTTCCCATCTGTAAAAATGGGATCAATAATACACTTCATATGGTTGTGGTTGAGTCAACTATGTGAAATGTATTTGAAAGCACATTGTATTGAAAGTGTAGTACAAATGCTAGTTACTGTCATTGTAGAGATGACACATATAAAAACATAATTTTTTTGAACTTTATATTAAAAATTAACAGACAGTAAAACTGATTGGTTTGTATATGAACAGTTTTATGAAATGTAATGCATGTATAGATTTGCATAACCATCACCACAATAAAAACAGAAGAGTTTTGTTGACCCATTCATTCATTGAATAACACTCATTCAGGGTGTATTATTATTTCATATATTATTGTTATATATAGTTTATATTGCTGGATTCAATTTGCTGTGTGTGTGTGCGTGTAACAACACTCAATATGAGACCTACCCTCTTAACAAATTTTAAATATATAATACAGTATTGTTAACTATAGGCACAATGTTGTATACCAGAGCTCTAGAATTTATTCATCCCGTATAGTTAAAACTTTATACTCATTGAATAGCAACTTCTATTTCCCTTGAAAGATATCATTTTAAAGTTTTCTTTCCTTGTACTGTCTTTGTCTGGTGTCAGGGTAATGCTGGTTTCATAAAACAAGCTGAGAAATATTCCTTTCTTTTTTCTGGAAAGATCACTGTTATTTCTTGTTGAAATCTTTGCCAGAATTCATCAGTGAGACCATCTGAACCTAGAGATTTCTTTTTCAAGGGATTTTTAACTATGAATTCAATGTCTTTAATAATTATAAAACTATTTATATTATCTATTTCATGAAAGCTAGATTCTGGTAGATTGAAATTTCCAAGAACTTGGTGCATTTTTATCTAACTTGCAGGATTTGTGTGTGTATAATTTTTTGTAATACTCATTATTATTGGTTTTTAAGTGTCTGTAGGATCTGTAGTAATACCCCTTCTTCCATTTCTGATACCGGTAATTTGTATCTTCTTTTAAAAATAGATGTTTACCAATTGTATTAAACATTTTCAGTTTTATTGATTTTCTCTATGTTTTTCTATTTTTAATTTCATTGATATATACATTTATTTTGTTATTGCTTTCCTTTTGTTTGCTTTGAATTGAATTTGCTCTTAATTGAATTTGATCTAGTTTTGTAAGATGGAAGCTAAAATGATTGATTAAACACCTTTCTTTTTTCTAATATAATCACCTATTCCTATAAATTTCCCTCTAAGAACTGCTTTAGGTATATCCCATAAATTTTAATATGTTATATTTTCATTTAGATTCAGTTTAAAATATTTTCTAGTTTCCCTCAAGATTTTCACTCTGATCAAAAAATAATTTAATAATAATGTTTTGTCTCAAAATGTTTTATGATTTCCCCACATGTGCTTTTAAAACCGTTAAACCTAGGAAAGTTGCAGAAATCTAATGAAGCCATTATTTTACAAACTAAGTAATTTATTGGGCACATTCTGTGTGCAAACCCCTAGGCCAAGTGCTGTTTAGGGTGTAAGGCTGCAAGAATTTTGTTCCAGCCTTTGAGGAGCTGGAAGTCCAGGAGGGAAACCAAGATATCCATATAAACAAGAGGTGTATATGGTGGTGGGTGACACATGCTGCTGTGTGGTTCATGGCGCAGAGCAGCTCTGTAAGAGGGGACTCTTCCAGCAGAGGTGCTCAAGGTCAAGGGTGTGAGGTAGGACTTTAGAATAGGTAGTATTTACATAATGAAGGTTTTAGGGGAGGGCCATTTCTAGTTAGTGGGAGCTTTGTCTGAAAGTGGCAGTAGCTCCTGCCCTTTGGGCACTTTTCCCTCCCAGTGCCCAGGCAAGCCTGCTGCTGCTTGGCACACTTGGCTTGCTGAATTACACACATCTTGGGAGTGAATTAGTCAGACTCACTAGACTGAACTTTCCCAAAAGTGAAAGCAGCTCTTAAAGCCTTTAGAGAAACAGGTATTTTTGACTGCTTTCTGGACCAGCAGAGGTGACGTTGGGAATGGGGGACAAAAATAAAGCTAATATTGAAAGAGTATTCTACTTCCCACACATCCTGCAATTTCAGAGATAGAGTTTGTCCTTCTGCCTTGTCAGGAACAGAGCTAAGAAACAAGGATGCAAGATAATAAAGCAACTCATTGATAAAACCTGGAGCATGCTGCCATTTTGTGAAAGTAAATAAAATTAGCTTTAGAATATTGGCCTCTCTGGCCTCCAGAAGCAGGAGGAATATTGGGGTCACTGAGGCCAAAGGAGAGTGGATTGGCAAGGGGAGGAAGAGGAGGTATTTGCTTAATCTCTGAAGGCACTGGCTCATTGCACAAGGGAACAGAGTGGGAAATAAGAGACAAAAATAGCTCGCATCCCGTTGATACACATGACAGATCAACCAACAAGAAAGAATTCTGAGGAAAGTAAGAATTGACAAGCCAGAAGTCCTTGTAACCAAGTCTTTTTCACCTTTCCTGATGTTTTTGGTCATATTTTACCTTCTTCATATTTTTCTTCAAAAATAGACTTGCAGGATTTGCTTTCAGCACCTGGGAAGAACCGACTAAAAGCAATGCTTCTGACATTTTTGAAACTTACATTTTTGTCATTTTTTTTTTTTGCACTTGCATAATTTGATTTTTACTGAAGAATGATTTGTGTATATGTTGGTGACTTAACAAGAAAAAATACTTTTTAAGTCTTCTAGGAAATATTTAATTTATAGAACACTAGAACTAGATTTAACTTTATAGAAAAGAAGATTTTTTTAATGGTTACTTTCTCATTAAATTTTCTTGGACAAGTTACTTGAACTCTCAAAATCTCAGTTGCTGTTGTTTTTTTTTAATCTGGAAATCAGAAATAATAATAGCTACCTCAAGGGGTTGCCATGACATGGGAAAGATAGCAATTTAAGAGTGTTAGCTGCAACTGGGCAAATGTAGATCCCTTGATATAGATATGGCCTGCATGAATAAATCAACAACAGAATAAATTAACCTAATGCTTTATGAAATCTTATCATGGAACTTCCAAACAATGCTATGAAATCAGAAATAATCTTGGTACCTTAGTGTCTGGCCCCAAAATGAAAGGTCGAGATGACCTGTTTTCTCATTAAGTAACTAATCTGTTCTGAAGAGGAATCATTCTAAAGCAGAAGGAAGTTTTGTGAAGAAACAGATTGTGATTCATGTAAAAATAAGACTTCCTAAGGGATTTTATATTTTATGGTGCTTTATAGCTCACAAGAGACTTTAACCTGCCTCATGTCTTTTGGATTACCAAAATCACCCCCAGAAAAAAGCTGGAAAGGGGTCAATCACCTTGGTTTTACAAAAGGGGAAATAAAGGCTTCAAAAGAGGAAAGAACTCATCCACAGGCCAGGTGTGGTGGCTTACACCTGTAATCCCAGCACTTTAGAAGGCTGAGGTGGGCGGACTCAAGGTGAGGTGCTTCAGTTCAGGAGTTTGGGACCAGCCTGGGCAACATGGTGAAAACCTGTCCTTACCAAAAATACAAAAAATTAGCTAGGTGTGGTGGTGTGCACCTGTGGTCCCAACTACTCAGGAGGCTGAAGTGGGAGGATTGCTTGAGTCTGGGAGGCAAAGGTTGCAGTGAACCAAGATCATGCCAATGCATTCCAACTTCACGGTCAATAAAGGCTAGAAGTAGCCTCAGTCTTCTATGTCCAGCTCTAACTAAGGTCCCTTTAGTTTAGGAACTATAGTTAAAGCTATTCCAAAGTATGATTGAACCGTTTTCTACTTATGGGTATATTTTTCTGTTTTCCTACGTATAAAGTGGCTACAAGCACTTGAGTAAGGGTTTAGATAAATGTTTGATTAGTTTTTATGATGAGAGTATATACAGTTTCACCAAAGTTCTTGAAGTACTCATGTGTGAATAAACTCCCAATGTATAATGGAGTTGAACTGAAGGAGAAAGAGATAGTCAAGTGGTCTATTCTGCAGGGTTGCTCTGAGTTATTGCACATCATGCTGCTATGATCTGAATGTTGGTTTCTCCCTTCAAATTAACATGTTGGGACTCAACACCCAACATAATAGTATTCAGAGGTGGGAAGTGATGATGCATGGGGGCTCCCACCCTTACAAATGGGATTGCGTCCTTATAAAAGAAGTGAAGCTGTTGTGCCTCTTCCACCGTGTGAGGACACAGTAACCACGCACCATCTCTGAGGGCCTTCACCATGCACTGAATCTGCTGGTGTCTTGATCGTGGACGTCCCAGCCTCCAGAACTGTGAGCAATAAATTTCTATTGTTATAAACTACCCAGTCAATATTATTTTGTTATAGTGAGCCAAATGAACTAAGACAATGATAACCAAGCCTTTCCATTGCACCATTCCTTCTCTTTTGTTGTGCATTTTCAATGAAGCCTGCAGACATGCAGCTTTGTGCCTTTCAACATTCAGCATGGGACAGGACATTCAGGTGACTCTGGCCTACCCAAGGCTGATTTTGATCCATTTTAAGGGATCTCTATTTCAGTTCCAAGCCCTCAGGTGATCTTCCAGTTCCTCCCCTTCTGGCAACCCTACTTAGGCAACCCTACCGAGACCTCAGAAAACACAATAAGCTACAGCAGGTCTTGAGGCACTCTACTTTTCTGCCAATCCTCAGCAGCACCGGTGGGCAAGATTCAGGGACATGGAGGCCTCTGTGTGTTGGGCACTGTGCCAGGGACTCAGGGAAGAACCTAAGAGGGTCCTTGCCTTGAAAGCCCAGGGATGAATTCTCATTTCTTTTTATCCTTGCTGCCTAAACAATTGGATCTGTGAAGGAATTGGTTCTCTAATGTCTTTTCTTTCAGTGAATTCCCAAAGCAGTTTATTGCTACCAGAAAGTACAAAAGGAAATCAGCAAACAGCCTGCCCATGCTCCTCAGTGAGTACCTATGGCAGTTTTGGGGGACTGTGCTGCACACTGCTACTTGTGCTTCCTTGGAGCACAACATCCCTGGTTCCTGGGCAGTACGCATTGCTAGCCTCCACCCCCAGCCATTGTGATGATGAAAAAAGACACCCATCTCCATACCCTTCATTTTGAGAATCACTGAATTAGTTTGACTAGGAATTGTTTTGTTTAGAAACATCTTACCCAATGACAGTGGAGTCAGCAAACTACTAACTGCAAGCAGAATTTGTCCGAGAGCTGGTTTTTTGTGACTCTCAAGCTAAGACTGTTTTTTTGTTGTTGCTTTAAAAAAAAAAAAAAAAACTTTTCAAGAGTTGGAAGAGTAGGAGGAGGAGAAGGAGAAGAAAGGAGAAGAGTTTGCATGTGGTCTGCAAGGTCTAAAATATTCTCTGGTTCCTTATAGAAAAAGTTCCCAACTCAACAAACAATGACCAAGTGCCAACCTAACTACCACATACTGGTGATAGTGTGATGGATGAGAAATCATTGTGGTCGTTAGGAAACCATAGTCATGTGTGGAGAAAATAAATGCCCTGTAATAGCACATGCAATGTGTGCAATGATTGGGTTATACATATGTTGCCATTGAAGCACAAAAGAGGGGCACCTAATTCAGCCTTGGGGACTTAGGGCATGCAGATCAGGGAGGCCTTCCAAGAGGAGGTGGCAAGTCAAATGAATCTGGAAACAGAAGTAGGTATTAGGCAGGAGAAGGGTGCAGTGAAGCTGAGGGAGGATGGTGAGGTGAAAAAGACAGTGGAGGGAGGTGGAGAGAGGTGCAAAGCTGTAGTAGAACACATGATAGGGCATGTCAAGAATGGAGGCCAGGGAGGAAACAGAGGCTAATGCCACCACCAGATGCTTGGACTTTACCCATTTTCAAATGCTGGCCCCACCACTTAGTAGCTGTGTGGCCTTACACAAAGTATTTGACCTTTCTGTGCCTCGATTTCCTTATCTGTCATATGTGCCTGGGGGTCTGTCTCACAGAGATGCCGAGAACATTAAATGAACAATATGTACAATGAATACAGAGCTGTGCCAGTCCATAACTGGCCTCAGCAAATGCTGGTTACTGTTGCTGTCAGTGCTCTTACTATGTTACAAGCAACAGGAAGGCATTAAAAAGCTGTGAGCACCTACTATGTTCCTGACTCTCCACTGGCACCAGGAATATGGTGGTCTTACTTGTTTTATGACATCTGTGTCAGACCTAGAGCTTGCAGGAATAGAGATAAAAAGTGTTCTGACTATGGAGTTCCCTGGTGCCAACTGCCACCGTGTTCAGGAGGTAGTAATGGTCCATCTGCTCTTCTGCTGAAGCTGCTTAGGAGTCAGCCTTAGAGCAGACATTTGCATCTGAAAGCTCAGGAAGGCAGGAGTTCCAGCATAAGCGCATGAAGGACTCCTTAACTCAGGAACCACATGCTTCTTGCTTTCTCCTAAAAGGAAAATATCAAACATGGCTTAACAGTGGAGAAAAGTATCACGTTGTCTTTGCACTAGCTTCAAACTTCATCCTGGGCAGCATTTTTTTTTTTTTTTTTTTGGTGCCTTAATGACCCTATCAAGTCATCAACTCTCTGAAATGTCTTAGGGCCCATGCAGTCCTTAAGTGGGTCTCTGCTTCTTCACATAAAGGAAAAAATATGTCTCCCTGAACATGAAGTCCAATCCCACAGCAGAAGTCACCCTGGAAACGGAGTCCATAGTGCAGTGAGGGCTTGTGTAGGACAGAAGAGGAATCACTTCCTGCTCTTTCCTGTGGGTTCTCCCTCTGGTTGCTCTGCCCCAGCTCCAGCGACTGCCTCAGACACAGACAGAACCTGCAAGAGGCAGGAGAGTAAGCAGCAGTTTGGAGCAGACAGGTCTGTGAAACCCTGCTACCCATTTCTCCTGTTGACAGTGCAATGAGCAGAGACAGCTGCCCTCCTTCTGCCCCTCCAAGGCTTCTGAGTTGGCAGTGGCCCCCAGGGTGGGCGACCTGTCTGTGTGGACTGAGGATGCAGCACTTCACTGAGTGTGGCAGCTCCCGTTACACCCTTGGCTCAGGTTCTGCCTTCTCCACTGCAAAGCAGCCTGGTGCAGACAGCTGGCAGCCTCGGCCACCCAGCCTGGGGCCCATGTGAGTTGGGCACGGAATATGCAATCTCTAAGTGCTCTGGGCTTCTTTTTGCTCAGGACATCATTATATTTGATATTATTATATAATAATGCGAAAATGTTCCTGCCTGCTGTGGCTTTCTGGCTGAGTACACTGTGCTCTGTGAGGAAATATGGTTACAGGAATTAATGCTCTCATTTACTGTCCCTCCAGAATATCAAAGTTGACGGCACAGAGACACAGGCCTGTGGTCATTTCCACATCATTTTCCTGTTCCCTACTTCTCTGTCCATCATCACTTACTCTGCCTCCAGTCCCTTGGCCTCAGGCCCCTCACTGTCCACCCACTTCCTCCGAGGGCAGTTTTCTCATTTAATTCTTACTTAGTCCTAGGAGTTAGGTATATTATTGTTTTCATTTTACAACTGAGGAACCTGAGGCCCAGTTAAGTAATTTGCCCAGGGTCACACAGCTAGTAAGTGGCAGGGTACAGATTTAAGCCCAGGCAGTCTGGCTCCCTAATTTGTGTTTCTAATCCTGGCTATTCAGCCTTCAGGTTTGGTGCTTTTTGTATGTGGTTCTAGGGACAGAACAAACTGTGGACACCATGAGACTTGGCATCCAGAGGTGGGGACACTCTAGAGACAAGGAGCACTGTGAATCTGCCTATCACCCAACTGTGTGAGATGAGCCCCTGTGGAAGCTTCAGGCCATGCAAAGGGGACAAAGAATCCTCTCCCCTTGGGGCATTTCCAGAGCTTCTTGGATAATCCCACGGTTTGGGTATGGTTTGGGTGTCTGAAACCCCTACGGGAATCCCAGCACTTCCAGAGCGACTCCTGGGATTCTCAGAGCTTCCCAGAACCAGCTTTGATTTGAACAGCTAAGCTATGGGTGACCAGCTGCAGAACACCCTGGTTGCAGGCCAGCTCTCTGGGCATGGCCAGCAATGGGCCATGGGGACCTCCCCAGGAACACGCAGTCCACACGTGCTGGAGTCTGTCACTGAGCATCTCTGGGTATGAGCGTGTGTGTGGGTGTAAATGGACAAATGTGCATCTCCCCACGGCGAACCTCACTGTGTCGTCATGTTGTGTCTTCACTTTTGTCCACTAGCATGTGTGTGTGGGAGGGGACTCATGTCTAGATATGGGTATATACTGATATGAGCATACAACATGTCAAAGTTCGTGTGAAAGGGGATAGCCTGGGGTATGTAGCTGTGTAGCCGTGTGTGTGCATATGGATACACCCTCCTAGTGGTTCTTTACCCGGTTTGTGGCTTACAGCTGCCTTAGCATTTTCCTCTTTTGCTGCCCCAGGATCCCTGGCATGTTCCAATGTAACATGGACCCTGCCTTGCAGAGACCGGCAGTTTGGTGCACTGTCGGCCTGCCTTTGTTCCTGTAGAGTACAGCTCCTGTCTGCTTTCCCTTGCCTCCCATTGGTTTCTGTTCACCTCTCTTGCACCACCCCAAGCCTTGCTGACGTCCCCCTGGCCACATTGGAAGGGAGCTGGCAACTATTCGGTTCAGAGGCAGTTTTTCAGCCAATGAAAGGGCAGTGCCCAGAAGTCCCTGGAGTTATGGCAGGCCTGGATCCATGAGTTTCTGCAACCCACATCACCATTTCCTTCTGACCCAAGCCTCTGCCTCCACCCTAGGTGGGCACAGCTGGTGGTTGAGGGCCCTCCCTGTCTAGTCATTCTGTCTTAGATTGGTTCCCAGTTGAAAGCAGCATCACTCTCTGGCATGCCGACAGCCTCTCCTCTAGGTTTCTGGGGATTTCACTCATAGCTTCCATGTTGCCCTGCAAAACTGGGAGAACTGGGAACTACAGTGGCCATTAAAACTTGTGAATGTTTGGGGTTTAATGGAGAATATTCTAAGCTGCTGGTGGGCTCTTAGGAGAGGAATGGCACATTCAAAGAGGCAGATTTGGGAGATGTTTCTGCAGCCTGGCAGGGAGAAGCAGCTCTTGGCACCAGCTCTTAGAGGCCTGGTGCAATGCCACTCCCTCTGCAGCAGCACTGCTGCTGAGGCCTCAGGCTCCCCATCCTCAGCAACCCCTGCTCAGGTCTCCCCAGTGTGTGACTGGCCCTCAATGCTGCTCTTTGGCCAGTAGGGCTGAGGCAGGATGCCTCCAGGTGGGGACTTTCTTATGCTGAGGGAAATGATCAGAAAGTTCCATGACCTTGGACAAATTGCTTAAGCCTTCTTTGCCTCAGTTTTTCAAACTGCAAAATGGGAATAGTAACAGTATGTACCTCACTGGGTCATAGTGAGAATTGAGTTACTCTATGTAAAGCACTTGGAACAGTATCTGGCTTGTAAGCACTCAACAATTGTTTGCTACGATGAGACTATCCCACTGGTCAAGCTAGCCTTTTCCCTGGGTCTGCTGGGTGGGAGAAGAAGGGAGGGACAATGCCCTTCCATTCCAGGAAAGGATTCCCACTGACCTAGCATTACAGAGTACATGCAGGCTGCC
The DNA here is from genome assembly GCF_002776525.5 of Piliocolobus tephrosceles. NCBI lineage: Eukaryota > Metazoa > Chordata > Mammalia > Primates > Cercopithecidae > Piliocolobus > Piliocolobus tephrosceles. Next base: position 104,992,471 of record NC_045434.1, on the reverse strand, counting down.
TGGTGAACCCAGCCCTGAGCTGCCTTCCTGTCAAGGCAGGTGAGGACATCCTGCCTCTCCCTGCTTTAATATCTCTGACGTCTTTTCTTAAAGGTCAGCAGAGCAGAGAGACCCCTCTAGAATTGGTCTCTTGTGATAAGGCCAGAAGACCTAGGCTCTAAAAATAAACCTTAATAAGATTTTAAGCAAACACTTTCTGTACAACAATTCAGATCACGATTCCTTTCCTCTCCTAGAGCAATGTGACCTATAGCGAAGCCCATTCCCGCGGAGTTGAAAATGTCAAAGGCTTCCAGAGTGCGAGGTGAACTCAGATAAGACTCGCTCTGCCTCTGGCCTGCCTTGCAGCCTTCGTGTATGAGCCCCGGTCTCACCCCAGGGTGCACCAGGCGCTCCTGTCTATCCCACCCCCACAGCTCACTGGGCCCGGTGAACGCCTGAGCCCTGCTGCAGCGTGTCCGCACTACAGACAGGCAGGAGAGGGAAAGGTGTCTGCTGTCACATTCTGGGTTTGCCCCAGCGTGCTGCTCTCAGAGGTGGTGTCTGGGTACCACCGAGTCTATCTGCGGGTGGGGGCAGCCTGGATAGCCCGGTGCGGCGCAGGGCGGTGCTCAGGGCTGTGGGTGAAGGGCGTAGGCTCGGGGTCTCCCAGCCAGGACACACAAGGCAGGCTGGGGAGCCAGGGCCAGTCAGGGCACGCCGCTGAGATGTCTTTCCTGCTCCTTCTCCCCGGAAAGCAAAAGGCCAGAGGGGTGCTGGGATCGCTGTCCGCAGCACCAGCCTTCTCCTGGCACAGCACCAGCCTTCTCCTGGGACGTGTTCAGAAAGGAGGCTGCAGTGGGCGGGGAGAGAAGGAAGAGAAGGTGGGCAGAAAGGGGGCAAGATGAAGCGGGAAGGAGGAGGGAAAGGAGGAGCTAAGGGGGAGGAGGGGAAGGGGGCGACAAAGGCCGTTCTACCCGTCGCGCGCTGTGCGGCGGTGGGTCGGGGCCCACTGCCCCTCGCTGGGACACTGGAGAGGGGGTGCAGTAGCAGCGGGCCGAGCCGTCTGCAGGGATGGGGTGGGAGGAAAAGAAATGAAGACACAGAGGAGCAGAACAGAGGCGGGAGCACCCCGCCCGGGAACCGGGAAGGGGCGAGAAGAGCCGCTGCCGCGCCCCGCCGGGTTTTAACAACGCCCGGGGTGGAGGAAGGGCTCGCACTTGCCCCCAAGCGCGTGCGGAAATGGCTCGGCAGCGCCTCCTGCCGGCCGCCCGGAGGTTCCACGGTCGCGCCAGTCCAGGTCCCTTCCGCGCAGGCCCGAGGGCACTACCCGCCAGCTGAATTGCCTTCCACGCAGTAGTATTTTCTCCTCGCTTTCAACTGAATGGTGGAATTGGTTTCACTATTTCCTTCCTGGAGCTGTGGTTGAGGCCGACTGTCCCAGCTAGAATGAAATATTATTGTTGTACTCTCGCCTCTGTCTCTGGTTTGGGATTTGACGATTTCAGAAAAGATGCATTCTCTCATAATTAATGTAGGTGGCTGTCACTGCGGCCACAGTTGGCCCCAGGCAAAAGAGCATACATAGATTGAGAAATTGAGGTGAGAGAAAGGAAGTAATAAACACAGCTTAGATGGACCACAAATGAAACCTTGTTTAACCTACTGCTGAGTAGTGGAGCCACCGGGGCACTGCACCGTCCCCACTCCACTACTCCACCAACCCTCTACCAAATGCTTTATACATGTTGCCTCACTTAATCCCCAGAGTCACCCTGTATATTAGCTAGTGTTAGCCCCGTTTTACGGATGAGAAGACTACAATTTCAAGAGGTTAAGTCACTTGCTCACAGTCACACTGCCAGCAATAACAAGGGCTCACATTTGAACCCGGATCTGACTTGGCAGTGTCTTCCTGTCTCCCAGGGAGCCCTTCCTCACATACCACCCCTCTTGATTCCTTTTCTTGGAGGCCCAGCTTTCCCAGTTTTCTCCTCACCCTCTTTCCCCTACCTCATCCCTAGCCCAGCCTCGGGCATCCATTTGCTCTCTCTAGCTCCACTTCCGCATTGTAATATGTTCCATGAGGAGGATCTGGAACTAGTTCACACCGAAGTTTCAGTGACTGATAGCAGCTTAAAGGACCTCCCACCCCCACAAAGAGTTGCCTTTAAAGTAGAATCTAAGCCTCCAGTTAGAAGAAGTTCTTAAGGACATTGATTCAAGCAAGGGCCAGGAAAATGGAGCAGCCCTGTGGGTGCAGCAAACCTTATAGGTGCTCCCCAAACCCATAAGCAAGGCCCACTCATTCTGTAAGCATTAGCAGATGAGTCTGGGGAGGAGGTGTGATGGGCCCTTAGTCGAGAACCTACTGTGTGCCTGGTACATGCTCCCACACACTTCACAAATATTACCCCCTTTATTCCTCAGAACTATCCACGAGCTGGTTGCAACTTTTCCCTATTTCACAGAGGAGGAAACCAGGGCCTGCTTAGAGATTCAATAACTTGCCTGAGGAAATGGTGCCAGTAAGTGCCTACATTGATATTCAAACATATTCTTTCAATCAGTTATTCAGTAAGCATTTTTTTAAAATTTTTCTTCTCAAATTTTTTTTTTAGAGATAGCGTTTTGCTCTGCTTCCTAGGCTGGAATGCAGTGGCACAATGATAGCTCATGGTATCCTTGACTTCCTGGGCTCAAACGATCCTCCTGCCTCAGCTTCCTGATTAGCTGGGACTACAGGCATGTGCCACCAAGCCCACCTAATTTTTTTTTTTTTCTGGCATTGGGGTCTTGCTATGCTATCCAGGCTGGTCTGGAACTCCCTGTCTCAAGCACTTCTCCAACCTGGGCATCCCAAATTGCTAGGATTGCAGGTGTGAGCCACCGTGCCTGATCAAGCATATTTTTCAATCTTTAAGTACTATTTGGCTGTCTGCAGTCATGGAGATGAGATATAATTCTTCTCTCCCTCACTGCTTATGTTCTCAAGGGGGCAAACGGACATGTCAACAAATCACCATAGTGTGGTGTTGTAGGCTAGATGTTGTTCGGAGTACCATGGGTGGGCCATAAACACTAAATACACAGTTCTTCCTAAGGACAGGAGGTAAGGGAACTATGGAAGCAGGCCTGTCCCATTCTCTCCAGAAGTACTGTGGTGTTGGGGCAGGGACCACAGTGGCTTCAGATGGGACCTCTTAAAAAGTCCCTTGACTCACCTCCTCTGGATCATCTGGCTTCACTGTGGCATCTGGAGATTATTAGATCATTATAAAGTGCTTGCATTTCTTGGTATATTTGGCTCACTGCAACCTCCGCCGCCTGGGTTCAAATGATTCTCCTGTCTCCAGAGTGAAACAGGTTGGGGTCACTTGGTGGTTTATGTATAGGAATCATAATTTTTCTTTGCTTTTCCGTTTCAACAGAGGATGATTTTAAAATATACTTGACTTGAAGAATAAGGATGAAAAATAAAATGTGGGCGCCTGCGGTAAAAATGGAAAATAGATGAAACTCAAAGTATTTTCAAGGTGTCTTTTTCTCTCTGTTTCTATTTTGCAGGTTTTAAAAGCAGAATTAAAGTGTAAAGTAGAGGGAAATTTCTCTGATGCAGCATTTACATAAGAAACACATTCAGAAAAAGAGGCTGTGATTCTGAACGTGTCCTTATTATACTGCACTAAAAATCTCCCTTGGGATGAGGGAGGTTTAAATTAGTTGCAGAGAGAAGGAAATAAAATCCTCTTTTTCAAAATGCAAATCTCTCCCAAACTAAAAATTCTACCTTAGGAAATGGTCACACTGTGTTCATGAGCAGACAAAGCCCTCAATATGTAAGGACCCCACCTTCTCAAGCCTTCAGCACCATTCACCGGCTTCTCCTACATCTGCTCCACAAGTCCCAACATAGAACTTGGTGCCAAATCATAGACCTCAGTACAATTCACAAGGAGGTTCTTGTTTTTAGTTGTTGTACATTTTGCTGTGGTAATGTATCCACAGGCCATTTAGTTGACTTGAGAAATCAAAGTTAATGGGAGTAGCACAGAATGGCATGCACCTCCACAAGCCCATATTATGTATGTGTGTATTTGTGTATATTTTCTCTAACATCTATAAATATGTGCATGCTAAACTGCATAGAATTTCACAGACAAGTATAATGCCATTAACATCATGTGCTAGTTAGCTATTGCTACATAGCAAACAACCTCAAACTTAGTGGCTTAAACAGCAGCCTTTTTAAATTTTATTTATTTATTTATTTTTGAGATGGAATCTTGCTCTGTTGTCAGCCTGGAGTGCAGCAGTGCGATCCCGGCTCACTGCAACCTCTGCCTCCTGGGTTCAAGTGATTCTCCTGTCTCAGCCCCCCAAATAGCTGGGATTACAGGCATGCGCCACCATGTCCAGCTAATTTTTGTATTCTTAGTAAAGACAGGGTTTCACCATGTTGGCCAGGAGGGTCTTGATCTCTTGACCTCATGATCCGCCCACCTCGACCTCCCAAAGTGCTGGGATTACAAGCGTGAGCCACTGTGCCCATCCAAACACAACCATTTTATTATGTATCATGATTTTCTAGACCAGGAATTAGGGCATGGATGGGCTGGGTGATTCTCCTGCTCCAGAATGACACAGGTTGGGGTCACTTGGTGGTATTCAGCTAGTGGTGAGGCAGGTCTGGAGGACCCAAAACTATTTGACTCACACATCTGGCACACTGGCTGGGATGGCTGTAAGGCTGGAATCCATGGGTCCCTCTCTCCATGTAGACTCAAGGCTTCTCCACAGAGTCTCTCACATACCAATTTACTGTGCCCACAGCTGGCACATTGTCACTTCTTCTGCAGTTATTATTGGTCAAAGCAAGTCCCAGTGTAGTCCAGAATCATGGGGAGGGGAAATAAACCCCACATCTCTAGGGGACACTGATCAAATAATTTGTAACCATCTCTAATCCACAACACCCAGTATCAATAAAGTTTATGTTTAGATTTATTTTTCTACGGGTAAGAATGGGCTGGAGAGAATAGAAGAATCTGAGATCTGGAAGAGGCCTTGAAGATCATCCAGTTCACATTCTAATTTTACAGAAAAGGTAATTGGAGGCCTAGAGAGATCTAATAACGTGGATCACAAAGCCACCAATTGCAAAGGCAGATCTCAAACTCAAGTGTTCTGATCCCAGATTCAATAAATACTTACTTACTAAGTGCCTACATAGGTTCACAGCCCAGCACTTACACCAGAACAAGAAATGCAGAGTTGAGTATAATGTGGTTCTTGGTGTCCAAGAGTTTATAATCAAGTAGCAGGGAAGAGTCAAGAAATAACCTTAATGAATTGCATGTAACATGTCATGAAATTCTATGGACAGATAAGTTTAATGGCTAGGGAGTTTAGCAAGGGATTTCTGGAAGACCTGGAGTTTGATATTGGCCTTTAAGGATGGGTGAAACTTTTGACTGATAACACTATAGCAGGGAGACATTTCAGCCACAGCACATCATGACGGTAGGCAGAGTGACTGGCTAGCCAGGGAAATGTGTATTGGCAACCTGGGATGTGTGTAGGGTGGCAGAGAGCAAGAAACCTGGGCCCCAATGTCAGGGAGAGGAGCCAGGACTTTGTTCTGTACCATTTGTCCTCTCAGACTTGCAGCCCCAGAGCCCCAGGGTGCACATTGTTCAGATACCTGTTCACATTCTACAACCAGCCTGTGGCAATTTACTGAGATGCTTTAGAGTAAAATCAACTTCATGAGTGGGATTGGCTTTCTGCTGTAACCCAGCTGTCCTCAAGGCTGACTACACATAACAATCTCCATGGATGCCTTTAGAGTCTCTGAGGTGGGACCTATGTCCTGTTTTTGTTTGTTTCTAACTTCCAGGTGATTTTAATGTGATGGAATAGTTGGTCTCAAAATTCTAGTGCACATCAGAATCATTCATAGGGCTTATCAAAATACAGATCACTGGGTCCCACTCCCACAGTTTCTGGTTTAGAAATTCTGTGGGAAGTCCCAAGAATTCACATTTCTAACAAGTTCTCTGGTGATGCCTGTGCTGCTAGTCTTTGGACCACACTTTGAGAACCAATGCTTGCACTACTGACCTAATCACTTACGTATCTAAATCTACCTCTTTGGCAATTCCATCATTGCAAAGAGAAATGAGGTTGCAGACCATATAGTACTAACCCCTGTTACTCAAAGGGAGGTCCCTGGACCAGCATCATTGGCATCAACTTGTTAGACCCACAGAATCCCAGGCTGCCCCTTAGACCTACTTCATGAGCATCTGCTTTTAAAAATGATTGCCCAGGCAATTTGAGGGCACAGTTCAGTTTGAGAAGCACTGCTCTTGAGTGTGTTTAGTTCTTTCTGGACACATCCTGAGTCTTGATAGTATCCCCACATTCTCCAGATGAGCAGAGGTCCCCAGGCATAGCAGCAGCTCTAATGATTTAGCTGAGACACTCACTGAGAGGTCTGTAATACATACACTCATTCACACTGCCCTGTTCAAAATTAAATGCCCCCAATTGGTTCTTAGTGTCTTGACTAAGGGGATTTTTCCTCCTCTCTTCAATATGGAGAATTAATGACTCACTCAGTTAAGCTTTATCTACTGACTTGGAATTTGCCTGCTTTTCATGTGACTTGTTCCAAGCTAGCTACACCTTGCATCAGTTATATCATTGATGGTTCACCATGGTAATATCATAAAAGTCTTTCTAATCATTTCCAGTGTGCAAGACCCTTGCCTTACCTCCTTAGCCAATTAGTTAAATTTGATCCCTTTGGTGGACGGAGTGCAGGAGAGGTCAGTCTGCTGCTACTATCTCATTTCTAGTTGGCTCCCCCTGTCTCCTTTTGCCAATCTCATGATCTATTGGATTGTTCCAAAACCTGAAGTGCAATCTTTCACAGAAGAGAAAAAAATCACCTGAAGAGGTCACTTCAGTTCTCTTAGCAGTGCAGGCATATATTAACTAGCATGCAGGCAAGGTTCCAAGCAAGATAATTCCTCATGGAAATTCTTGCCATTTTCACAGGATGCTGTATTTCTCTATTTTTAACAAAAGAACACCATTGTCTGGGGATGACAAAAGGTTTGACTTACATGAAAAAAGAAAGTTACATCAATGCCAATAAGAGTGAAGTCTACTGATATAATCAATTTTCTTGTCAAGGTACAGGTGGTTATACTGTGACTAGAAACAACCATCAAAATCATCCTACTCTGGCTGACCAGGTTGTTGTTTAATTGAGGGTGCTATCTTGTGGCAGGAAGCAGAGAGTGAACCATGCCAGTTGAGTGGTTTGTGTGTGTGTGTTTTGTTTGTTTGTTTTTTGGTGGGTGAATACATGTGTGACCAGCTTTGAGAAAAACAATGTTCAAAAATTAAAAATTAATAGTTGGGAACTTAATCAGGAATGGATTATGTGTATTTCAAAAAGAACTTGCCACAATTTAAATACTGAGGACCCAGGACTTAGAGAATCTGAGAGGAGATGGAGATGCTTTGAGGGAAGCTGCTTGTTAGCCAGGGGTCTCAGAAAGACAGCACCTACAGGGAGATAACATAGTCCAGAGTCTGTTTCTTGGCTTTGTAGATCCAGAAGCTTAGTCTGGAAATAACAGAGTTGATGGGGCTCTGTGGGGACTGACTATCACTAATCTAACTCGTAAGAGCCCAAGGTATAATAACTTAGTTGCCTTTTTGTTGGTTTAGTATGGAAACTCTCTTTCCATTAATTATTTGGCAAATTTTATTAAATGCCTACTATGGGCTCAAATTCCCTGCCTCATACATTCCCTGTATATACATGCTACATACATTCTAGAGGGGAAGAGATATAAGTAAATAAGTATTTGATATATCAGGTAATAATATGGGCTGCCAGAAAATTAAGGTAGACTAAGGGGAAGAGAAAGGGTTGAGGTGGATGTGAGGGTAGGGGGTTCTTCCTATTTCATCTAGGAATGCCAGGTAAGGTCTTTCTGATAAGGAGACATCTGAGCAGAAACCCGAAGGAGCTAGATGCAAAGATACGTGCCGGAGGGGTAGTCCCATCAGAGTACCAGCAAGTGAAGAGGCAACTATGTGCTTGATGTGTTCAGGGAACTGCAAGGAGGTCAGCGTGGCCACAGAGAAAAGAGGCAGAGGGAATAAAGTCAGAGTGGTAGCCGCACAAATCCCTTGCAGGCCTTTGTAAGGATTTTGGCTTTGCTCTGAGTGAGATTTTGAGCTGCCGAGTGATATAATCTGATCTACATTTTAATGGACTCACTCTGGCTGGCTGTGTTGAAAATAGGTAATGGGGGTCAAGGGAAGAAGTAGGGAGACCAGGTAAGATGATTTTGTAATAATGGAGGCAGGAAATGAAGTTGGTTTGGACCAGAGGCAGTGGTGGAAGAAGCTGTGAGAAGGGGTCAGATTCTGGATACATTTTGAAAGTAGATCCAACAGGTTTTGCTGATGTTTTTGGTGTGGTAAGTGAGAAAGAAGAGGACAGTCAAGGATGACTCTAAGCTTTTTGGCCTGAGGAACTAGAATGGAGTCTCTATTTGCTGAGAGTAGGAAGAGGAACTTGGCATGTGTGTGTGCTTTGTGACTAGGAAAGAATCAAGAGATCAGTTTCGAAGCTGTCAAGGCTGGCATGCCCATTATATACCTGAAGATGGCAGTTAGTACTATAGGATACATGTGTCTGAAATTCAGTGGAGAGGCTGGAGATACCAATTTTGGAGTCACAGCATGCAGGTGGCATTTCAAGTCTGGACACTGGATGAAACTACCTCAACAGAGAATAGGTGTCAATGACATGAAGAAAACTCATTGAAGAAGATTGAGATGGAGCAGCCATGGAGGAGGGAGGAGAACCTAGAGACCAACAGAGAAGTGACAAGCTGGGTTGGATGCTGCCAACAGTAGAGTAAGATGAGAACTGAGACTTAACTACTGGATTTAGAAACCAGGAAGTTATCACTAAAGAAAACGGAATGAAAGTGTGACTGGACTGGACTCCAGAGACAATGAAAGGAAAGGAGATGAAGAGAGTGAGTATATACAGATCTCAAGTATTTCGTTGTAAAACAGAGAATTGACATCAGAGTTAACCAGGGTTTGGTGTCAAGGGAAGTTTTGGGGTTTTCATTTGTTTTGTTTTAGGATGGAAAATATCAGAGCATGTTTGCTGATGGAAATGGCTTGTGGAGCAGAAGAGTTTGTTGGAGGCATGTCCTTGGATAGGTGAGAGGAGATAAGGTCCAAAGACAGATAGAAGAATTGGCCTTGAATAGGAGCATGGCAGTTCATTCATAGTAGCAGAAAGGACAGCGTGGTGGCTCACACCTGTAATCCCAGGTCTCAGGGAGGCCTAGGCAGGCAGATAACTTCAGTTCAGGAGCTCAAGACCAGCCTGGGCAACATGGTGAAACCTCCTCTCTACACGTACAAAAAAATTAGCTGGGCATGGTGGTGAGCCTGTAGTCCCAGCTACTCGAGAGGTAGAGGTGGAAGGATTGCTTGAGCCTGGAAGGTCAAGGCTGCAGTGAGCTGTGATCATGCCACTGCACTCCAGCCTGGGCAACAGGGTGAGACTGTCTCAAAAAAAAAAAAAAAAAAAAGTAGCAGAAAGGAAGTCAGTGTACAAGTACTTGGCAGATGTGATGGTGGGAGCATGTTTTCTTCTGATTGTTTTTCTTTGTTCTCAATGAAATCAGCAACAAAATTATCAGTTGAGATTGAGAAATATGTGAAGGAAGGTGTCAGAAGTTTGAGGGAAAGGATTATGCAAATGACCGTTGTCTTGGATGGTAGGGAGAGTCAATGATCTAGAGCAGTGGCTCCCAAAGTGTGATCCCAGAACCTACAGCATCAGCATCAGCATCACCTGAGAACTTGTCAGAATTGCAGATTCTCAGGCCCCACTCTAGACCTACTGAATCAGAAGGTCTGTGGCCAAGCCCAGAAATCTGGGCTTTTACAAGTTCTCTAGGTGACTCTGATGCACCCTTAAGTTTGAGAATCACTAGTCTAGGAAAATACAGTATGATTGCAACGCAGCATTAAGAGAATTCTTGAGGTTGGTGGTCATGAATTTATAGTGTAACCAGTCAATGTACTTTATCCAAGCCAATGCTGATCATTCATCCCTGCTTCCAGCAATTAGATTAAGAATGGACATATAACCCTATTCTAGCTAACATGGCAGGAGAAAAAGTCTGCAGGCAACGCTTCCAATGAGGATTTCTTTAATCTTAAAAATCAGCCCAAAGAAGACACGGTCCCTTTTTGCTGCTGAGTTTTGTGGTATGAGGATGTGGTACCTGGAACCGTGGCCGCCGAGGAAGTAAGCCTGAGGACAGAACTGAGCGGCGAGGAGGGTAGAGTGGGAAGATGGAAAGAACAGGGATCTCTGGGGACATTGTAGAGCCACTGGACTTACTCAGAGCTTCCTAGCCTCTGGAAGTTATGCGAAGTTGCATGTTCACACGCAGTCTCACCATCCTTAGCTGTAAAATAGTGGTGATAATAGCCACCTCCCACAACTGTTACAAAGACTAGGGGAAAATCCTGTCTTTGAAAATAGTTTATAACATTGTGAAGCATGATACAAATGTAAATTGCAAATGTGATTTCCAATAGGGCATTGGTATTTTCATTCAAATTATACACATTTCATTTATATACAACATTCCAGAAAGTGAGGTATCTTGGTGGTGGAGGTGATAACGCATGTGGAGCTTCCTTAGGGCTTAGGGTTCTCTAGGACCATGCGGACTGTCCTGTGTTAATCCAACAGGACACCAGCCCAGCCTGGGACTTCACAGACTGAGGCGCTGGTGTAGTAAATACAAACAAGTGTCACTCACTGGCTCAGCATGCCGGGGGCCATCTGCAGCCCACCTCAGCAAAATAGAACCTGAAAGCAGGTGAAAATAATAAATTACACAACCAATAGCACTGCCACCCCTTGATGCATCGACATCTTTTACTTCTTTCTAAGTTTCTCAGTCCCTTTCAACTCTCTCCCTAAGATGACAAAGTTCATTCTGCCCACATGCCCCTTCCATAGCAGGCAACACTACCTTTGCCGCAGCAATCTTCCCTCCTTGGCGAGGTGTGGGTGCACCCCTCACCCTCCATATTGAGGCCCCAGATGCCCTGCCCAGAGTTTGTTTCCCCAGCAGGTCCCTCCATGTGACCTACTTCTCTCCTTGCCAATTAGTGCCTTTGGAGACTTTGCCTGGACCATCTCATGTTCCTGCCCACTCAGCAGCAAAAGGAGTTCATCTTATTCCCTTAGTTATGATTAAGGCTCACATTCAAAACCCTGGTTAAAAATCCATTATCTTTGAACCCAGCTCACAGATTCCATTATGCAAACATTGTCTGTGCATTGGGCTTTGAGGAAAGTGGTGCCCTTTGATCTGTATAATCTTCAAGTTTAGCCTGGTCAGGTCACCCTTGGCAGAAGGATCCTCTAGGTCCGCAACAAACAGGTCCACACTTAGGTGTTGGCATGTTGAATGGTATTTTGTCATTTCACTGCTTTACTGATAACGCTTCATGCTTGGTGCTGAACATCTTTGGCTCTGCCTTGACTCCTGTGAGAAGTCTCCCCAAAGGAGGCATCAGAAGACTTGGTGAGCCTACCCAAGGCAGGAGACATTATAAATCCATGTGAGGCCAGGAGAGACCAGATTGCGTGCTGAACAGGCAATAAAACAGTAACAGTGAAACAATAAAACAATCCTCCAAGGGAACAGGGCACACAGCCGTACACAGCAGACAGGTGACCCACGGACTGTTGGAAATCTGCCTGAGGGACTTCAGCCTACCATGAGTGTGTCTCCCCACATCTGTTTGCAAAGCACCAGTCAGAACAGGTTGGCACAAGATGTCACCTGGATATGAGAGCCACCCCATATTCTGGGCACCTGCAGGGACCACTGGCTACGCTTCAAGGGACCAGCTTGCTCTTTTACAGAATTGAATTGTGCCCTCTGTGGAACCATGATTGGCTAGGATCCCTTGCAGGTTACCTCAAACTGGGATCTCTACACAAACTTGGTGAAGGGTATCTAAAAGGGGGCCTGGCATCTCTAGGAACACCCTGGATAGGTGTTTGGACTCTGTGCTCTCTTTTTGTTTGAGACAAGATCTCACTCTGTTGCTCAGGTTGGAGTGCAGCGGTACAACCATAGCTCACTGCAGTCTTGAATTCCCGGACTCAAGCAATCCTCCTGTCTTGGCCTCCCAAAGTGCTCGGATTACCAGCATGAGCCACTGCACCCGGCCTCTGTGCTCCTCTACTAGACCCTGAGCCACATGAGGACGAAGGCCATGCTTTATTTATCAGTATACCCAGTCACCAGGGGTGACCCAGAGCCTGACACGAGTCTATTCTCAGTGAAAGTTTGCTGAATTGAAGGCCTAGACTATGAGTGGACAGACATTTTCTGTAAACGGCTCAAGAGTAAATACTTCAGACTTTCTGGGCCAGATGGTTTCTGTCACAGTCCTATTTTAACTGTAAAAGCAGCCATAGATAACATGTAAACAAAGGAGTGGGGCTGTGTTCTGATAAAACTTTTAAAATAGACATTGACATTTGAATTTCATGTAATTTTCACATGTCATGAAAGATTCTTCTTTTGATTTTTTAACCATTTAAAAAAGTGAAAACCATTCTTAGCTTAAGAGCTATGCAAAAACAAGCAGATTTGGTCCATGGGGTGTAACTTATTAACTCCGGGTCCAAAGCATCAAAAAGGTGCACTTTCTGTTTCCAGTGGGTGATCAACATAGGCCTTCCATGCACACTTTTTGATCACTTAACAGCCATTGGGGTGTGCAGTGACCCTGAGTGCGTACACACACACACACAAACAATTATCCAACACATGGCCATTGTTCTGGACACCAGGGTGTGAGATGGGCAGACTCCAGGTTGCCATGGTAATTGGGAATATGACTGCTTCTAGGTAAGAGAGCAGAAACTGTAGATTGTCAGCAACTTGAGGCTGATTTATCTTTCTACCTCCTCCCCCAACCATCACTCCAGTGCATATTAGACAAGGGTGGGAAACTATAAATTAGTAAAGCTGGCAGAGAGATGTGTAGCAAGGAGAGGTAAGTGACAAGAAAAGGATTTCTCATGTTGGCAATGCTCCCTCTGAACTTTTACATTTTTTATTGTATTTTAATTTGTCAGGCTCTTTCATACACTTTACCTCATATATTCTTCACAATCCTATAAGGTATAATTCACCTCTGAGGAAACTATAGTCGAGAGAGTTTTGGACATTGACTTACTTAAGGCATGGTCTTTAAGTAGCAGAGCCAAGACTGAGATCCAGGTATTTTTATCCAAAGTGTCTGTCCATGTATTCAGTAAACAAGTTTTGAATGTACTGAATATCATGCACCGTGAAATAATATGAATAAAATGTAATTTATGTCCTCCGGGTGTCACCATCTAGTGCCATGGTTCCCACGCCTGTCTTATTGTTGGTTCCCCGCCAGAGATCTCTTTAATGCAGATTCTCAGGCCTAGATGTGATGGACTGCATCTGGATCTGGATCTCTGGTTGGGGCAAACATGTTATGGGGCAAACGCTATAGGCCAAGCGCCCTTCCTCACCTCTATCTGCTCTAACCCGGTGTGTCAGTTGGGGAAAGGCTGACTCCAGACCACGGAAGAAGTTCGGGCAGTCCTGACCTGTAGGGGGACAATTCTAGAATAAGATTTAGAGTTTGGGCCTGTTAGGGAACCCCAGGTAGTCTCCAGATCCACTTTCAAACATCTGAATCTCTCGTTCCAGAAGCAGAATTCCTGCTGCAAATTTCTCACACTGAGTTTGAATTTGGTATGGTGGCATAGGAAAGTGAGAAAAGCTTGAGATTCCAAGGAAGAAGCCTTAGGTTTACGTAATAATGAGCACATTACCTAACCTCTTTGAACTTCCATGTCCTTGTCTGAGGCAGACAATAGTAGCCATGTTTCCCCCCACCCTCCACTGCAAAGGAAGCAGCACAGGAACCTGTGCAGTGCTGTCACACCAGGGAGTCCTGCCACCCTCCCCATGTAGGTCTGCTTTGGGGTTGGGCAGTCATGGAGTGGCCTGCAGTGTTCTAGGTCGGGTAGACCAAGGTGTTGCCTGTGGATGCTGGATTACTTTCTCAGAAAAACCAGCCTGTCCCAAAGCAAGTGCCCCAACATCTTGTAAGATGAAGATGAGCCTGCATTCTCTTCTGCAGTCAGTGTTGAAAGTGAACTCACTCTGCAGAGGAACACAATGTGAAATTCACATTTGATCATTTACACTGTCCTAGAGCTCAGTTTCCCAATGTATTTTGTTGGCAAGTGATATCTGGGGGACAGTTTTAAGCTTGCAGTCTGTCCTTATTTATGTTTTCTTTGCTGTCCTCCCTTCAGAGTTTTGGTTTGGGTGACCCTCAGGTAAGTTCCCTGGAGTGTGATCTAAAGTTGCCACCTCTTCTCCTCGCCCAGGAGGGCAGAGGCCCTGTCCACCATCTCTTGTGGGCTCCCTCTTTCCTCCTGAGCTCCACGCACTCCTCTGCGAGAGCACACCCATCTCAGGAGGTCACTTGGCTTTTTCTCTCTGGATAGGGGCTTGTCTCATTTCCATGGTTTCTTAACAGTTAGAAGTGCTTTATATTTAATACTTGGATTTTAATTCCTTCAGATAGGCTTTGGAATTATTTATTTTGTTGCTGATGAATCTTTCTTCTGGTCTAAAAGTATGAAATCCCTCCCTGTTTTGGGATTTACAGCCTGCCTGTTTTAGGTTCACAAAGCTTTTCCATTAAAGGTTTTTCTTCTCTGCCAATATTTATTGCTGGAGTCACTGTTTGCCCAGAAGCTACTGTCTGCTGCATCTTCTGGGAAATGAAATTTATGTCTCCTGGCACTGATGGGGGTGACATCACCAAGTGGCATAAGCCCTGGGTCCAAGTCTCCCAGTGGATGGCAAGCATGGTAGAGGGAGGGAACGGACTGGGTTACATAAAACAGACACCATCTACCTCTTCCTTTCCTGGCCCTCCCTGCACCATCCCACCCACCACTCATACTGATAGTATCATTATATATTAATAGGATCTGTTAAAACTGACCCCCATCCTTAAAATTAGTACTAAGGGACTGGGGTCAGTAGTGGAGAGGAGGGTAGGACCGAAGTGTCTGTTCGAAGGGCAACAGCTGTGCCTTCCCTTTGTGGCAAGTCACCCTCATATGAGCCACGTGACACGTTTTCATAGCCTGTTGACAGCTGAGCTAACTAAGGCACAGTGATTCAGAATTTTGCTAGTTCATAGCAGAACCAAGTTGGAACCTAGCTCTTCAAACTCACGTCTCTGCCGTGGCATGTGTCCTGAAAAGGTGTGATTGCAGCTCTCAGCCTCAGCCCCTCTCCCACCTGCCTCACATGAAAGTCACCCCCAGGCTCCAACACAAGCTGGCCCACAATAACGAGACAGAAAATGCCTATGCAGCAGTTTGCTGGGTACATATGGCCTCTACCCACTCTCCTCTCTTTCCCTATTTTGTCAGCTTTCTCCTGGTTCTATTTTTTCCAAGGAGTCTTGGGGCCATCTCTACGTCCTCACCTCCCATTTGCTTCTCAATCTAATGCACTCTCCTCTGCTTTTGCTCTCCACACCCCACCTGAACTGACGAACAATCTCCAACTGCCCAGCTCAATGGATAGCCTGGGGTCTAGGGCCAACGTAATGAGTGTGGTATCCACATAGTCGCACAGGGCCCTGGACTCAGAAGGGCCCCACATTTGGTTTAATGTTCCACCGTTGTTGTCTTGAAATTCTTAGTAATTTTTGAACCAGAGATTTTGCATTCTCATTTTGCACAGGACCTCACAAATTACGCAGTTGATCTTATTTGAGTCTTTAAAAAATGTAACTTCTGTAACAGAAACCCAAGTTTTTTCAGTCAACCTTAGGGACCCCTTAATCTCAGGGAGAGGCCCTTCCTTAGCCTCAGAGGATGAGCCTACGTGATTAAAACAGTGATGGAATCTCAAGACTTCTGATCAGAAATTGATCTAGAGATGATGATATGATCTAGATCTCATAGAAGAAAGGAAAATAAAAGCTTATTCTGGGTAAACCTTTGCATTTCTGTAGCAAATGGACTTGCTTAGTTGGCCTACTCCCTACCCTTTTGCCTCTTCCCACTTTTCTTACTGTGGATGTGGGCACAATATCTGGAGGTGCAGCAGCCATTTCATGACGTGAGGAAGAATCCAACACATTACAAACGGAAAAGAGAAAGCTAGGAGAAGCTGGATCTCTCATGGCACATCAACAACCATCAAAAGCCCTTAAAGTCATTGTTGTGGATTTTTCTTTTTCATTGCAGTTAAAGATTTTGTAACTTCAATGACTTCTTGGCAGCATTTACTACAGTGTTGTCCATTCCCTCCTCTTGAAACAGTCTTTCCTTGACACTCATGACACCATCTCAGCTGGGTTTTCTCATCATTTCTTCTCCTATTCCTCCTCCTCAGCTCAGTCTTTGATGGTGCTATCCTGAAAGATTTCGTGATTTATTCTTTTATTCCTCCCCGGGCATCTATTGGGTACCCCTGTGTGTTGGGCTTCACACTAAGTGCAGCAGT
Source organism: Piliocolobus tephrosceles (assembly GCF_002776525.5). NCBI lineage: Eukaryota > Metazoa > Chordata > Mammalia > Primates > Cercopithecidae > Piliocolobus > Piliocolobus tephrosceles. The sequence goes on along the minus strand of NC_045434.1, from coordinate 104,975,810 downwards.
TGGAGCCTTGAAGACAGACTCTCCCATGGAGCTTGCACTGTGTCCCCAGTTCACAGCCCCAACCACGGCCCACTCTCCTCCTAAGCAATATCCTTTACTTCCGCAGCTGTAACCACATGTAGGGGTTTCATTCCAGGGCAGCGCTTCACATTGATATACCTTATTCATCAACGGTCAACAAATCCTCCTGGAAAGAAAAGAAAGAAGAGACCGAACAGTCCTTGATAAGTCAGTCATGAAGTCATCTTTACTCCATATTTCCAGCCAATATAGAGAGGACATAAAAGGCCTGGCCACCTTTTATCACTCCTAAGCTCCAATTTTATTTTTCTACACTACTCAGCCATATTAGGGGATTACACACTAGTAAAGTCCCCTAACGGAATCCTGCCATATGTGGGAATTTTCTTTTATTTTCCATAAAAGGTAGTGAAAGATCCCATCGAATTTAATAGTTATGGTACTGTCGGTGCTGCCAGCCCCTTACTCACATGCAAACCATGGCAGAAAACAATAAGACAGGCACCAGGAAGAGAATATGTGTCAAATTCCCCCAGAGCTCTAGCGAAAGAAGACTGCTACTATTGTTAATAGCATTTGCTTTTTAAAAATGTGCTTCATTTGGGGCTAGTTTAAAATGAAAGAGTTTAAAATAAAATGGCAACCCACTGATTTATGAGAATTTCACATAAGGGTATAACGCAAATGACAGAAAGCAATTTATCCACAAAAATGATTACAATTTACTTATGATAACAAAACACTGAGAAGCAACTTTACTTACTGTTATCCATGTAATTCACTACATTCTTACATTAAAGGAGAAAGACTATATGATCTTCCTGATTAATGCTTAAAAATCATGTGTTAAATGTCAAAGACTATTCCTAACAAAAGTTTTTAGTAAACCAGGGATAAAAGGAAAATTCTTAATTTGTTGATGATATTAACAAATGTTAACAAAAAACCCACAACAAACATTACACTAAACAAAGAAATGTAAGAAGCTTTTTCATCAGAGTTTGGAAAAACACTCTACAGTACTTCAGAGTTGGGACTATGGTTACAAGAGTGAGGAACTTACCTGAGGTACAAAATTTGAGAAAGTGCCCATAAACTCAATAAATAAATAACATTTTAATGCAATATTTTAAAAAATCCAAATTAATGCAAAAAATCCCCGGAAGAACAAAATATACAAATATTAAAGACAGGATCAGTAAAACTGATTTCTCCTTTTGCTTCCAGCTCTGATGCAGCTCTAATACTCATTAAAATCTTTTTCGTCTTGACTGCAGAGCCTTCGGTGCCTCCCTAAGTTTTGTGCCCAAGCCAGTGCCTCTCTCGCCTCATTTCAATTCTAGTCCTGGGGTATTTTTCAAGTTTTGGCTGATGTAACGTGACAAAAATATGTGACAGCAGGCAAAAATATTGTAGAAGAGGCAAATCTATTATTACTTGTAAGTAAGCTTGCAGTGAGTCAAATCCTGACTTCAGCCATCACTGTGTAATCTTTGGCGTATCGCTTAAACTCTCAACTGCAAATGGGGATAATAATAGTGACTACCTCGTAAAGTGATGGCTGAAATTAAATGAGTTCATGTATGTACAGTGCTTAGAAGCCTATCAGAGAGTAAGCACACTGTAGTTTTATCTAGTACATTTATCTACCTAGAATATCCAAGAAAAACAATTGAAAAAGTATTAGAACCATTTCAGAAAACGTAAAAATTAACAACCTTTCTACACATGCACAGTGCTGAATTAATAAATATAATGTAGAAAAAGATGCCTACACATAGCAACTAGGATTATTAACAACTGGGGAATACCTTTATCAAGATATGTGCAAGATCTATGTGAAGAAGCTATCGTCTTCCATGGAAGATCATGAAGAAGACCTGAGTAAAAAGAGTGACATGGCAGATTTTTGCATAGAAGCTCTCAATATTGTAAAGAGACAGTGGTTTCCCCTAAGTTAGTCTGTATTTAGTATAACCTCCATCAAAATTACGACAGCAGTTTCCAACCAATTTTGGAATCAATCAATTTTGGTTGATTCTAAAATTCATCTATTGTGTGCAAATAATCTCGTGCAAAGATTGTGTCAAGAAAATCTTGTGCTATGAGATCTTAAATATACTACAAATTTATGGTAATTAAAACAGTGTGGTGCTGGCACAGTAACAGGATAACTAAAAAGAAGGCGCAGAAACTTTTATGTATGGAAACTATCATTTAGCCATGGGAATTAGTATATGCTAGAAGTATCATTTCAAGTCACTGGGAAAGGATGAACAAGTCAGTATGTGGCACTGGGACAATTTGCTCTCCTTTCACAAGAAGAGTAAGTGAGATCCCCAGCTCACACCATACCCTGAAATAAATCTCCAACCAATCAAAGGTTTAAATGTAAAATAAAAATAAGACATGAAAGTACTAGAACATACAAGAGAATTTAGTTTTCATTAATGTATGGAACAGTGGCACATGGAAAACATTAACTAAATACATGTTGAGCAAATACATTAACAAATCTAGATGTAAGAAGGGCCTTTCTCTGCAAAACACCAAAGCCTAAAGCCATAAAGTAAAAGATAGACTATGTAATCTTAATGACTTAGAATGAAAGAAATCCATAAATAAAGCTAATTTTCAACCAACAGCCTGGGAGAGAAAACACTTTTACATTACCTAATATTCAAAAAAACTTATATGCAGTCTTACTGAAAGCACTCCTATAAAGTACTAAGAAAAAGAAAACAATCTAGAGGAAAATCGGCTACTCAGAAAAGAAGAAATGTAAGTGTTCAATAAATGTGTGAAAATATCTTCAACCTCAGTAATCAGAGAAGCGCAAATGAAAAGAAAATATTGGCCGGGCGCGCTGGCTCAAGCCTGTAATCCCAGCACTTTGGGAGGCCGAGACGGGCGGATCACGAAGTCAGGAGATCGAGACCATCCTGGCTAACACGGTGAAACCCTGTCTCTACTAAAAAATACAAAAATCTAGCAGGGCGAGGTGGCGGGCGCCTGTAGTCCCAGCTACTCTGGAGGCTGAGGCAGGAGAATGGCGTAACCCGGAAGGCGGAGCTTGCAGTGAGCTGAGATCCGGCCACTGCACTCCAGCCCCGGCAACAAAGCGAGACTCCGTCTCAAAAAAAAAAAAAAAAAGAAAAGAAAAGAAAGTATCATTATCAACCTAAGGTTGTTAATATTCATTGTAATCTCAGGCAAAGGAAAATGGTCTTCTACTGGAGTGTTCTGTGTATTGTTTTGTTTTGTTTTGTTTTGTTTGTATTTATTTGTTTATTTATTTTGAGCTGGATTCTCACTCTGTTGCCCATGCTGGAGTGCAGTGGCACGATCTCAGCTCACTGCAACCTCTGCCTCCCGGGTTCAAGCGATTCTCCCACCTCAGCCTCCTGAGCAGCTGGGATTACAGTCGTGTGCCACCCTGCCGAGGTAATTTTTGTATTTTTAGTAGAGACGTGGTTTCCCCATGTTGGCCAGGCTGGTCTCGAACTCCTGACCTCAGGTGATCTGCCCCACTCAGCCTGCCAAAGTGCTGGAATTACAGGCATGAGCTACCGTGCCTGGCCTATTTTTTAATTTTTTGAAATATTTTATTTTTAATTTTTGTGGGTACATAGTAGGCATATATATCCATGGGGTACATGAGATACTTTAATACAGGCATGCAATGCATACTAATCACATCAGGGTAAATGAGGTATCCATCACCTCAAGCATTTATCCTTTGTGATATAAACATTCCAATTATACTCTTTTAGTTATTTTAAAACATGCAATTAAATTATTATTGACTAAAGTCACCATATTGTGCTAGCAAACACTTGATCTTATTCATTCTTTCTAGTTTTTTGCACCCATTAACCATCCCCACCTCCCCCTCCACCTTGTTCCACTACCCTTCCCAGCCTCTGGTAGCCATCCTTCTATGCTCTATCTCCATGAGTTCAGTTGTTTTAGTTTTTAGCTCCCACAGTTAAGTGAGAACGTGCAAAATTTGCCTTTCTGTGCCTGGCCTCTTTCACTTAATATAATGATATTCCTTGGTTGTCTTTGCTTTCACCTACCATTTCCCTCATCCTCTTAACCCTCAGCCCAATATCTGAGAAGGGCCTACAGTAGGAATTTATGTTTAATACACATTTAATAGGCACCTAACATGTATCAGTGCTAAAAGTACAGTGATGCATACACTCTCAGCCGTTGTGAAGCTTACAGCTGACTGATGGAGAACAACAATTAAACAAGCAATAACAATCGAGTGTGGTAAGTGCCATCAAGTTCCATTCATGTTGTTGTAAATGACAGGATCTCATTCTTTTTATTGCTGAATAGTACTCCATTGTGTATTTGAACCACATTTTCTCTATCCACTCATCTACTGATGAACACTTAGGTTGTTTCCCAGTCTTGGCTATTGTGAACAGTGCTGCAGCAAGCATGGAAGTGCAGGTATCTCTTTGGTATGTGGATTTCCTTTCATTGGGGGATATACCTAGTAGTGGGACTGCTGGATTGTATGGTAGCTCTATTTTTAGTTTTTGGAGGAACCTCCAAACTGTTCTCTATAGTGGTTGTACTAATTTGCATTTCCTTTTCCCCACATGCTTGCCAGCATTTGTTATTGCCTGTTTTTGGATAAAAGCCATTTTAGCTGGGGTGACCTGATATCTCATTATAGTTTTGATTTGCATTTCTGTGATGATCAGTGATATGGAGCACCTTTTTCTATACCTGTTTGCCATTTATATATCTTCTTTTGAGAAATGTCTATTCAGCTATTTTGCCCATTTTTAATCAGATTATTAGATTTTTTCCTATAGAGTTGTTTGAGCTCCTCATATATTCTGATTATTAATCCCTTGTCAAATGGATGGTTTACAAATATTTTCTCCCATTCTGTGGATTGTCTCTTCACTTTGTTGATTGTTTCTTTTGCTGTGCAGAAGCTTTTTAACTTGATGTGATCTTATTTGTCCATTTTTGGTTTGGTTGTCTGTACTTGTGAGCTATTACTCAAGAAATTTTTGCCTGCTCCAATGTCCTAGAGAGTTTCCCCAATGTTTTCTTTTAGTAGTTTCATAGTTTGAGATCTTAGGTTTAAGTCTTTAATCCATTTTGATTTGATTTTTGTATATGATGAGAGATAGGGGTCTAGTTTCATTCTTCTGCATACGTATATCCAGTTTTCTAGCACCGTTTATAGAAGGGACTCCTTTCCCCAATGTATGTTTTTGGCACCTTTGTCAAAAATGAGTTCACTGTAAATGTATGGATTTTTTTCTGAGTTCTATATTCTGTTCCAGTGGTTTATATGTCTGTTTTTAAGCCAGTACCATGCTGTTTCATTACATAGTATAATTTGAAGTCAGGTAATGAGATTCTGCCAGTTTTATTCTTTCTGCTCAGGATAGTTTTGGCTATTCTGAGTCTTTTGGGGTTCCATATACATTTTAGGATTGTTTTTCTCTATTTCTGTGAAAAATGTTATTGGTATTTTGATAGGGATTGCATTGAATCTGTAAATTGCTTTGGGTAGTAAGGATATTTTAACAATATTTATTCTTCCAATCCATGAACATGGAATATTTTTCCATTGTTTTGTGTCCTCTTCAATTTCTCTCATAAATGCTTTATAATTTTCATTATAGAGATCTTTCATTTCTTAAGTTTCCTAGGCATTTATTCTATTTGTAGCTGTTGTAAATGGTGTTATTTTTAAATTTCTTTTTGAGATTGTTTGCTGTTGGCATATAGAAATGCTACTTTTTTGTTTGATGATTTTGTATCCTGCAACTTTACTGAATTTATCAGTTCTAATAGTTTTTTAGTTTAGTCTTTAGGTTTTTCCAAATATAAGATTGTATCATCTGCGAACAAGGGTGATTTGATTTCTTTCTTTCTAATTTGAATGCCCTTTGTTTCTTTCTCTTATCTTATTGTTCTATCTAGGACATTCTCTACCACAGTGTTGATGGGTGTTTAAATTGTTATGGCATCGAGGAAAAGGTATGGGGTGAGTCATTTGGCAGTACTGTACCTATCTAAATTCAAAAGTTCATAACCTTTGACTCTTGCAATTCCACCTACAGGAATTTATCCTATAGAAATTTGACCCAATCGAAATGTGTGCACGCAGACACACAAGTGCATGCAAGGAAGTTTACTTAAGTATTGCTTAATTTATTAAAAAACAGAAATAACTTAAATGATCTTCAATAGGAGAAAAATTTAATAAATGATGTTTCTCCTGATCTATTAAGTATGATTCAGTGATCAAAAAGAATGAAGAAGATATTATGGTACTGACATGTAGAACTCTAAACAATACATTCAAAGTGAATAAAGGAAATTTCAGAACATTTAGTCTATTTTATTCCCTGTTGTGTTCTCAGTGCCCAGGGCAGTCCTGGGCACATGGGATGGCTCAAAAGTATTTGTTGAGTGGATATACGTAGTATAACCCCATTTATATGAATGGAATCATAGCAACTATAAATTCTTTCTCTCACATAAATACACTCATTTTAAACCCAGGTTTTAGGGTAGTGTATGAAAAATAACAGCTCTGGGTTCAAATCCTAGTTGTCACTTACCAATTGATGGCTCTGAGCAAGTAACTTATCTTCTTTAAGACTCGTGTTCCTCATTGGTAACCAAGGCTAATAATAATACTTCATGCCTTATAAAGATACTGAGAAGATTCAAAGACAACTGTGTTCATTACTCAAGAACACCTGCATCACCCAAAGTATACCTGATATTTTGCAGTTGCTCAGTGAGTGGTTGTTATTTGTATTCTCAATCTCACTATATTTTCTCTGTACCACATAGGCTGCCTAAGAATCTTTTGGTATGAAGTTAGAGATAATACATTCAGAGTTTTCTGAGATGTAAATGAACTTCACTGTGGCCCTCTGAGGGAGCTTTTGCAGGACAACAACTCATCAATAGAGCCATGGTTGTCTTTGCCTTCACCTGCCATTTCCCTCATCCTCTTATCCCTCAGCCCAACATCTGAGAAGGGCCTGTAGTAGGAGTTTATGTTTAATACACATTTAATAGGCATCTGTCATGTATCAGCACTAAAAGTACAGCAATGTGCACACTCCCAGCCTTTGTGGTGCTTATAACTAGCTGTTGGAGAACAACAATTAAACAAGCAATAACAATAAAGGGTGGTAAGTGCCATGACTGGGTGGGGCATGAGGAGTTAGGAAAGCATTGGCGTGGCTTCTGACCTAGCTTAGGAGACCAGAGAAAGTGAGGGCCAATCCCAAGCTTGAAAGCTGATTAGGAGCTAAAGGGGCAGGGAGGAGCTAAGGAGACAATGAGGGTTTCAGTGTGGATAACTAGTTATGGAAAGTCTTATTTGAGAATGTGAGAGAATTACAGTATGGCTGGAGCTCTTAGATGAGAAATGTGCTTTAGCACCAAATAAAGCTAGGCCAGGCACAGTGGTTCACGCCTATAATCTCAGCATTTTGGGAAGCCATGGCAGGTGAATTGCTTGACTCCAGGAGTTCAAGACCAGCCTGGGCAACATGGTGAAAACTTTCAAATTTTGTAGCAAAAGTTACAAAAATTAGCTGGGCATGATGGTACCGGTCTGTAGTCCCAGCTACTTGGGAGGCTAAGGTGGGAGGATTCCTTGAGTCCAGGAAGTTGAGGTTGCAGTGAGCAGTGACAGCACCACTGCACTCCAGCATGTGTGACAGAGTGAGACCCTGTCTCAAAAAAAAAAAAGAACAAGAAAGAAAGAAACAAGAATAAGGAAGGAAGGAAGGAAAGAAAAAAGGAAAGGAAGGAAAGAAGGAAGGAAGGAAGAAAGAAAAGAGAAAGAGAAAGAAAGAAGAAAGAAAAAGAGAAAGAAAGAAAGGAAAGAAAGAAGAAAAGAAAGAAAGAAAGGAGGGAGGGAGGGAGGGAAGAAGGAAGGAAGGAAAGAAAGAAAGAAAGAAGAGAAAGAAAGCTAAAAAGTAGGCAGGGGACAGATTGTGAAGGGCTTTGTAAACCATGTTTAGGAGTTTGGAATTATTCCTGAGAGCAATGAGGAGCCTTTGAAGCAGGACAGTGCCTGGATTAGGTTGCTGTTTCAGAAAGACCATTCTGGCTTTGCTGTAGGGAATGCAAGAAGCTAGAACTGCATTGGGGAATACCAGTGAGGGGGCTGTTATGGTAGTACAGGGAGAAATGATGGTGGTCTGGATTAGGGTGGTGACAGGGGGATGGTGATGCATTTTAGAAATATTGAATAGATATCATCACTAGGACTTGATGATTGATTAGATGTGGGAGATTAGAGACAGGAAAGAACCAAGGATGACATCCAGACTTGTGACTTGTACAACTGGGTTTTTATAGGTTAGTCTTGTATCCAGCCACCTCGATGAATTTTCTTGTAGTTCTAAAACTTAGTTGTACATTTCCTTAGATTTTCCAGGTAGACAATTATGTTGATTGCCAGTAAGGATGGTTTAGGTGCTTCTCTTCATTTTTATTGATATAGTATCAGTCAACGTGCAGTCAGGAAAAAAGAAACTGCTCTTGGTATTTCAAGCAGAGAGGTGTAATAGATGAGATTAGGTGCTTACAAACTGGCTGGGAGTGTGGAGTGGTGAAAGTCAAGGGAGGCTGCTGCTAGATTTCAGGTTCACCATTGCAGTTGTGGCCTTTCACATCAAGAAGTTGCTGTTGCCATCCAGGTTAGGAAACTGCCACTGATAGTCCCAACTGTCCTACAGCAGTGAACAGGGTAGGTGAGAGGGCTGGCTGCCTTGAGGATTTTATAAATCATTTCTGCCAATGCCCAAGTATCTACAAGCCACTACTGGAGAGAAAAAGAGAGTCACATAGCTTGCTACTGACTCCCTCCCATCTCCAAATTGTAAGCAAGTGCATCTCATTGGCTGGATGATCATAGTAATGTGAAGGTAAAGGAGTGTGGGGCAAGTAGCTCCCAGGCTTCTAGCCCCAGTGATAAAGGGCAGGGATGGTAGAAATAATGGTGGCAAAAACAAGACAACAAAAACCAATATCCAGTACAGTTTTGCCTTCATTTTCTAGGCCTATCTTTTGTGTGTAAGACACTCAAAACACTTTCAAATGAGTTAAACTCTCTAGGTTCTTCTCTCACCACTTCTCCCATGTGCACCATGTCCTGGAAGGTGCCCAGAATGTCATACAACTTTCCAAATGTATGTCCATGCCTTTGTCTTTGTGGTACCACCTAAAAGTTACCTTTCCTCTGCCTGTGAAGACTCTTCCTGTTCCTTCAGCACCCATTCACTCCTTGCCCCCTTACCTGCATCAGGCAGGATTGATGGCTATCTTCATTATTTCCACTACACTTGGTTCACAGTTTTATAGCAGTATCCCACTGAATTTTAATTTTGGTCAAAGTGCCCATCTTTCTCAGTAGACATAAGCATCCTAAGGTAAGTGACCAACGTTTATTTTGTGTTTATGTCCCAAGCACCTACTATAGTGCTTGGAATATAATAGGTGCTCACCGAAGATTTCTTGAATGTGTGAAGGACTATAGTATTACATGGTCACTCAGAGTGAGCACCTGGGATTATATGATGAGCAACTACCTTCAGAAATAGGCATGCCACTTGTTCCTGAAAGGGGGTTTGACAAGTGATAGAATCATAGGACAAAAATTCATGGCAATGAGTTGCCTGTTAATGCTAGCTTCAAGTTCTCAATTCTTACTTTTATTTATGTTGACTTTTTCCTTCCTTTTCTAAGCTTCTACCATCTGTCTTTGCTTCTTCAGCTTGTAATGCTGCTTCCCTTTTAAATATAATTTCCATGCAACATTCTAGTTGCCCCCATCATATCAAATTAATGCAAAGGCTGCTTAAGCTGTTAGTAAAATATGGGTTATTACATGCCGCTGACAACAACACTGACAGTGATGTTGAAACGGGGACAGAGAATATCTTAATAAATTATTATTTATATAGAGCCAGGGAGTTCTAGAGTTTGAAGTGTCCTTAGAAATCCAATTCCATTCTTTTAGTACCAGTTTAAAATAAATGCTTACCATCAGCCAGTTGCTGTCACTGGGAAGAAAGTAACTTGAAGTATTTACTGATAAATAGCCTTTATTCCCAACTGTGACTTTTCTTCAGTGTCTACATATTATGTCACATGTTCTATTGGCACTGCTGCAATATAGATCAAAGATCTTGTGCATAGGGGTAGGGGAGTGTTAGTATCTCCCTTGTCCCATATGTTCTGTTACTACTTCATTGGACTGATCTACCCTCATGAACTTGCAATCACCTAAATGGAAGTTTTGAATGTGTCACCTTTTGCTTGGTGATTTCAACCATGCTGCTATATATAATCAGGTGTGGCACAGTTTGTCAGTTTGATTCTAGGTGTGAGTGGATACAAATCATTACACTGTGCTGTCAATGATCCTTGTCTGCTTGCTGTTACCTACTTTTTACAGACATCATAATCAAAGCTAGACTATTTATTGGGGGATGGTGGAAAGAGACTTATTTAATGTAATTTAAAAACTTTTCCAATAGAAAATGAAATATTACTGAAAATAGTATCTATTTTTTAGCTTTCAGCAATTGATGGTGCTTTGTTATGGTGTCTGCTGGAAGTCTACTGCCATTATAGGGAAACTCGTTTGTTAGCTTCTCTAGATTTATATTCTAAACAATCTGTTAGTGATGATAAATTCTGTAGGAGGGTCTGTTCTGAGCTATTAACTTCCTGTAAGGGGAAAATTGGTGGGTTACCAGAAATACCATTGAAGCAGGGTGGGCTGTGGGTGGAGAGTTGGGTATTTGCCTTGAGAGTTACAAACTATGAAACACTTTTGTACACAACTGATTTTTTTAAAAATAAACACATTTTTAAAGAAAAAGTAAATCAAATTATTTTGTTTTATATAAAAATGGAGATTGAGAATTTCCCATGATTCCTTAGTACCGTGAAGAATTGGTGAGCAAGCTCATCTAGTAAGCTCTTCTTCAGGTCAGGAGAGCTTCTGCAATGAATCCTCCGAGACTTCCTATCCTCTAGTACAGTGTTAGGGGCATAATAAGTAATTCATCAGATGTTGTTAAATGGGTGTATGGGTAGCATTTCCCCAAGGTAATCAAGAAACTCTTTGTTTTTCTTAATGGCAGATACTGCATACTGACTGACTCAGCATCCATTCCTAACCTCATTTTCTTTCACCCACCTTGCTTATAAAGCTCAGGGAAGTAAAATATTTTCCCAGCCTCCTCTGCACTTGAAGTGACTATGTGACAGTTTTTGCCAGTGAGAAGTAGGCAGCAGCCTGCATGAGCTTTCTGTGAAAGTTTTGCTTTTCTGATAGAAAGGACAAAAAAGGCAGGTGTTTCCTTTGCTCCTTTTCCTATCTGGAGGGTGAATGTGTTGGCTGCACCTATATCAGCCTTCTTGTGCCCATAAGGGAAAGGCCGAGAGAATCACAGAGATGCTGCCCTTGACATTGTAAAGCTGCCAAGCCATCAACATCATCTACCTCCTGACTTCTTATTATGTGAGAAAAACAAGCCCCTATTTGTTGAAGCCACTGAATTTCTATTACTTGCTCTTAAGTGCTTTTCTAATATGTGCTTTATTCTAGCTGTGGAACCTTTCTAAGGTTATTGCCCAAAACAGGAAGGACAGGTTTATGTTTAGTACATATAACAAATGTGGACATCACTACTATAATATTTATTTTATAAGTTTATTTTTGTAATGTTTTCTTGTCACCTATAAGTCTATCTATAAGAAAAATAAAAAGATTGCTTCAAAGAATACATAAAATTTGAAAACAAGAGAGACCAATGACTGTTGAAGTCTTATATCAGCCTCATTATTCAGCATATTTCTTGATTTTGTTTTGGTTGCACAGTATTGAGAAAACCTAATTCATGCATATGAGTAGTTGCAAATAGAAGAGTTTGTATGCCCTGCAATTTCAGGTCAGAAAGTTTGAGAGAGGAGTGTTTGGATGGCTTCCCTTAAAAGTGGACTCAATAATAGCATGTAAGACCTGTTCTCATTCCTTAGCTGGCCAGTGACCAGTATGAGTCGAGAGAGTCGATAAACAGGTTATTCACTGAAGCAAATCTTCATTGTTCAAAGGAAAATACAACGTAGTCAATAAGAGCCAAGATCTTGAGACAAATTTGGGTTTAAATCCTGGGACTACCAATTGCTGGCTGAGTACCTCAGTCCTGGTGTCCTCATCTATTAAATGGGCACATTAATAGTACCTACCTTATAGGATTATTGAGTGGTTTAAATCATTCAATACAGGTAAGGCCATAGAACAGTTCTGAGCACACAGTAACAACCAACTATTAACAATTATGAGATGTCCCATGATGCCCCCAGCCCCCCATGGCCAGTCTCTGTCAGATGTTTGCTCAAATATTGTTCTCAAACTCATGGACTGAGACCTTCCTCCTTTTAATAATAAACCAATTTATTTTGCTTGGAACACTGAATACATATTTTAGAAATAAAGTCTTTGATGACCAACTATATGGAATTAACCCAGAAGGTTCACTTTGCCAAAGTGAGCTTATTTAGCCTTTTAAAAAAAGAAACATTTAAATCGTGCAATAGGTTCTGAAAGGGTAACTAATATGACACTATCTTTCCATCACAAAACTTGTTCAATTGTTATTTTAATAATGATTATTGCACCACGATTACACAAGGTGCTAGGCAAAAGTGTATTTTACCTGGCGTTGAATTTCATAGGGCCTCTGTATGCTATGTTTGATACTCATGTGTATAATTTCATGTAAATAGGGATGGGGAGGCCTACATTAAAAAAATAACAATAAGAGGCTGAAGGATCGCCTGAGGCCAGGGGTTCAAGACCATCCTAGGCAACATAGTGAGACCCTATCTTTACATTTTTTTTTCTTTAGAAAATTAGCCAGGCATGGTGGCATGTGCCTGTAGTCCTAGCTACTCAGGAGGCTGAGATGGGAGAATGACAGGAGTCTAGGAGTTTAAGGCTACAGTGAGTTATGACTGGGCCATTGCAGTACAAAGTACAGCCTGGGTGCCAAAGTGAGACCCTGTTTCTCAAAGAAAAAAGACACTCAAAACAATAACAAAAATAATAATAGGGAAAGGACCAGTACAGAGCTACTATGTTCTGAATCAATGAACATTTACGAGACAATTATGGCAAGAGCTATATACAAAGAAGCATACAAAACTGAAAGTACAATTTAATATAATGGTTATCTCCAATATGTAAATATTTGATATGTAAAACATCTAACAGTGAATGGTTTTTTAAAATGAAGAATTTTTAATTGGAAAACAATATTCTAAATAAACTTGAATCAAATATTCATAGGCTCGTAGAGCATCCCTACATAACTGTAGAGGTCCATTGGTCAGAGCTTAAAAATCATCTAAATAATTATCCCAAAAATCCCTTCTAAAATTTACCATTTGGGGTTAGATAGGTTAACATGTGACACCTAACTGGAATCTTCCTGTCTTGATCATTTACCTGGTTACACTGGCTCTTCATTCTCTATAAGGTGGGTTTATCTAAAAAGTAGTAAAATAATCCTGGTATGGTGGTATGGGCCTGCTACTTGGAAGGCTGTGGTGGGAGGATCACTTGAACCCAGGAGTTCAAAGCTGCAATGAGTTATGATCACACCACTGCACTCCAACCTGGGTGACAGATTGAGACCCCCATATCTAAAAAAAAAAAAAAAAAAAAAGAAAGAAATAAAAAGAAAAAGGAAACAATAGCAAAATTATTTTACTTGAAGTCATTCCACAGAAGGTGATTCCATGGCATGGGCTTATACTCATTAGAAAGTTTCTGCCAACAACTGTCAACTCCGTTTGAAATGTCTGAGACAATGAAGGAATTAACTATTTCACATGACATGATGTTTTAAAGGAGGCAAGTTCCAGGGATGCTTAATTCACCAAGGAACCAGGGTCTTTCTGTGCTTTTGCTTGGCCATCTTCACCACATCAGCTGTTTTCCCTCATGACTGCAAGATGGCTGCCAGAGTTCTGCCTATTATATCTGTGTGCAAATACATTCAGAGGCAGAAAAGAAAACTCTATATTTCTTATAGTTCTTTTGAGAGCTAATAACATTTCCCAGAAGTATCCCCAGAAGAGTTATCCTCCAATTTCATTGACCAGAACTGAGTCGCATGTTCCTTCTTAAACCATTTCCTAGTGAGGGGAATAAAATTACTGTCATTGGTCAGATTACCAAGACTGATGTGCTAAGACTGAGAATAAGGCCAAATTTTGGAAAGCCCATGGCCCCACTGAGGAATGTGCATGTTGGGAAAAACTGAGGTTCTGGTCGGGAAACCAAGAGTATCTGTTAAAGAGGCTGGAGAATCATATTCTAACGAGGACCCAAAGAAAAGTTATCTCCTGCCCCTGCCTGCCTACCATCTCCCCTCCCCAGGCTGTGCGAGAAGGGGAGGAAGAGACACAGGGAACAGTGAGGACAATAGAGAGTGAGGATGTGTCTATGCAGAGCCAAAACATTCCAATACAAGTGAAGAATCAATTGAGCTGAATGTTTTTGCAGCCAAATGCCAAATACATTGGTGTAGTTATAAAGGATTAGTTTGGAGGTTATTAAACTTTATCTCACAGTTTAATTTTGGTTTGTTATGGCACTGGTGTATATATAGAGCAGGAGACACCATTTCCTTTTGTCATTTTATAGTTGCTGTTTAATTTCCTGCATGCCATGAAAACCATTTTTTTCTTTCTTTTTTTTTTTTTTTTTCTTTTTTTTTTTTTTTTTGATGCAGTTTTGCTCTTGTTGCCCAGGCTGGAGTGTGATGGCATGATCTCGGCTCACCGCAACCTCCACTTCCCAGGTTCAAGCGATTCTCCTGCCTCAGCCTCCCTAGTAGCTGGGATTACAGGCATGTGACACCATGCCTGGCTAATTTTTTATTTTTAGTGGAGATGGGGTTTCTCCATGTTGGTCAGGCTGGTCTTGAACTCTCAACCTCAGGGGATCCACCCACCTCGGCCTCTCGAAGTGCTGGGATTACAAGCGTGAGCCACCGCGCCTGGCTACCATGAAAACTTTTATGAATCTGCACAAACTATGGACTTAATTACCAGAAAACATCATCATACATGCAGTTGTGCAAATTCTGCATGTAATTTTGGGAGGTTCACAGATACATTGACACCCCCTCATGAGCTTCAAGTAATAGCCCTCTGATATCCTTGATTGGTATACTGAAAAAAATAATACATGAGGAGATAAAACAGTAAGACTAGGAAATCTGATGGCCACTTGTTAGCTCTGTGGCCTTATTTGAATTTTTAAGGCTTTAGTTTTACCTCTATACAATGGAGTTTATGAGTTATTTTAAGAACTGAGTGAATGATGTGTAAAATTGTTTTAAATTATGTAGCACTTTACAAATGTTGATTTAAAATTTTAATTGCCAATTTATCCAAACTGCATGATGCTTTTTACTTCCCAGTTGAATTTACTTAGTTTTTGAATTTAAAATTGTGCACCCCATGAAGACATGCCTCAGAGTACGTTTTGAGGATTCAAATGGAAGAAGCTTCCTTTCTCCATAAGAAAATATTGTTCTCAAATTCATAGACTGAGCACTGCCTCTTTTTGGAGCAGCTGGTTTGACAAGAGGTACCAATGGAAACATGCCCAACTCACTGACAAGCACTACTCCCAGCAGGTGAAATTAGGGTGTACCGATGTGATCAGGAGACTGTGGAGGGAGAGAAATGGAACAGTCTTCTAGACACTCCTGCCCTCTGCCTGACCCACCTGTGGGACTCCCTCCACACCCTCCCATTGGTCCTATTTCAGTCCTTTGACCATGGTCCCCTCTTTGGCTCTACTTTAAGTCCTTCACATCCTTTGAGGCAGGTGCACCTGCTCCAGCTCTTCTCTTGCTCTTCACCTCATACTCTTCCCCATCTTTACCTGCTCTCAGGGTGAGAGGTTGCTTTTCCTCTCTCGTTTCTCAGATTTTCATAACATTCTTGCCTTTTCATGCCCGATGACCTTGGTAGCTGCCCCTGCACCACTGAATGGCAAATGCCCATTAGACTTCCCCAAGGATCAGCCAACAAAGAGTGACGGTCAAAGAGGACAGGGTGATGGTCATCCTGGGCACTGAGGTCTGGAGTAAGCCGATCTCACTCCTGTCTTACAGAGGATGCAGTCAGTGCATGGAGATCTTTCTGCTTCTCCCAGTACAAGCACACAGCTGACTTGGGGGATTGGGAGATTTCATTGGGAAAAAATCAGATTTTGTTGATTGATGGGGGACATCAGGACGGTATTCACACACCATTAGTAAAACAACAAAAACTTACTAACAATGAGGCAGAAAAGAAAGTCTCCTCAGATGTGGCAAAGCCATAATGATGCTGCTGACAGCAGAGCTGTTCCCTGGGGTTTGGGGCTTTTATTTCTCGGAGATGTGCTGGACCCATGCTGCCTACGGGACTACAGTCTACATGTGGGGGCTCAGCTCTGCTGGAAATGGCAGTTTCTCTGCATTCTGTATTTCCACACACACAGCACACTCCTCCATGATTGAAGTCTGCAGGTTTCAAGGATGTGAGGGAAGTGTCCAGTTCCCAGCTTCTTTCATAGCCACTAATGCCCAGCCCTGTACATATAAAAATAAGATCCTCCCAATTCAAGCGTTTTTCTCACCTCTTCAGTACTCAGCCCCCTGCTACATGCCCCTACAAAAGGTAGAGAAACTCATGCCAAGTGATCCTATGGGTTTCCCAGCCCTCCGGAGTTGGCTGATATGAGGAAGAGGTTTTAGGTGAGAGGCAGACCAACCAGATCATGCAAGGCCCAGGGGCGAGGGCAGTTGGTAGGTCGGTTCACTCTTGGCTTCAGTATCAGCTCAGACCTACCTTCCTTCCTTCTTTCCTTCCTTCCTTCCTTCCTTCCTTCCTTCCTTCCTTCCTTCCTTCCTTCCTTCCTCTTTTCCTTCCTTCTTTCCTTCCTTTCCTCCCCTTTCTTTCTTTCTCTTTCTTCCTTTTTCTTTTCTTTCTTTCTTTCATTCTTTCTTTCGTTCTTTCTTTTGTTCTTTCTTTCTTCTTTCTCTTTCTTTTTTCTTTTACTTTCTTCTTTCCTTCTTTTCTTTCTTCTTTCTTTCTTTTTCTCTCTCTTTCTCCCTTCCTTCTTTCCTTCCTTCCTTCCTTCCTTCTTTCTTTCTTCCCTCCCTCCCTCCCTCTCTCTCACTCTCTCTTTCTCTCTTTCTTTCTCTTCCTTTTTTTGAGACAGGGTCTCACTCTGTTTCCCAGGCTGGAATGCAGTGGCACGATCTTGGCTCACTGCAACCTCCACCTCCTGGGTTCAAGTGATTCTCCCACCTCAGCCTCCCAAGTAGGTGGGACTACAGACTCGTGCCACCACGCCCGGGTAGTTTTTGTATATTTTGGTAGATACGGAGTTTCACCATGCTGGCCAGGCTGGTCTCGAGCTCCTGACCTCAAGTGATCCACCTGCCTTTGCCCCTACAGTGCTGAGATTACAGGCATGAGCCACTGCGCCTGGCCTCAGACTGCTGTTTCTGATGAAAATGGCTTGCCTCCTCAGTGAGTCTGCTCAGGGTGCCCTTTAGATTCATAGTGTCTTGGGAAGGGAAGAAGAAAGATCTGCTGCAAGTGGGGCATCCCTTGCTACTTCATCCCATTGCTCCCTGACTTAAGGGATGGTTTTCTGGGAACATGTTGGTTCCCTGGCTTATGGCGACATAAGTGCACAGATTATTATTTTAGCAGCCACGTTAATCTTCAGAGTCATTTCATGAGCACCACACGGAGCCCTTGCAGACTCTGCTCTGGGCCCTCACGGAATGTCCCTCTGTTCATCTCTTTCTCAAATCTTTTTTTCCCCCTAGATTTGGGATGAACTGAAAATGTTCAGCAGTCTCCTGGCCTTAATTTTCGAGGGGACTTCTCATGATCACTTTGCTTGTGCTTTTCTATACTCATCTAGGGGTTTGGGTTTAGGAGTGGGTTGGCCTTTTTTGGCTGTAGTGGGTTTTCTTTCTTCCATTTCTGCTTCACTTGTGTGTGTTTTGATTTAAAAAAGCATCACTAAAACTTCTACTTTATGATGACCTTACTTAGCTTTCCAGTTATCCTTCTTTACTTGCCCCCCTCAACTATGAGGATATTTTCAAGTTTGTTTAGTTCTTGAGGTATGAATATGGTTTAGGAGTCACAAAGCCTGTCTGTGTTTAGGACCCTGTGCTGCCTGCTGCTAGCTGTGTGACTCTCAGTTAACTTTTTGGAATATCTGTTCCTTCTGCAAGGTAGTGAGAATAAAAGCATCTCTCTTTTCTCTCATGGAGGCATATTTTGAAGGTGAAATGAGGTAATGGATAAATAAAAGCACTACAAACTAGAATCAACATTATGTTATATTTCCATGTAACAAGTGTTACTCTGTGCCAGGCATCAGGCAAAATTCTTTATATATTACTTTGTTTCATCCTCATTTGACAATGCAGTAGGAGACGATGTGATTATTATCCATGTAATATCACATGAGTAACTTGAGCCCTAGAGAGGTTAAGTAATTGGCCTGAAACCACACGGAATGGAAAAGGTGAAAAACCAGGATTTGAACCAAGTCTTTCTGGCTCCAGACTGTGAACTCTTAACCACATCACCATCCTGACGCCACGCAAACCCGAAGTACCATCATTCAATTAGATGCTGGAGGTTTCTGCATTTTTACACTACAAGAAACCAAGTGACTGGAAACAATAAAATTTATAGAATGCTGTGTAAGGGATTATGGTTGTCTGGAGAGAAATCACTTGTCAAACTTTTGCTTGAGTTTCCAGAATCAAAACTCATGCCATTAACCAAGGGGGCAGTATGGTGTAGAGATAATTAACATCCTTTTCTACAATAAGAGAAACCAAACAGTGACTTTAGGCAAGTTGGCCTCTCTGGTCTTCTATCATCCTCATTGTGAAGAGGAAGAGTTTGGACAAGTAAATCATTAAGATCTCTGTAGGTCACGACAATAATAATAGTTACCATTAATCAAGTCATTACTAATGGCCAGGACTTTTTTGTACCTTATGTTCAATCTTATATAATTCCCACAAAAAGAGGTACATGCTAGTGTTATCATTCTCTTTTTGGAGATGAGAAAACTGAGGCACAAGGTAATTTGCCCAAGGTCACATAAAGAGCAGGAACAGAGCTGAGAAACCATACATTTAGCCGCACAATGATCTTTCTTCTCTAACTGATAGGATTTATATCATTAGTTGCCTTGAATGAATGGCAACTAAAAGTAACCACATTTGATTACTTCTTTATTAGCCTGCCTAGTTTTTTCCTTCTCTAGATAGAAAATAGGGTATGTCTTTTAAGACTCTATCATAATGGCTAAGGCATAGTAGGATCTCAATAAATATTTGCTTACCTGATTTTATTATCATTTTTAAATGGTATGAATAAGACATGGAAACAAACAAAAATAAACCAAGAAGAAGTGGAAAAGAGTGAGACTGGGTAACTAGAGAAACAATCTGACTCATGCCTCCTAATATGAATTTACTAGAGGATAATCCAAAGATGAAATGCTATATGAGCCCATACAGCTCTCATCTACACTGAAACAACAACAACAAAAGTTAGCCTGGCTGCAGAAACTCCATTATTGACTTTGGCAGTGCTCTCTCCATCTCTTTGTGCCAATAAAGTTATTAGAATTGAATTGAGAGAGGCAGATACACAAGGAGAGTGGAGATAAAGATGCTGAGCAGTTGAAATCAATGGCTCATGGAGCTGATCCCCTGCCAAAGGCTACAACTCCTGGGAGGAATCCACCACTCTGGCAGTGGCCAGGCACTGCGGAAGCTGCTGGTCAGGTTTCTGGAGGGAACTCCCAGGTAGCTAGGGACTGACAGCTGTGGGAAGACAGAAAAGAGTGCCACGCCCATTACCAAGAACCAGACAGGCCAGCACTCCTCAGGCTTCAGAACAGTGTGGTTTTGCTAGTCTCACCATCCTCCCCAGGCTGTCAAAGGGGGAGAGGAGGCAGAGAGGAAGAGTGGGAGAGAACACAGTGTGATTCACAATCTGTGACAGGAAGAAAAAGTGACTTAATAACCCACAGCCAGATTAATGGAATATTCCTTCTCTTCCCTGGCAGGGTTGGTCCTTTGGTGCCGTCACCCATAAAACAGATGGCCGCCAGAGGAGCCATGGAGCTAATCAACAAATCTGCCCCCAAGTGTGCCAAAACCCATTCCACTAGAACTGCAAATGTTTAGACTGTTTGGACACTGGTTTAATGAGAAAACCACTAGCATGTTCTGGAAGCCATTGTGACTACTTGGCATCTTCTAGTCACTTACACCTTCTCAATCAGCTGCCACTCCACCCTTTCGTACGTAGGTCCTGAGTGTCTTCCTTTCATTCTTGTTCTCAATCATCTGCCCACCAACCCTGAAGCATCAAAGCCACCACTTAAAGTTTGCATCTGAACCTTTGAGAATGATTACTCCTTTGCGAATCTGTATGAAGATCCTGGCAAGGATATGGACTTTAGGATTAGTTGAGTTGTGTGTATATTTGTTTCTCTGTGTGCTTATTTTCTACAATAATATTAATAGTAACCAACTATTAATGTCTGTTGAGCACATGCTATGTGTCACGCAGTATTTTAAGCACGTGGAGTGCTTAGGCAATCTGTATAGCCCAGGAGGGACAAACCTAAGAATACTGATATAAGAGGTTCTCCAATAACCCTAACCAAAGCTCCACCCACTTGCCCAGAGATTTTAATCAGCATAAGAGCATCCAATCAGGTTAATAACTCCATACTCTTAATCATGATAAGGTATCCCAATATCACCAAACACCTGAAGAAAGCTAATATTGTGGATGACAAACAGCAAAACAAGCAACAAACAGCATCGTATGGGGGAATAGGAATATGTATGGAGAGAAGAATGAAATGCAAGTATAGATTATTCCTTTACAGAGATAAGAGAAGATAATATATCCCAGAAAAGAGAACAGGACAAAGCGAAAAAGGAACAGTCAGAGGCCAAAATTGGATTCTTGGAAATTAAAACTATGATAGTAGAAATGGAAAAACTCAGTAGTAAATCTTCCAAAAAGTAGAGCAAAAAGTCAAAGAGATAGAAAATTGGAGAGAAAAATAAAACAAAATGAGAGGACTGGTCCAAGAAGTTCAGTGTTTAAATAATAGGAGTTCTGAGAGAGAGAAGAAAGAAAACAGAAAGGGGGAAACCATAAACTGGTTCAACAAAATTTCCCAGAGATAAAAGACAAATACGTTAAGCTTCAAAGAATACATGAAATGCCCAACACAACAAATAAAAACGAATCCACATTTAGCCACCTCGTTGGAAAATTCCAAAAAAACACGGTTGCGAGGGGGAAGCAAGTCTGTAAGAGTTCAGAGCATGACAAGTCACATACAAAGGATCAGAAGTTAAAGTGAATTTGAGCTTCTCAACAGCATCAGTGGAAATGGAGGCAATATAGTAAAATTTCTGAAAGGAAATGTTCTCCAACTTGGAATTTTGTACCTAGCCAAATTATCAAATAAGTGTGAAGATAAAATAACACAAGTTTAAACATGCAAAGTCTCAAAAATTTATTTTCCATGCAACCTTTCTCAATAAAGCGGAAGATATAACAGAAGCAGAAATTTAACCACAAAAGAGAAGTAAAGGGTATTTGCCAAAAGATAGTGAAAGAAGATCCCAGAATGATAGTGTACACCAACCATAGAGGCCAACAACCCAGACTGGCACAACACCAGTCAAGAAACAAATATGTTGGAGCCTTTCATCTCTGAAATGCTAGGCGTCACTGTATTGTCTTTTTCCTGATCTTTCATTTTTGTTTTGAGAGACAGGATCTTGCTCTGTGTTTTGAGAGACAGGGTCTTGCTCTGTTACCCAGGTTGGAGTGCAGTGGTGCTAGTGTAGCTCACTATAACCTTGAACTCCTGGGCTCAAGCAATCCTCCTGCCTCAGCCTCCTGAGTAAATGGGACTACAGGTGTACACCACCATATCCGGCTGATTTTTCTAATTTATTCTAGAGATGGAATCTCACTATGTTGCCCAAACTGGTCTCGAACTCCTGGCGTCAAGCAATTCTCCCACCTTGGCCTACCAAAGTGATGGAATTACAGGTGTGAGCCACAACACCCAGCCTGTATTGTCTTTTAAACCTGTGCACAGAGCACCCAGGTAAGCTTGGCCCTCCTTATTCTTTACCATGTGCCACTCTCTACCCATTGCTTTCTATCTAGGTCAGCTCCTTTCACCCTCACAGAAGAACTCTGCTGTGAGTGGATGTGGGCCAAAATGAACTTAGAAGCAGAATATATAGGGCAGGCCATTTTCTCTGACATTTTTTCCTATAGGAAGGCCATAGAAGCTGGCACACACAAAAATAGTAAAGAGATCTGGAAGGAAAATGAGATGACAACTCTGCTACAATAACCAATAATATCTGCTGTAGCCTACAATTGGTATGAAACTCTTCAGCATCTGGAAGTGAAGGAACTCGCTTTTAAGTGTTCATATTTTACTCCTACTCCTTCCCAAGTCATGTTAGTTAAGGATGCTCTATGCTTGGATTCCAAGGTCATATTCACTCACTCAGCCTCTGCCCCCCCCCCGAGGCTGCTACCATTGGTCCAGAGAGGCTCCTGCCCTCAGGTGCTCACTGTGCCAGAACCAGCACTCTAGGGAACCATCTAGGCCTAGCATTGAGCTCAATGAGGTTGGGGCCTTTCCTGCCAGCCAGCATCATTCTGGAAAACCTATTGAGATTTTATAATCAGAAAGACTGTAAACATGTCAGGGTCTAGGACTTCAAGGTTCCAAAAGATTCTCTAACTTTAAGCAATTTGACCCACTTTCTCCCTAAGGATGTTTGGAAGCGTAGGCTTTGTGAAGCCCAAAAAGCCTTCCTAACACTTGTTTTTCCCCCCAGGTAATGGGTACTTCAGATGTTTACATTGAGAGATCACCCACATGATTTGAGAACAAAGATCTGCCCTCACATGACCTGTTGCCTCCACTCAGACAGAAAACTTGTTTTCTGCTTGTTTTAAATGGCAGCTTCTTCTGTTAAAGTTTCACATAACTTGGTAGCCCCCTTCCCTTTTACAAACACTTTCAACGACATGTGAGACTTTTCTATTCCACATTACTGTTCTTTGTGACCAAGTCTTTTTCTAAACTAAGTTCTTTCAGGGCAGAATACATGTCTGATGCTCTTCACAACCCCCTACTTTCCCAGAGCCTAGCACAATGCCTGACACAGGGTAGCTGCTCAATATATATATTTTTAGAGTGAAACCATGAAAGAATAATTCAGTTAATGATGACTCTTAAGACACCCAAGGTGCACACATCATGTAGTTGGGATAAGGCAGGTCTGCTAGATCTTAGGAAAAATCAGATCTATAATCCTCTGAATCTGAATGAAAGGTGAGAGAGCCTTTTAAAACTGATGGCAATCATAAATTATGAAACCATTTCAAAATAAATTTGCTTATTTTATGTTCAAAAATTTACCTTAACTCAAACTAGACCAACACGGGGTTATATAACAGAAGTCAGGTACAGGAATGATGTGTTATTTACATAGCAGTTGTTAGCTTATCAGTAGATACTTCTGCAGTGTTGAGGGTTCTTGAAAGTAGTTGTTCTTTTCAGGGTTTTAAGCATTCATCATAGAAATGTATTTTACTGAAAAATATTGTAGAGCTGGAGCACTCACACTGCGAGCATATAAATTGGCACAAATGCTTTGGCAGTGTCTTGTA
The DNA here is from genome assembly GCF_002776525.5 of Piliocolobus tephrosceles. Taxonomy (NCBI): domain Eukaryota; kingdom Metazoa; phylum Chordata; class Mammalia; order Primates; family Cercopithecidae; genus Piliocolobus; species Piliocolobus tephrosceles. The sequence goes on along the minus strand of NC_045434.1, from coordinate 104,951,906 downwards.
AAGCTGAACAAAGGTCTACCCTATGGCCTTGTGATAACATTCTTGGGCATCTACCCAATAGAATGAGTGCTATGACTCCAATGTACACATACAAGAACATTCATGGAGCATTATTTATGATAGCCCCGAACTGGGAGAAACCCCAGTATCTATCAATGGATAGAAAAACAAATACATTTACACAATAGAATACTTCATGGCAATAATAATAATAATAAAAAAGAACTTACTAACCGTTGCACACAACAGGAGACGTTGCTGAGAGAAAGAAACCAGATACAAAAGAACATATACCATATGATCTCATTTATAAGAAGGCCAAGAGCAGGCAAACTAAACAGTGATAGAGATCAGAACGGTGGCTACTTTGTGGTGGAACACCAGCCTGGTGGAGCCATGAGAGAGCCTTTGAGTGTGTGGAAATATTCTGTATGTATATTGGACTAGTGGTTTCATGGGTGTATACATATGTAAAAATTCATCAAGCTGTATACTTTTTGTGTATTTTACCTCAAAGGTTGTACCTCAATTGAAAAAAAAAAATGGAAACCTGATATATGTATTTATATATAATAGGTCTTATATAATATTTTAATATATACATTATATATATTATATATATACATTTTTTAAAGAGCACCATGGATTGCAACAAAAATGTTTAAGATAGAGTCCCTGCCCTGGAAGAGATTCAAAATTAGTTATAAGAGATAAAATATATGTTTCAACACCTGTAATGAAAAGCAGTGTGTGAAGATGTTAGGCGAGTGGTCCACATAAGTGCCCTAGGGTTGCAGGGAGTGTATAGAACAGGGAGGGAAAACAGAGCACTCTACACTGGAGCTGAGCTCTGAGCGTCCCCTGCATTTGTGCCCCATCCATTTTCTCTTTCTTTTCTAAATCTCCTCTACAAACTCTTTGTCCTGTAGAAATAACTGTGTTCCAGTCTCCCTCCTGAATATTCCTCCTCAGTGCACTCTTCAAGCTCTCTCCATCCCTTCCCAGTTGGGCTTCTGGATGAAATTGTCTACCTTCTGTTACCACTTCCTTGACCCGCTGTCTTCCGGCTTCTCTCTGCCTCTCCCCAGTGAGTCTTCCTTCACTGACTTCTGCATCATCTGATACTGTGGAATATACTTCCTTTCTTCCAAAGTCATCCTTCCCTTGTTTCCTGATGAGACCCTTTCGTTCTTCCTCTTTGCTTGCCTTTCTTTCTGAGCTCATTTTCCTCTGCCTTTGGCATTTTTGGAGCAGCATGTTCAGTTTGCGACCTTGCTCACGTTTTGGGCTCTCCCTTGACAAGTGTCTTAGCCCATTTGGGTTGCTAAAAAAAAAATACTATAGGTGAGGTAATTTATAGAAAACAAATTTATTACCCACAGTTCTAAAGGCTGGGATGCTCAAGATGAAGGTGCCAGCAGATCTGGTATCTGGTAAGGGCCTGTTCCTCATAGATGGTGGCTTCTATGTGTCCTCATATAGAGGAAGGGGGAAGGTTATACAAGCTCCTTTGGGTCTCTTGAATAAAGGCACTAACTCTACTCAAGAGGGCAGAGCCCTCATGACCTAATTGCTTACCAAAAGCCCCACTTCTTAATACCATCACATTGGGAGTTAGGTCGCAATATATGAATTTGGGAGGACACAGATATGCAGACCATAACAGCAAGCTTTGCCCTCTATCTGCTGATGTCCTTGGGATCTCGGATCTCCACACCACTATTCTGATCTTGGGTCTGCATGTACACAGCTTGATGGATGTGTGTGTGGCTGCCTCACACAGAAATCAAGTGCAACATATTAAAAGCCTTAATCAGTATTTTCTGTCACATCCTTCCCTTACCACTCAGGTACTATTCAGTGAATGGTACCTTCATCTATTCAGAGGAACCAGGGAATCATTTCTGATCTCTCTTTCTCATTTCCCTCCTTATTATGCCCCTGGCAACCCAGGCCTATTGGTCCTCCCTTTCAGTAACTCTCAGACCTGCACATCTTTAACCTCAGTGTTCTGCTTTTGTCCCCAGTCATTCCTCCTCTAGATATTATGAGTCACTGAACTTATTTCCTTATTTCCAGTCTCATTCTCAGCTAGGCCTTCACAAGATGATCTACCGAAAATTAGGATCTGATCGTACCTCTTCCCAGCTTCCTTCTAAGATCAAAGCCCAGTTCCTTAGCCCAGACCACAGCCCTCAATGTCTTCTTTGTCTTCTTTTCTTTTCAGACTCACCTCCTTCCCCCTTTCTCTGGGGCAGCCTGAACTTCACCCATAGTACATTCTAATTTCCCCAGTGTTCCTCACTCTTATGTCTGCCTGAAACCCTCTCCTCCCCTTTCACCTCCGTCACAGAACTCTCAGTTGTCCTTCAAGTCCTGACTCCTGCAAGTGAAGATAGACCCTCTGTCCTCCCTGTGCTCATAACACCTACAGTACTGGAGCTATTTGCCTCTTGCCCCCACTGGATAAACTCTCGGAAGACAGCTATGTGTCTTCTTCATCCTTGTATCCCAAGCACATGGCTCAGAGTTGGTGTCCAAACATTTTGTTGCATAAATGAGAAAATGTTCAGTCCTTAGGTACATAGACTTTTTTTTTTTTTTTTTTGCCTCAGAGATATATTGCTCAGCAACTGCATTTCTAGCACCGTGACTGTTTCTATTTCTGAATCTAATTGCCATTGCATAAAACTGTTCAGGGTAGAAGCTGCAGTAAGTGGAATGGCCCAACAACTCTCTTCCAACACAAATGCTTCATGCTCTTGTGACATTGCTGCAGTCTTAAAACTGTGTAGATTTTTGGAGTTTTAAGCAGAAACAAACATAAAAAAATGCTGCCTGGGAGATTACCCCCTGCTGAAAAGCCCTTTTCTCCAGGATCCTTTCCTCCTCCTCCCCTAAATTCAGATGAACAATGCTGGAAAATCACAAATCTAAGAAATCCACAAGGACAATCCCATGGGCACATGAATTGCTGCATGGGCCGGAACCCCAAGGCCCAAGAGTACAGTGTTCTCTTTCTATAGGCCCCACAGGATGCTGGGCTGTCTTCCTAATAGCAAGTTCAGAGGGACAAGGGCACCCCACACAGAGGTCGGCACCAGGAATTTACCTGAAACTTCTTTTAACATGCTTTCTGTGCTCACACTCAACTCCCTCTTGGATAGTGAGTTTTGTGAGTTTAATACTTGCTGGCAACAAAAAAGCATTTCTTTTCATTTTACCTAAAAGTCCTTTTGCTCAAATGTCACTGACCCCTTCCTAAACCTACAACACTGAGATTGTGTGAACCAGGACTTGTTTTTCCAGTCCTGTGTGCTATTGGGGACTTTATGGGCATCTTAAGCAACCCATCTCAGCCTTCAGCTTTCCAGACTGAAGTAAATATATTGCGTCTAAAAGAAGGCCCTGAACATAATAAATATTGAATAATGATTATGGATCTGAACCATGATAAGAGCTGCCTTTAAAAGGGAATTTAAATTCCTGCCACGAGTCCAAGATGTGAGAATTAACTAATAAATCATTGCAAGTACAGTGTTGAGGTGAAACGAATGAGTGTGCTCAGGTCCCCCTCAGTACAGGCGCATGTGTTCGTGTGTCCCCATATTTTCTCCCATCTGTTCCTGTTTCCAAGTGAGAAATATGCCCGCCACGTGCACACCAGCCTGCCTTTGTGAGATGGCTGGATGCTTTGCTGAACCTTTCTGTGGACAGTACACATGTATAGGGTTGGTTGCTCTTTTATTAGGAGTAGGAAGGGGAGGGGAAGACAGGAGAGGGAAAGAGGGAACCCAATGTGTTCACAGCTCCTATCTTATGCCAGGCACTGCTCTAGGTGCTTTAAGTAGATCACGCCCTTTAGCCTCCACAGCAGCCCTGTGAAGGAGGTGGGGACCCCTATTATACACATGAGGAAACTGAGGCCCAGTGAAGCTGGGTGACTTGCCCAGGATGCTAGGATCAGAAGTTTGGACTTTCAAGCCAGGTCTGTTGGAACCCGAAGTCATGCTTTGTTAATGACACCATCCTAGGTCCCTTACCCCGTGTGACCTCCCACCACCATAGAGGCATGACTTTCTGCCCCTGTCCAGGATGATAGGATTGTTCCCCTCACTGCCTTTGTCATTACCCTCAGACACTTAAGCCAGGAGCCCACCCAGACTCATAAAGTGCTACATGAGTTGGCCCAGTGCCCCCCCCTTTCCTTTTCCTTCCCTTATCTACCTGCGGAAGCACACGGGCAAGATGGCAGCAGTGACTCACCCCTAGAAGAATAAAACCTTGAGTGGGCGCAGCCTGAGTGGTGTGGCTGGACCCTCTAACAATGGAAGGATGTCCCTGAGCTTTTGAAGGGCGTTACCGTTCACTGCTATAAAGCAAAGGTAGAGAGAGGATAGCAGCCACAGCAGCGGGGTGGGGTGCAGGCTGAAGGAGAGCAGGGGTGGAAGCTACAGCATTTTCCAGGGTGAAAAGGAGGAATGAAGGGGACTGGAGACAGTTCTGTGGCTATCATTTGAACTGTTTATAATCTGAGGTAAATCCCATGTTTTTTTATTCACACCTGTTTTTATTTAGCCTTCAAACCTGGCCTTTGCATATGATGAATTTTCTCCACATCCTAGGCCAGACATGCAAAGGCCCCAAGCTCCTAAATGGTGAAAACCATGAAATGTTTGAGGAAGCCTGCCCAAGTGCAGACTTTATAAGTCATCTGCCTTCTGTTCCAGGTGTGTTCTTGCTTCTGTTAAGTAACAGATGAGATTTATCACTCTGCTTCCTCTTCTTCCTCCCCAAGTTTCTCCCCATTCCAGGGCCTGGCCATTGACCATGAGGGCAGACAGGGACAAGTGGGTAATGACTAGGTGCTGGGGACCCACCAAGACAGACTGCCATTCAGACAGCTCTGCAGCTTGTGTTCCTGTGCCACATTTTAGGAGCTACAATCCCGCCTCTTTGGGTGGTGTGTCAGAAGCACAGCCAGGTTCTAAGATGGGGCAATGGCTATTCATAATAGCAAAGACATGGAACCAACCCAAATACCCACCAATGATAGACTGGATAAAGAAAATGTGGTACATATACACCATGGAATACTATGCAGCCACCAAAAGAAATGAAATCATGTCCTTTGCAGGGACATGGATGAAGCTGGAAGCTAGCATCCTCAGCAAAGAAACACAGAAACAACAAAGGAACAAAAACCAAACACTGTACATTCTCACTCATAAGTGGGAGTTGAACAATGAGAACATATGGACACAGGGAGGGGAACAACACACACTGGGGCCTGTTGAGTGGGGGACATCAGGACAAACAGCTAATGTATGTGGAGCTTAAAACCTAGGTGATGGGCTCATAGGTGCAGCAAAGCACCGTGGCACGTGTAAACCTATGTAACAAAACTGCATGTTCTGCACATGTATCCCAGAACTTAAAATAAAAAAAAAAAAAAAAGATGGGGCAAGGGAGCCTCTGGGAAGACCAGAGGTTGAGGCCTGGGGCTTTGACTGGGAGGGCAGCAAACACCTCAAAGAGCACTACCTTCCAGGTGTCTTGCTGTTTGACCACTACTATCTACTGAATTGGGTTTCCCCCAATCCACATGTTGAAGCCTTAACTCCTCCAATGTACTTGGAAATTGGGGTTGGGAGGAGGTAATTAAGGTTAAATGAAGTCATAAGGGTGGAGCCCTGATCCAATAGGATTAGTGTCCTCATAAGAAGAGAAACCTAGAGCTTGCTTCCTCTCTTTCTGCCATGAGAGGACACAGAGAGAAGGTGGCCCTCTGCAAACCAGGAAGAGAGTCCTCACCAGGAACCAAATTGGCCTGCACCTTTATCTTGGGCTTTGCAAGCTGTAGAACTGTGAGAACTACATTTCTGTTGTCTAAGCCACCCAGCCCCATGGTATTTCATATTGGCAGCCTGAGCAGATTCATACAAACACTAGGTGTCAATTGCTAACTGATCAAACTCATCGGTTTCCTTATGCTTCTGAATGAATTTTCACCTAGGCTAAGCAACCATCATGCCACAATTTCACCTTATAAAAATGGTCATAAATGTGACATTCATGAAGAATCTGTGCAGTGAAGGGATTCCTCTTTCTTGCCACTCCCTGGCCATGCCTGTGGGGCAGCCTGGAAGCCCAGTTCAGTTCCATTCTATAGCAATTTTACAGAATCCAGTTCTAAGCCTCACTGCTTTGAGGGGAAAGGAAGTGCTTTGGGAAACTGACATTCCAACCATGGCAGCAACATTCCTGGGAACTGGCCCTGGCCCCACCTTACCTCAGCCAGTCATTCAGGCCAGTGTCAGTGTCAAGATTAGGGTCCTGGCAGTGTCCACCAGATAGCCCGACACACAGGCCACATTTTGTGTCCTTTTCTGCAAAAATCTTACAAGGAATTCAGTTTTGACATGAAGTCTTAAGGAAAATGCAGTTTTACTCAGGCTTTAAGGAACAATGTTTGAAAAATCTGGCTTTGCAAACTAAGCATGATTTAGAAAAAGACTTACAACAGAAATCCTTTAACTAGACGTTTCTTGTTTCTTACCAAAAATATGAGGTTTTAAAAAATTGTTTACTTGAATTCTTCAAACATATTTGTACTCTGTGAAATAAAGGTGCATGTGGAGATGAAACAAATACTGGAATTGACTTCATGAGAATAAGCATGCCTTAGGCCTCAGGAATGGCTATCTAGCCATTCCTATCTAGGGCCCATAGCAGCTAACCAGAGAGAAGGGGGGAGAGGGAGATGGGAATGGGGTGTGTGCAAGGAAGCTTAATGTATGCTGTTTTGTGGTTCTAGCAAAGTAACCCCTTGACATCATTTAAACCTATTATGTCTCTAATTTTCAGCAGCAACCATAAGCATTTCTGACCCAGTCTTGTATGTATGAGGAGGCTCCATTCCACCTGTCTAGGCCTTGCCTCTGCCTCTGCTGTAGGCCACCGATTTATTAAAATGCAATCCTGATGCTGCACGCACATAGTTTCCATAGCCCAGAATGCACCAGAGGACCCACAAAGATATATTTGATTCACCTTCTCATCACACAAATGCAGTTGTAGAGCTACTTCTCTCTGCCTCCATGAGAGTGCGGTGTGAACCAGCACTCAAACTCCTCATTTTTTTATTGGATCCCAGACACAAATAAGAATAAAGCATGCTTACATGCCCAGGACGTTTCTAAGCTCCAGTGCCCACAAAATTTCCTAGTACTGAGAATGCAAGTCTGTCATTATGGTATTTGCAGAACTAAAGACTGTATTTAAGGCTTCAAAATGATGCTTATTATACCCCTTTCCTGGACTATCATGCCCAAAGCACTACATGCGTAGTCTTTCTCAAGGAAATTTGCCAGGGAAGGCAGAATGGATCTCATCACATAGGAATTGTTTTGGGTTGGTTACAAGCTGCAGAGTCTGGGGGAGAAGGAAGTTCTCCCGAGGACTGCCCTAGGGAAGGAGAATCTACACAGGGTTGTGTACCACACAGCCAACGGGCTGCCAGTCTCAGAAACTGTGATGGGAAGGAGACCTCCTTGGAGCTGAACACTGTGGCAGCCCTATGTCACCTATGGAAAATGGGCAACTGTGGAAGACATTGAATCCTGAATTAAAGAGTATGATAGGGGAAACTGGTGCCTCGGTGGATGAATGAGGATTCTGAGCTCTTCGGGGTAGAATAACAAGGGAAACAAACAGATACGCAAACCCACCACATAGAACTCCAAAGGGAATTGTGTTGGGAATGGAAGGCACAGAGGCATTTTCACTCTGGCAAAGTTCCGATTTTCTAAAAACACTTTCAAATCCATTTCCATTACTCAACGGTCCTGTCACTTTTAATTTCTTCTTTTTTTCCAAACCCATAATGCAATTAGAGAGATGCCATCCCACATCATTAATATCACTATGATGCATTACCACATTTTTTAAAAAAAAGGCATAGTATTTTCTCTTGATTATAAGAGCAAAACCTGCTATTTGCCTGTGGCAAAGAAAGGAATTCATATGCACAAAGGCATGTTCCAGGAAGATTGATCTGGAGGTGATATAGAAATGAATTGGGGAGGCCAGGTGTGGTGGCTCACACCTGTAATCCCAGCACTTTGAGAGGCTGAGGCAGGCGGATTGCCTGAGGTCGGGAGTTCAAGACCAACCTGGCCAATATTGCGAAACTCTGTCTCTACTAAAAATACAAAAAATTAGCTGGGCATGGTGGTGGTGCCCGTAATCCCAACTACTTGGGAGACTGAGGCAGTCTTGCTTGAACCTGGGAGGTAGAGGTTGCACCACTGCACTCTAGCCTGGGCGTGACACAACGAGACTCTATTTCAGAAAAAAAAAAAGACTGGGGGAAAAATAGCAACACTTGAGGAAAGGAGACTGCTCATTCCTTCATTCATTCAGTCATTCAGCAAACATTTACTGGGCACTTGCTATGTGTCAGTCCGGGTGGTAAGTGTCAGATATCTAGAGATGATACCTGGTATTACATCAACAAGCAGATGCCAAAACAGGATTTGATGTGCAAGAAGTACATTGGAGGGAATGCTTATGAAAGACAAAGGAGGGAAGCAGGAGCAGGTGGGAGAGTCTTCAGACTGTGATGCAAGACTGACAGCTGTGGAAGCGGGGAGGGAAGGAAGAGCATGAGCCCAGTGCACTCTGGAGAACGTCTCAGCTGGGTCAACAGAGAGCCTCCAGAACAAAGGCTGTCTGCTAGAGGAGCCCCATATGGGACAAAAATGGGCCAGACTTAGTACTCTTTAGGGTGCATTGGCTAAGAGTAGAGTGGGAGAAATGTGAATACCATGGTGTATCCAAAAGGTGGCAGCTGGAGGCTGTCAGTCAACTACATTTCCTGCGGCAGCTTCTTTTGAAAGACATCTGAGTGGAGCACTTCCATGACTGACACAGCCTTCCAGGAGCTCTCGGTGTAGACATATAACATGACGTCACAGCTACATTCCAAGCCTGAAAACTAGCCCTTTGAGGTTAGATATTTATTCCCTGTTCAATCAGCCCCAGCCTGGGTTGGCGGGCAGTGTCCATGCCTGGCTGTGTTAAGGGAGTAGGTGCTACTCACATGCCCAGGACAGAAGGGAGATGGGTAATATAACACAATTATGTATAAGATACAGTGGAGGAGAGTTAACCAACTGCTTAGAAAAGCGTAGTCAGGGAAGAGTTCAAGGTTAAAGGGATGTGGCAGTTGAGTTTTAAAACATGATTGGAATGTGTCATATACACAGGAGGATATACAACAGAATTTGTTTCATTGGAATCCTGGATTCATATCCCGGCTCTGTCACTTATCAGCTATGTGACCTTGAGTATGCCTCTTAACCTCTTTTAAGTCCCAGTTTCTTCATCTGTAAAATGGAAATCATGATAGCACCTATTTTATAGAAGAGTTATGAAGATGCACGTAAATTCATTAGCAAGTGCCTGACCTATGGTGTGTGATCAAAAAATAGTAACAGTATTCTTGTCATTGCTATTTTTAACATCCCCAGCAGTGAAAATACCTGTACAAAAGTGTGCTAGGACAGAGGGCAGCCAGTCCAGTGAGCTGCTCGTGGTTCTCTATGGCTGGATCTCACAGATTAAGGGAAGGCATCATAGAATACAAGGCTGGGGAAATAGTCCGGGTCTGAGAAAAAGCCTTGTGTGCTACATAAAATAGTTCAGACTTCCCTCTAGGCTCTGAGAGGCTGTTAAAGGATGTTATTTAGGGAAGGAAATGATCAGATTTGCATTTAAAAAAATTTCCCTCCTAAAGATTCTTGAATCCACAAAGATACTAAAAAAGACACAGGAAGAGTAAACAATTGTCAGGATCTGAAAGTGTGAAAAGAAAGTCAGCTTGGACTGAAAAAGTAAAAAGGAATCCAGGTAATCATGCTGGAGAGACAGACACAGATAAAAATCAGCCCCAAAGTTACCAGGGGACCTTGTATTACCTGAGGTCATGCAGTGGCTGTAAAATGAGTGACTACTACTTTTCTTTCCCACAACGCCCCCAGGCTCCCTTTGTTAAATCCTTCTATTACTGAGATTACTCAATTGCTAAGCTGCCCTAGCCTCAGGATAGCACTGAATTCTCCCCACTTTCCCTCTTCCAGCTCTGGAAAGGCAACAGTATAGAGTTGATCCCCACTCCCCTGCGATCCTCTCCGAGTCCTTCAGCAGGAACACAAACTTTATGAAGGATGCTGCCCTCCCGCTCTTGTCCAGCAGCCTCCGCAGGTCCTCTGGAGTGTCCTCCCTTGCCGTATGTGTGTCAGGCTACGGGTTTATCCTTGGTGGTCTTTGGGTGATTTGGATGGTTTTTTTCTTTTTTAAAAAAATTTAATTTTTAAATTTATTTTATTTATTTATTTATTTATTTATTTATTTATTTATTTATGTTTTTGTAGATGGGTCTTGCTGTGTTGCACAGGCTGAACTTAAACTCCTGAGCTCAAGTGATCCTCCCACCTCAGCCTCCTGAATAGCTGGGTATGATACGGTTTTGATAATACACACACCGCAAAAGCAGAAGTATTGTTGATAACAATGTGCTAATCAGCAGTGTCACTGGAAACCACTGAGCTAATGTTTACAATAAAGTACAAGAGGAACAACTCTAATCAGAAATGTGGATGGGAGGTGTGGTGCGGTGGTTCACACCTCTAACCCCAGCATTTTGAAAGGCCAAGGCAGGCAGATCACCTGAGGTCAGGAGTTTGAGATCCACCTGGCCAACATGGCGAAACCCCGTCTCTACTAAAATTACAAAAATTAGCCGAACATGGTGGTGTGCACCTGTAATTCCAGCTGCTTGGGAGTCTGAGGCAGGAGAATCGTTTGGACCCAGGAGGCAGAGGTGAGCCCAGATGGTGCCACTGCACTCCAGTGTGGGCAACAGAGTGAGGGA